>NW_026870961.1:682544-1023816 GCF_033118175.1 Dama dama
GTCTGAAAAATAAGAAGAGCATGAAACGGTCTGAAAAATAGGAGGATCATGAAGCGGTGTTGAAAATCGTGAAGAGCCTGAAATGGTGTGAAAAATGTGAAGAGCTTAAACAGGTGTCAAAAACTTGAGGAGAATGAAACGGTCTGAAAAATAGGAGGAGCATGAAGCTGTGTTGAAAAACATGAAGAGCCTGAAAAGGTGTGTAAAATATGAAGAGCTTCAAAAGGTGTAAAAAATGAGATGAGCATGAAACGGTCTGAAAAATAGGAGGAGCATGAACTGGTGCTGAAAACATGAAGAGCCTGAAAAGGTGTGAAAAATATGAAGAGCTTTAAAAGGTGTGAAAAATACGACGAGCATGAAACGGTCTGAAAAATAGGAGGAGCATGAAGCTGTGTTCAAAAACATGAAGAGCCAGAAAAGGTGTGAAAAATATGAAGAGCCTGAAAAGGTGTGAAAAATATGAAGAGCTTCAAAAGGTGTCAAAATTATGAGGAGCATTAAACGGTCTGAAAAATAGGAAGAGCATGAAGCTGTGTTCAACAACATGAAGAGACTGAAAAGGTGCGAAAAATATGAAGAGCCTGAAAAGGTGTGAAACATATGAAGAGCTTCAAAAGGTGTCAAAATTATGAGGAGCATGAAACGGTCTGAAAAATAGGAGGAGCATGAAGCGGTATTCAAAAACATGAAGAGCCAGAAAAGGTGTGAAAAATATGAAGAGCTTCAAAAGGTGTCAAAAATATAAGGAGCAGGAAACGGTCTGAAAAATAGGAGGAGCATGAAATGGTGATAAAGAACATGAAGAGCCTGAAAAGGTGTGAAGTATAGGAAGAGCTTCAAAAGGTGTCAACAATATGAGGGGCATGAAACGGTCTGAAAAATAGGAGGAGCATGAAATGGTGTTAAAAAACATGAAGAGCTTCAAAAGGTGTGAAACATATAAAGAGCTTTAAATGGTGTCAAAAATATGAGGAGCAGGAAACTGTCTGAAAAATAGGAGGAGCATGAAGTGGTGTAGAAAAACATGAAGACCCTGAAAAGGTGTGAAAAATATGAAGAACTTCAAAAGGTGTCAAAATATGAGGAGCATGAAACTGTCTGAAATATAGGAGGAGCATGAAAAGGTGTTAAAAAACATGAAGAGCTTCAAAACGTGTGAAACATATGAGGAGCGGGAAACGATCAGAAAAATAGGAGGAGCATGAAACGGTGTTAAAAAACATGAAGAGCTTCAAAAGGTGTGAAACATATGAAGAGCTTCAAAAGGTGTCAAAAATATGAGGAGCATGAAACGGTATGAAAAATAGGAGGAGCATGAAGCGGTGTTGAAAAACAAGAAGAGCCTGAAAAGGTGTGAAAAATATGAAGAGCTTCAAAAAGTGTCAAAAATATGAGGAGCAAGAAACGGTCGGAAAATAGGAGGAGCATGAAATGATCTGAAAAATAGGAGGAGCAGGAAGCTGTGTTCAAAAACATGAAGAGCCTGAAAAGCTGTGAAAAATATGAAGAGCTTCAAAAGGTGTAAAAAAACTTGAGCAGCATGAAACGGTCTGAAAAATAGGAGGAGCATGAAGTGGAACTGAAAAACATGAAGTGCCTGAAAAGGTGTGCAAAATATGAAGAGTTTCAAAAGGTGTAAAAATGAGATGAGCATGAAACGGTCTGAAAAATAGGAGGAGCATGAACTGGTGCTGAAAAACATGAAGAGCCTGAAAAGGTGTGAAAAATATGAAGAGCTTCAAAAGGTGTGAAAAATATGAGGAGCATGAAACGGTCTGAAAAATAGGAGGAGCATGAAGTGGTGTTCAAAAACATGAAGAGCCTGAAAAGGTGTGAAAAATATGAAGAGCTTCAAAAATTGTCAAATATATGAGGAGAAACAAACGGTCTGAAAAAAAGGAGGAGCATGAAGTGGTGTTCAAAAACTTGAAGAGCCTGAAAAGGTGTGAAAAATATGAAGAGCTTCAAAAGGTGTGAAAAATATGAAGAGCTTCAAAACCTGTCAAAAATGAGATGAGCATGAAACGGTCTGAAAAAAAGCAGGAGCATGAATCTGTGCTCAAATACATGAAGCGCCTGAGAAGGTGCGAAAAATATGAAGAGCTTCAAAAGGTGTGAAAAATATGAGGAGCATAAAACGATCTCAAAAATAGCAGGAGCATGAAGCGGTGTTAAAAAACATGAAGAGCCTGAAAAGGTGTGACAAATATAAAGAGCTTCAAGATGTGTGAAACATAGGAGCAACATGAAACGGTCTGAAAAATAAGAGGAGCATGAAATGGTGTTGAAAAACAGGAAGAGCCTGAAAATGCGAGAAAAATATGAAGAGCTTCAAAAGGTTTCAAAAATATGAGGAGCATGAAACTTTCTGAAAAAGAGGAGGAGCATGAACCAGTGTTGAAAAACATGAAGAGCCTGAAAAGGTGTGAAAAATATGAAGAGGTTTAAAGGTGTCAAAAATATGAGGAGCATGAAACATTCTGAAAAATAGGAGGATCATGAAACCGTGTTCAAAAACATGAAGAGCCTGAAAAGGTGTGAAAAATATGAAGAGCCTTAAAAAATGTCAAAAATATGAGGAGTATGAAACGGTCTGAAAAATAGGAGGAGCAAGAAGCGGTGTTGAAAAACATGAAGAGCCTGAAAAGGTGTGAAAAATATGAAGAGCGTCAAAAGGTGTGAAAAATATGAAGAGCTTCAAAAGGTGTCAAAAATATGAGGAGAATGAAACGGTCTGAAAAATAGGCGGAGCATGAAACGGTGTTCAAAAACATGAATAGCCTAAAAAGGTGTGAAAAATATGAAGAGCGTCAAAAAGTGTCAAAATATGAGGAGCATGAAACTGTCTGAAAAATAGGAGGAGCAAGAAGCGGTGTTGAAAAACATGAAGAGCCTGAAAATGTGTGAAAAATATGAAGAGCCTGAAAAGGTGTGAAAAATATGAAGAGCTTCAAAAGGTGTCAAAATTATGAGGAGAATTAAACGGTCTGAAAAATAGGAAGAGCATGAAGCTGTGTTCAACAACATGAAGAGACTGAAAAGGTGCAAAAAATATGAAGAGCCTGAAAAGGTGTGAAAAATATGAAGAGCTTCAAAAGGTGTCAAAATTATGAGGAGCATGAAACGGTCTGAAAAATAGGAGGAGCATGAAGCGGTATTCAAAAACATGAAGAGCCAGAAAAGGTGTGAAAAATATGAAGAGCTTCAAAAGGTGTCAAAAATATTAGGAGCATGAAACGGTCTGAAAAATAGGAGGAGCATGAAGCCGTTTTGAAAAGCATGAAGAGTCTGAAAAGGTGTGGAAAATATGAAGAGCTTCATAAGGTGTCAAAAATATTAGGAGCATGAAACGGTGTGAAAAATAGGAGGAGCATGAAGCAGTTTTTAAAAACATGAAGAGCCTGAAAGATATGGAAAATATGAAGAGCTTCAAAAGGTGTGAAATACATGAGGAGCATGAAATGGTCTGAAAAATAGGAGGAGCATGAAGCGGTGTTGAAAAACATGAAGAGCCTGAAAAGGTGTGAAAAAAATGAAAAGCTTCAAAAGGTGTCAATAATAAGATGTGCATGAAAAAGTCTGAAAAATAGGAGGAGCATGAAACGGTCTGAAATATAGGAGGAGCATGAAGCGGTGTTCAAAACAAGAAGAGCCTGAAAAGGTGTGACAAATATAAAGAGCTTCAAAACGTGTGAAATATATGAGGAGCATGTAAAGGTCTGAAAAATAGGAGGAGCATGAAACGGTGTGAAAAACATGAAGAGCATGAAAAGGTGTGAAAAATATGAAGAGCTTCAAAAGGTGTCAAAAATATGAGGAGCATGAAACGGTCTCAAAAATAGGAGGAGCATGAAGCGGTGTTCAAAAACATGAAGAGCCTGAAAAGGTGTGAAAAAAATGAAGAGCTTCAAAAGGTGTCAAAAATATGAGGAGCATGAAACGGTCTGAAAAATAGGAGGAACATGAATCTGTGCTCAAATACATGAAGCGCCTGAGAAGGTGCGAAAAATATGAAGAGCTTCAAAAGGTGAGAAAAATATGAGGATCATGAAACGATCTCAAAAATAGGAGGAGCATGAAGCGGTGTTAAAAAACATGAAGAGCCTGAAAAGGTGTGAAGTATATGAAGAGCTTCAAAAGGTGTCAAAAATATGAGGGGCATGAAACGGTCTGAAAAATAGGAGGAGCATGAAATGGTGTTAAAAAACATGAAGAGCTACAAAAGGTGTGAAACATATAAAGAGCTTCAAAAGGTGTCAAAAATATGAGGAGCAGGAAACGGTCTGAAAAATAGGAGGAGCATGAAGTGGTGTAGAAAAACATGAAGACCGTGAAAAGGTGTGAAAAATATGAAGAGCTTCAAAAGGTGTCAAAATATGAGGAGCATGAAACTGTCTGAAATATAGGAGGAGGATGAAAAGGTGTTAAAAAACATGAAGAGCTTCAAAAGGTGTGAAACATATGAGAAGCGGGAAACGATCAGAAAAATAGGAGGAGCATGAAGCCGGGTTGAAAAACATGAAGAGCCTGAAAACGTGTGAAAATTCTGAAGAGCTTCAAAAGGTGTGAAATATATGAAGAGCTTCAAAAGGTGTCAAAAATGAGATGAGCATGAAATGGTCTGAAAGATAGGAGGGGCATGAAGCGGTGTCGAAAAACATGAAGAGCCTGAAAAGGTGTGAGAAATATGAAGATCTTCAAAATGTGTCAAAAATATGAGGAGCATGAAACGGTCTGAAAAATAGGAGGAGCAAGAAGTGATGTTTAAAAACATGAAGAGCCTGAAAAGGTGTGAAAAATATGAAGAGCATCAAAAGATGTGAAAAATATGAGGAGCATGAACCGGTCTGAAAAATAGGAGGAGCATGAAGCGGTTTTGAAAAGCATGAAGAGTCTGAAAAGGTGTGGAAAATATGAAGAGCTTCATAAGGTGTCAAAAATATTAGGAGCATGAAACGGTGTGAAAAATAGGAGGAGCATGAAGCGGTTTTTAAAAACATGAAGAGCCTGAAAGATATGGAAAATGTGAAGAGCTTCAAAAGGTGTGAAATTCATGAGGAGCATGAAATGGTCTGAAAAATAGGAGGAGCATGAAACGGTCTGAAATATAGGAGGAGCATGAAGCGGTGTTCAAAACAAGAAGAGCCTGAAAAGGTGTGACAAATATAAAGAGCTTCAAAACGTGTGAAATATATGAGGAGCATGTAACGGTCTGAAAAATAGGAGGAGCATGAAACGGTGTGAAAAACATGAAGAGCATGAAAAGGTGTGAAAAATATGAAGAGCTTCAAAAGGTGTCAAAAATATGAGGAGCATGAAACGGTCTCAAAAATAGGAGGAGCATGAAGCGGTGTTCAAAAACATGAAGAGCCTGAAAAGGTGTGAAAAAAATGAAGAGCTTCAAAAGGTGTCAAAAATATGAGGAGCATGAAACGGTCTGAAAAATAGGAGGAACATGAATCTGTGCTCAAATACATGAAGCGCCTGAGAAGGTGCGAAAAATATGACGAGCTTCAAAACGTGTGAAAAATATGAGGACCATGAAACGATTTCAAAAATAGGAGGAGCATGAAGCGGTGTTAAAAAACATGAAGAGCCTGAAAAGGTTGACAAATATAAAGAGCTTCAAGATGTGTGAAAATTAGGAGCAACATGAAACGGTCTGAAAAATAAGAGGAGCATGAAATGGTGTTGAAAAACAGGAAGAGCCTGGAAATGCGAGAAATATATGAAGAGCTTCAAAAGTTTTCAAAAATATGAGGAGCATCAAACTTTCTGAAAAAGAGGAGGAGCATGAACCGGTGTTGAAAAACATGAAGAGCGTGAAAAGGTGTGAAAAATATGAAGAGGTTTAAAAGGTGTCAAAAATATGAGGAGCATGAAACATTCTGAAAAATAGGAGGATCATGAAACCGTGTTCAAAAACATGAAGAGCCTGAAAAGGTGTGAAAAATATGAAGAGCTTCAAAAGTTTTCAAAAATATGAGGATCATGAAACGGTCTGAAAAATAGGAGCAACATGAAACGGTCGTAAAAATAGGAGGATTATGAAGCAGTGTTGAAAAACATGAAGAGCCTGAAAAGGTGTGAAAAATATGAAGAGCTTCAAAAGGTGTGAAAAATATGAAGAGCTTCAAAAGGTGTCAAAAATATGAGGAGACTGAAACGGTCTGAAAAATAGGCAGAGCATGAAACAGTGTTCAAAAACATGAAGAGCCTGAAAAGGTGTGAAAAACATGAAGAGCTTCAAAACGTGTCAAAATATGAGGAACATGAAACGGTCTGAAAAATAGGAGGAGCAAGAAGCGGTGTTGAAAAACATGAAGAGCCTGAAAATGTGTGAAGAATATGAAGAGCTTCAAAAGGTGTGTAAAATATGAAGAGCTTCAAAAGGTGTCAAAAATATGAGGAGCATGAAACTGTCTGAAAAATAGGAGGAGCAAGAAGCGGTGTTGAAAAACATGAAGAGCCTGAAAATGTGTGAAAAATATGAAGAGCCTGAAAAGGTGTGAAAAATATGAAGAGCTTCAAAAGGTGTCAAAATTATGAGGAGAATTAAACGGTCTGAAAAATAGGAAGAGCATGAAGCTGTGTTCAACAACATGAAGAGACTGAAAAGGTGCAAAAAATATGAAGAGCCTGAAAAGGTGTGAAAAATATGAAGAGCTTCAAAAGGTGTCAAAATTATGAGGAGCATGAAACGGTCTGAAAAATAGGAGGAGCATGAAGCGGTATTCAAAAACATGAAGAGCCAGAAAAGGTGTGAAAAATATGAAGAGCTTCAAAAGGTGTCAAAAATATTAGGAGCATGAAACGGTCTGAAAAATAGGAGGAGCATGAAGCCGTTTTGAAAAGCATGAAGAGTCTGAAAAGGTGTGGAAAATATGAAGAGCTTCATAAGGTGTCAAAAATATTAGGAGCATGAAACGGTGTGAAAAATAGGAGGAGCATGAAGCAGTTTTTAAAAACATGAAGAGCCTGAAAGATATGGAAAATATGAAGAGCTTCAAAAGGTGTGAAATACATGAGGAGCATGAAATGGTCTGAAAAATAGGAGGAGCATGAAGCGGTGTTGAAAAACATGAAGAGCCTGAAAAGGTGTGAAAAAAATGAAAAGCTTCAAAAGGTGTCAATAATAAGATGTGCATGAAAAAGTCTGAAAAATAGGAGGAGCATGAAACGGTCTGAAATATAGGAGGAGCATGAAGCGGTGTTCAAAACAAGAAGAGCCTGAAAAGGTGTGACAAATATAAAGAGCTTCAAAACGTGTGAAATATATGAGGAGCATGTAAAGGTCTGAAAAATAGGAGGAGCATGAAACGGTGTGAAAAACATGAAGAGCATGAAAAGGTGTGAAAAATATGAAGAGCTTCAAAAGGTGTCAAAAATATGAGGAGCATGAAACGGTCTCAAAAATAGGAGGAGCATGAAGCGGTGTTCAAAAACATGAAGAGCCTGAAAAGGTGTGAAAAAAATGAAGAGCTTCAAAAGGTGTCAAAAATATGAGGAGCATGAAACGGTCTGAAAAATAGGAGGAACATGAATCTGTGCTCAAATACATGAAGCGCCTGAGAAGGTGCGAAAAATATGAAGAGCTTCAAAAGGTGAGAAAAATATGAGGATCATGAAACGATCTCAAAAATAGGAGGAGCATGAAGCGGTGTTAAAAAACATGAAGAGCCTGAAAAGGTGTGAAGTATATGAAGAGCTTCAAAAGGTGTCAAAAATATGAGGGGCATGAAACGGTCTGAAAAATAGGAGGAGCATGAAATGGTGTTAAAAAACATGAAGAGCTACAAAAGGTGTGAAACATATAAAGAGCTTCAAAAGGTGTCAAAAATATGAGGAGCAGGAAACGGTCTGAAAAATAGGAGGAGCATGAAGTGGTGTAGAAAAACATGAAGACCGTGAAAAGGTGTGAAAAATATGAAGAGCTTCAAAAGGTGTCAAAATATGAGGAGCATGAAACTGTCTGAAATATAGGAGGAGGATGAAAAGGTGTTAAAAAACATGAAGAGCTTCAAAAGGTGTGAAACATATGAGAAGCGGGAAACGATCAGAAAAATAGGAGGAGCATGAAGCCGGGTTGAAAAACATGAAGAGCCTGAAAACGTGTGAAAATTCTGAAGAGCTTCAAAAGGTGTGAAATATATGAAGAGCTTCAAAAGGTGTCAAAAATGAGATGAGCATGAAATGGTCTGAAAGATAGGAGGGGCATGAAGCGGTGTCGAAAAACATGAAGAGCCTGAAAAGGTGTGAGAAATATGAAGATCTTCAAAATGTGTCAAAAATATGAGGAGCATGAAACGGTCTGAAAAATAGGAGGAGCAAGAAGTGATGTTTAAAAACATGAAGAGCCTGAAAAGGTGTGAAAAATATGAAGAGCATCAAAAGATGTGAAAAATATGAGGAGCATGAACCGGTCTGAAAAATAGGAGGAGCATGAAGCGGTTTTGAAAAGCATGAAGAGTCTGAAAAGGTGTGGAAAATATGAAGAGCTTCATAAGGTGTCAAAAATATTAGGAGCATGAAACGGTGTGAAAAATAGGAGGAGCATGAAGCGGTTTTTAAAAACATGAAGAGCCTGAAAGATATGGAAAATGTGAAGAGCTTCAAAAGGTGTGAAATTCATGAGGAGCATGAAATGGTCTGAAAAATAGGAGGAGCATGAAACGGTCTGAAATATAGGAGGAGCATGAAGCGGTGTTCAAAACAAGAAGAGCCTGAAAAGGTGTGACAAATATAAAGAGCTTCAAAACGTGTGAAATATATGAGGAGCATGTAACGGTCTGAAAAATAGGAGGAGCATGAAACGGTGTGAAAAACATGAAGAGCATGAAAAGGTGTGAAAAATATGAAGAGCTTCAAAAGGTGTCAAAAATATGAGGAGCATGAAACGGTCTCAAAAATAGGAGGAGCATGAAGCGGTGTTCAAAAACATGAAGAGCCTGAAAAGGTGTGAAAAAAATGAAGAGCTTCAAAAGGTGTCAAAAATATGAGGAGCATGAAACGGTCTGAAAAATAGGAGGAACATGAATCTGTGCTCAAATACATGAAGCGCCTGAGAAGGTGCGAAAAATATGACGAGCTTCAAAACGTGTGAAAAATATGAGGACCATGAAACGATTTCAAAAATAGGAGGAGCATGAAGCGGTGTTAAAAAACATGAAGAGCCTGAAAAGGTTGACAAATATAAAGAGCTTCAAGATGTGTGAAAATTAGGAGCAACATGAAACGGTCTGAAAAATAAGAGGAGCATGAAATGGTGTTGAAAAACAGGAAGAGCCTGGAAATGCGAGAAATATATGAAGAGCTTCAAAAGTTTTCAAAAATATGAGGAGCATCAAACTTTCTGAAAAAGAGGAGGAGCATGAACCGGTGTTGAAAAACATGAAGAGCGTGAAAAGGTGTGAAAAATATGAAGAGGTTTAAAAGGTGTCAAAAATATGAGGAGCATGAAACATTCTGAAAAATAGGAGGATCATGAAACCGTGTTCAAAAACATGAAGAGCCTGAAAAGGTGTGAAAAATATGAAGAGCTTCAAAAGTTTTCAAAAATATGAGGATCATGAAACGGTCTGAAAAATAGGAGCAACATGAAACGGTCGTAAAAATAGGAGGATTATGAAGCAGTGTTGAAAAACATGAAGAGCCTGAAAAGGTGTGAAAAATATGAAGAGCTTCAAAAGGTGTGAAAAATATGAAGAGCTTCAAAAGGTGTCAAAAATATGAGGAGACTGAAACGGTCTGAAAAATAGGCAGAGCATGAAACAGTGTTCAAAAACATGAAGAGCCTGAAAAGGTGTGAAAAACATGAAGAGCTTCAAAACGTGTCAAAATATGAGGAACATGAAACGGTCTGAAAAATAGGAGGAGCAAGAAGCGGTGTTGAAAAACATGAAGAGCCTGAAAATGTGTGAAGAATATGAAGAGCTTCAAAAGGTGTGAAAAATATGAAGAGCTTCAAAAGCTGTCAAATGAGATGAGCATGAAACGGTCTGAAAAATAGCAGGAGCATGAAGCGGTGTTCAAAAACATGAAGAGCCTGAAAAGGGGTGAAAAATATGAAGAGCTTCAAAAGGTGTCAATAATAAGACGTGCATGAAACAGTCTGAAAAATAGGAGGAGGATGAAACGGTCTGAAATATAGGAGGAGCATGAATCTGTGCTCAAATACATGAAGCGCCTGAGAAGGTGTGAAAAATATGAAGAGCTTCAAAAGGTGTGAAAAATATGAGGAGCATAAAACGATCTCAAAAATAGGAGGAGCATGAAGCGGTGTTAAAAAACATGAAGAGCCTGAAAAGGTGTGACAAATATAAAGAGCTTCAAGATGTGTGAAACATAGGAGCAACATGAAACGGTCTGAAAAATAAGAGGAGCATGAAATGGTGTTGAAAAACAGGAAGAGCCTGAAAATGCGAGAAAAATATGAAGAGCTTCAAAAGGTTTCAAAAATATGAGGAGCATGAAACTTTCTGAAAAAGAGGAGGAGCATGAACCGGGGTTGAAAAACATGAAGAGCCTGAAAAGGTGTGAAAAATATGAAGAGGTTGAAAAGGTGTCAAAAATATGAGGAGCATGAAACATTCTGAAAAATAGGAGGATCATGAAACCGTGTTCAAAAACATGAAGAGCCTGAAAAGGTGTGAAAAATATGAAGAGCCTTAAAAAATGTCAAAAATATGAGGAGTATGAAACGGTCTGAAAAATAGCAGGAGCATGAAGCAGTGTTGAAAAACATGAAGAGCCTGAAAAGGTGTGAAAAATATGAAGAGCGTCAAAAGGTGTGAAAAATATGAAGAGCTTCAAAAGGTGTCAAAAATATGAGGAGAATGAAACGGTCTGAAAAATAGGCGGAGCATGAAACGGTGTTCAAAAACATGAATAGCCTAAAAAGGTGTGAAAAATATGAAGAGCGTCAAAACGTGTCAAAATATGAGTAGCTTGAAACGGTCTGAAAAATAGGAGGAGCAAGAAGCGGTGTTGAAAAACATGAAGAGCCTGAAAATGTGTGAAAAATATGAAGAGCCTGAAAAGGTGTGAAAAATATGAAGAGCTTCAAAAGGTGTCAAAATTATGAGGAGCATTAAACGGTCTGAAAAATAGGAAGAGCATGAAGCTGTGTTCAACAACATGAAGAGACTGAAAAGGTGCGAAAAATATGAAGAGCCTGAAAAGGTGTGAAAAATATGAAGAGCTTCAAAACGTGTCAAAAATTAGATGAGGATGAAACGGTCTGAAAAATAGGAGGAGCATTAAACGGCGTGGAGAAACATGAAGAGCCGGAAAAGGTGTGGAAAAATAGGAGGAGCTTCAAAATGTGTCAAATATATGAGGAGAATGAAACGGTCTGAAAAATAGGAGGAGCATGAAACGGTCTGAAAAATAAGAAGAGCATGAAACGGTCTGAAAAATAGGAGGATCATGAAGCGGTGTTGAAAATCGTGAAGAGCCTGAAATGGTGTGAAAAATGTGAAGAGCTTCAACAGGTCTCAAAAACTTGAGGAGAATGAAACGGTCTGAAAAATAGGAGGAGCATGAAGCTGTGTTGAAAAACATGAAGAGCCTGAAAAGGTGTGTAAATTATGAAGAGCTTCAAAAGGTGTAAAAAATGAGATGAGCATGAAACGGTCTGAAAAATAGGAGGAGCATGAACTGGTGCTAAAAATATGAAGAGCCTGAAAAGGTGTGAAAAATATGAAGAGCTTTAAAAGGTGTGAAAAATACGACGAGCATGAAACGGTCTGAAAAATAGGAGGAGCATGAAGCTGTGTTCAAAAACATGAAGAGCCAGAAAAGGTGTGAAAAATATGAAGAGCTTCAAAAAGTGTCAAAAATATGAGGAGCAAGAAACGGTCGGAAAATAGGAGGAGCATGAAATGATCTGAAAAATTGGAGGAGCAGGAAGCTGTGTTCAAAAACATGAAGAGCCTGAAAAGGTGTGAAAAATATGAAGAGCTTCAAAAGGTGTAAAAAACTTGAGCAGCATGAAACGGTCTGAAAAATAGGAGGAGCATGAAGTGGAACTGAAAAATATGAAGTGCCTGAAAAGGTGTGCAAAATATGAAGAGTTTCAAAAGGTGTAAAAATGAGATGAGCATGAAACGGTCTGAAAAATAGGAGGAGCATGAAACGGTCTGAAATATAGGAGGAGCATGAATCTGTGCTAAAATACATGAAGCGCCTGAGAAGGTGCGAAAAATATGAAGAGCTTCAAAAGGTGTGAAAAAATGAGGAGCATGAAACGTTCTGAAAAATAGGAGGAGCATGAAACGGTGTTCAAAAATATGAAGAGCCTGGAAATGGTGTGAAAAATATGAGAGCCCCAAAACGTGTTAACAATATGTGGAGCATGAAATGGTCTGAAACATACGAGGAGCATGAAGTGGCGTTCAAAAACATAAAGAGCCTGAAAAGGTGTGAAATATATGAAGAGCTTCAAAATGTGTGAAACATATGAGGAGCTTCAAAAAGTGTCAAAAATATGAGGAGCATGAAACGGTCTGAAAAATAGGAGGAGGATGAAGCGGTGTTCAGAAACACGAAGAGCCTGAAAAGGTGTGAAAAATATGAAGACCTTCAAAATGTGTCAAAAATATGAGGAGCATGCAACGGTCTGAAAAATAGGAGAAGCATGAAGTGGTGTTGAAAAACATGAAGAGCCTGAAAAGTGTGAAAAATATGAAGAGCTTCTAAAGGTATCAAAAATATGAGGAGCATGAAACGGTCTGAAAAATAGGAGGAGCATGAAACGGTGTTGAAAAACATGAAGAGACTGAAAACGTGTGAATAATATGAAGAGCTTCAAAAGGTTTGAAAAATATGAAGAGATTCAAAAGGTGTGAAAAATATGAAGAGCTTCAGAAGATGTCAAAAATGAGATGAGCATGAAACGGTTTGAAAAATAGGAGGAGCATGAAACGATCTGAAAAATAGGAGGAGCATGAAACGGTGTTGAAAACATAAAGAGCATGAAAAGATGTGAAAAATAGGAAGAGCTTCAAAAGGTGTCAAAAATATGAGGCGCATGAAACGGTCTGAAAAATAGGAGGAGCAGGAAGCGGTGGTGAAAAACATGAAGAGCCTTAAAAGGTGTGAAAAATATGAAGAGCTTCAAAAGTGTGAAAAATATGAGGAGCATGAGAAGGTCTGAAAAAAAGGAGGAGCATGAAGTGGTGTTGAAAAACATGAAGATGCTGAAATGGTGTGAAATATATGAAGAGCTTCAAAATGTGTGAAACATATGAGGAGCTTCAAAAAGTGTCAAAAATATGAGGAGCATGAAATGGTCTGAAAAATAGGAGGAGCATGAAGCGGTGTTGAAAAACATGAAGAGCCTGAAAAGGTGTGAAAAATATGAAGAGCTCCAAAATGTGTCAAAAATATGAGGAGCATGAAACGGTCTGAAAAATAGGAGGAGCATGAAGCGGTGTTCAAAAACATGAAGAGCCTGAAAAGGTTTGAAAAATTAGAAGAGCTTCAAAAGGTGTCAAAAATATGAGGAGCATGAAACGGTCTGAAATATAAAGGAGCATGTAACGCTGATCAAATACATGAAGAGTCTGAAAAGGTGTGAAAAATATAAAGAGCTTCAAAAGCTGTCAAGTATATGAGTAGCATGAAACGGTCTGAAAAATAGGAGGAGCATGAAGCGGTGTTCAAAAAAATGAAGAGCCTTAAAAGGTGTGAAAAATATGAAGAATTTTAAAAGGTGTCAAAAATATGAGGAGCATGAAACGTTCTGAAAAAGAGGAGGATCATGAAACGGTGTTCAAAAACATGAAGAGCATGAGAAGTTGTGAAAAATATGAAGAGCTTCAAAAGGTGTCAAAAATATGAAGAGCTTCAAAAGGTGTCAAAAATGAGATGAGCATGAAACGGTCTGAAAACTAGGAGGTGCATGAAGCGCTGTTGAGAAACATGAAGAGCCTGAAAAGGTGTGAAAAATATGAAGAGCTTAAAAAGGTGTCAAAAATATGAGGAGCATGAAACGGTCTAAAAAATAGGAGGAGCATGAAGTGTTGTTGCAAATCATGAAGAGCCTGAAAAAGTATGAAATATATGAAGAGCTTCAAAAGGTGTAAAAAATATGAGGACCTTCAAAAGGTGTCAAAAATATGAGGAGCATGAAACGGTCTGAAAAAGAGGAGGAGCATGAAGCGGTGTTGAAAAACATGAAGAGCCTGAAAATGTGTGAGAAATATGAAGAGCTTCAAAAGGTGTCAAAAATATGAGGAGCATGAAAAGTTCTGAAAAATAGGACGAGCCTGAAGCGGTGTTGAAACACATGAAGAGCCTGAAAAGATGTGAAAAATATGAAGAGCTTCAAAAGGTGTCAAAAATATGAGGAGCATGAAACGGTCTGAAAAAAGGAGGAGCATAAAGTGGTGTTGAAAAACATGAAGAGCCTGAAAAGGTGTGAAGAATATGAAGAGCTTCAAAAGGTGCCAAAAATATGAGGAGCATGAAACGGTCTGAAAAATAGGAGGAGCATGAAACGGTGTTGAAAAACATGAAGAGCCTGAAAAGGTGTGAAAAATATGAAGAGCTTCAAAATGTGTCAACAATATGAAGAGCATGAAAGGGTCTGAAAAATAGGAGGAGCTTGAAGCGGTGTTCAAAAACCTGAAGAGCCTGAAAAGGTGTCAAAAATATAACGAGCATGAAACGGTCTGAGAAATAGGAGGAGCATGAAGTGGTGTTGAAAAACATGAAGAGCCTGAAAAGGTGTGAGTAATATGAAGAGCTTCAAAAGGTGTGATAAATATGAGGAGCATGAAGCTGTGTGTAAAATAGGAGGAGCATGAAGCGGTGTTCAAAAACATGAAGAGCCTGAAAAGGTGTGAAAAATATGAAGAGCTCAAAAGGTGTGAAATACATGAGGAGAATGAAACGGTCTGAAAAATAGGAGGAGCATGAAGCGGTGTTGAAAAACATGAACTGCCTGAAAAGCTGTGAAAAATATGAAGAGCTTCAAATGGTGTGAAAAATATGAAGAGCTTCAACAGGTGTCAAAAATATGAGGAGCATGAAACGTTCTGAAAAATAGGAGGGGCATGAAACGTGTTTCAAAAACATGAAGAGCTTGAAAAGGTGTGAAAAATATGAAGAGCTTCAAAACCTGTCAAAAGTATGAGGAGCATGAAATGGTCTGAAAAGTAGGAGTAGCATGAAGCAGTGTTGAAAAACATGAAGAGCCTGAAAAGTTGTGAAAAATACAAAGAGATTCAAAAGATGTCAATAATAGGAGGAGCCTGAAACGGTGTTGAGAAACATGAAGAGCATGAAAAGGTGTGAAAAATATGAAGAGCTTCAAAAGGTGTCAAAAATATGAGGAGTATGAAAAGGTCAGAAAAATAGGAGGAGCATGAAGCGGTGTTGAAAAACATGAACAGCCTAAAAAGGTGTGAAAAATATGAAGAGCTTCAAAAGGTGTGAAAAATATGAGGTGCATAAAACGGTCTGAAAAATCGGAGAAGCATGAAGCGGTGTTGAAAAACATGAACAGCCTGAAAAGGTGTGCAAAATATGAAGAGCTTCAAAAGGTGTGAAAAATATGAGGTGCATAAAACGGTCTGAAAAATAGGAGGAGCATGATGCTTTGTTGAAAAACATGAAGAGCCTGAAAAGGTGGGAAATATATGAAGAGCTTGAAAAGGTGTCAAAAATATGAGGAGCATGAAACGGTCTGAAAAATAGGAGGAGCATGAAGTGGTGTTGAAAAATATGAAGAGCCAGAAAAGGTGTGAAATATATGAAGAGCTTCAAAAGCTGTCAAAAATATGAGGAGCATGAAACGGTCTGAAAAATAGGAGGAGCATGAAACAGTGTTCAAAAACATGAAGAGCCTGAAAAGGTGTGAAAAATATGAAGAGCTTCAAAAGGTTTAAAAAATATGAAGAGCTTCAAAAGCTGTGAAATAGATGTGGAGCATGAAACGGTCTGAAAAATAGGAGGAGCATGAAGCGGTGTTCCAAAACATGAAGAGCCTGAAAAGGTGTGAAATATATGAAGAGCTTCAAAAGGTGTGAAATACATGAGGAGCATGAAATGGTCTGAAAAATAGGAGGAGCATGAAGTGGTGTTGAAAAACATGAAGACCCTGAAAAGGTGTGAAAAATATGAAGAGCTTCTAAAGGTGTGAAAAATATGAGGAGCATGAAGCGGTCTGTAAAATAGGAGGAGCATGAAGCGGTGTTGAGAAACATGGAGAGCCTGAAAAGGTGTGAAAAATATGAAGAGCTTCAAAAGGTGTGAAATACATGAGGAGCGTGAAACGGTCTGAAAAATAGCAGGAGCATGAAGCGGTGTTGAGAAACATGGAGAGCCTGAAAAGGTGTGAAAAATATGAAGAGCTTCAAAAGGTGTGAAATACATGAGGAGCATGAAACGGTCTGAAAAATAGGAGGAGCATGAAACGGTGTTCAAAAACCTGAAGAGAATGAAAAGGTGTGAAAAATATCAAGAGCTTCAAAAGTTGTCAAAAAGATGAGGAGGATTAAACGGTCTGAAAAATAGGAGGAGCATGAAGCGGTCTTGAAAAACATGAAGAGCCTGAAAAGGTGTGAAGTACATGAAGAGCTTCAAAAGTTGTCAAAAATATGAGGAGCATGAAAATGTATGAAAAATAGGAGGAGCATGAACCGGTGTTGAAAAATATGAAGAGCCTGAAAAGGTGTGAAAAATATGAAGAGCTTCAAAAGGTGTGAAACAAATGAAGAGCTTCAAAACGTGTCAAAAATATGAGGAGCATGAAACGGTCTGATAAATAGGAGGAGCCAGAAGCGGTGTTGAAAAACATTAAGAGCCTGAAAACGTTTGAAAAATATGAAGAGCTTCAAAAGGTGTGGAAAATATGAAGAGCTTCAAAATGTGTCAAAAGCGAGATGAGTATGAAACGGTCTGAAAAATAGGAGGAGCATGAAATGGTGTTGAAAAACATGAAGAGCCTGAAAATGTGTGAAATATATGAAGAGCTTCAAAATGTGTCAGAAATGAGAGAAGCATGAAACGGTCTGAAATATAGGATGAGCAAGAAGGGGTGTTGAAAAACATGAAGAGCCTGAAAAAGTTTGAGAAATATGAAGAGCTTCAAAAGGTGTGAAAAATATGAAGAGCTTCAAAAGTTGTTAAAAATGAGATGAGCATGACACAGTTTGAAAAATAGGAGGAGCATGAAACCGTGTTCAAAAACATGAAGAGCCTAAAAAGGTTGAAAAATATGAAGAGCTTCAAAAGGTGTGAAAAATACGAGGAGCATGAAACGGTCTGAAAAATAGGAGAAGAATGAAGTGGTGTTGAAAAACATGAAAAGGTGTGAAAAATATGAAGAGCTTCAACAGGTGTCAAAAATATGAGGAGCATGAATCGGTGTTGAAAAACATGAAGAGCCTGAAAATGTGTGAAAAATATGAAGAGCTTCAAAAGGTGCGAAAATATGAGGAGCATGAAACGGTCTGAAAAATAGGAGAAGCATGAAGCGGTGTTGAAAAACATGAAAAACATGAAAAGGTGTGAAAAATATGAAGAGCTTCAAAAGGTGTCAAAAATATGAGGAGCATGAACCGGTCTGAAAAATAGGAGGAGCATGAAGCGGTATTCAAAAACATGAAGAGCATGAAAATGTGTGAAAAATATGAAGAGCTTCAAAAGGTGTCAAAAATAAGAGGAGCATGAAACGGTCTGAAAAATAGGAAGAGAATGAAGCGGTGTTGAAAAACATGAAGAGCCTGAAAAGGTGTGAAAAATATGAAGAGCTTCAAAAGGTGTCAAAAATATGAGGAGCATGAAACGGTCTGAAAAATGGGAGGAGCATGAAGCGGTGTTGAAAAACATGAAGAGCCTGAAACGATGTGAAAAATATGAAGAGCTTCAAAAGATGTCAAAAGTATGAGGAGCATGAAACGGTCTGAAAAATAGGAGGAGAATGAAACGGTGTTCAAAAATATGAAGAGCCTGAAAAGGTGTGAAAAATTTAAAGAGCTTCACAAGGTGTCAAATACATGAGGTGCATGAAACGGTATGAAAAATAGGAGGAGCAAGAAGCGGTGTTCAAAAACATCAAGAGTCTGAAAAGGTGTGAAATATATGAAGAGCTTCAAAAGGTGTCAAAATTATGAGCAGCATGAAACGGTCTGAAAAATAGGAGGAGCATGAAGCGATGTTCAAAAACATGAAGAGCCTGAAAAGGTGTGAAAAATATGAAGAGCTTCAAAAGGTGTGAAATATATGAAGAGCATGAAACGGTCTGAAAAATAGGAGGAGCATGAAGCTGTGTTCAAAAACATGAGAACCAGAAAAGGTGTGAAAAATATGAAGAGCTTCAAAAGGTGTGAAATATATGAAGAGCTTCAAAACTTCTCAAATATGAGGAGCATGAAACGGTCTGAAAAATAGGAGGAGCATGAAACGGTGTTCAGAAACATGAAGAGGCTGAAATTGTGTCAAAAAAATGAAGAGTTTCAAAAGGTGTGAAATACATGAGGAGCATGAAACGGTCTGAAAAATAGGAGCATGAAGCGGTGTTCAAAAACCTGAAGAGCCTGAAAAGGTGTGAAAAATATGAAGAGCTTCAAAAGGTGTCAAAAATATGAGGAGCATGAAGCCGTCTGAAAAATAGGAGGAGCATGAAAGGGTGTTCAAAAATATGAAGAGCTTGAAAAGGTGTGAAAAATATGAAGAGCTTCAAAACGTATCAAAAATATGAGAAGCATTAAACGGTCTGAACAATAGGAGGAGTAAGAAGCGGTGTTGAAAAACATAAAGAGCATGAAAACGTATGAAGAATATGAAGAGCTTCAAAAGGTGTGAAAAATATAAAGAGCTTCAAAAGGTGTCCAAAATGAGATGATCATGAAACGGTCTGAAAAAAAGGAGGAGCAGGAAGTGGTTTGAAAAACATGAAGAGCCTGAAAAGTTGTGAAAAATATGACAGATTCAAAAGGTGTGAAATACATGAGAAGCATGAAACGGTCTGAAAAATAGGAGGAACATAAAACGGTGTTCAAAAACATGAAGGGCCTGAAAAGGTGTGAAATATATGAAGATCCTCAAAACGTGTCAAAAATATGAGGAGCATGAAACGGTCTGAAAAATAGGAGGAGCATGAAACGGTATTCAAAACATGAAGAGCTTGAAAAGGTGTGAAAAATATGAGAAGCTTCAAAAGGTGTGAAATACATGAGGAACATGCAACGGTCTGAAAAATAGGAGGAGCATGAAACGGTATTCAAAACATGAAGAGCTTGAAAAGGTGTGAAAAATATGAAGAGCTTCAAAAGGTGTGAAAAATATGAGGAGCTTCACAAGTTGTCAAAAATATGAGGAGCATGAAACGGTCTGAAAAATAGGAGGAACATTAACTGGTGTTGAAAAACATGAAGAGCCTGAAAATGTGTGAAAAATATGAAGAGCTTCAGAAGGTGTCAAAAATATGAGGGGCATGAAACGTTCTGAAAAAAAGGAGGAGCATGAAACGGTATTCAAAACATGAAGAGCTTGAAAAGGTGTGAAAAATATGAAGAGCTTCAAAACCTGTCAAAATTATGAGGAGCATGAAATGGTCTGAAAAGTAGGAGGAGCATGAAGCAGTGTTGAAAAACATGAAGAGCGTGAAAAGTTGTGAAATATATGAAGAGCTTCAAAAGGTGTCAAAAATATCAGGAGAGAGAAACGGTGTTCAAAAACGTGAAGAGCCTGAAAAGATGTGAAAAATACGAAGAGATTCAAAAGATGTCAAAAATAGGAGGAGCCTGAAACGGTGTTGAAAAACATGAAGAGCATGAAAAGGTGTGAAAAATATGAAGAGCTTCAAAAGGTGTCAAAAATATGAGGAGCATGAAACGGTCTGAAATATAGGAGACGCATGAAGCGGTGTTGAAAAGCATGAAGAGCCTGAAAAGGTGTGAAAAATATGAAGAGCTTCAAAAGTTGTCAAAAATATGAGGAGTATGAAAAGGTCAGAAAAATAGGAGGAGCATGAAGCGGTGTTCAAAAACATGAAGAGACTGAAAAGGTGTGAAAAATATGAAGAGCTTCAAAAGGTGTGAAATACATGAGGAGCATGAAACGGTCTGAAAAATAGGAGGAGCATGAAGTGGTGTTGAAAAACATGAAGAGCCTAAAAAGGTGTGAAAAATATGAAGAGCTTCAAAAGGTGTGAAATACATGAGGAGCGTGAAACGGTCTGAAAAATAGCAGGAGCATGAAGCAGTGTTGAGAAACATGGAGAGCCTAAAAAGGTGTGAAAAATATGAAGAGCTTCAAAAGGTGTGAAATACATGAGGAGCATGAAACGGTCTGAAAAATAAGAGGAGCATGAAACGGTGTTCAAAAACCTGAAGAGAATGAAAAGGTGTGAAAAATATGAAGAGCTTCAAAAGTTGTCAAAAAGATGAGGAGGATTAAACGGTCTGAAAAATAGGAGGAGCATGAAGCAGTGTTGAAAAACATGAAGAGCCTGAAAAGGTGTACAGTACATGAAGAGATTCAAAAGTTGTCAAAAATATGAGGAGCATAAAAATGTATGAAAAATAGGAGGAGCATGAAGCTTTTTTGAAAAATATGAAGAGCCTGAAAATGTGTGGAAAATATGAAGAGCTTCAAAAGGTGTCAAAAATGAAATAAGCATGAAACGGTCTGAAAAATAGGAGGACCATGAATAGTTGTTCAAAAACATGAAGAGCCTGAAAATGTGTGAAAAATATGAAGAGCTTCAAAAGGTGTGGAAAATATGAAGAGCTTCAAAATGTGTCAAAAGCGAGATGAGTATGAAACGGTCTGAAAAATAAGAGGAACATGAAATGGTGTTGAAAAACATGAAGAGCCTGAAAATGTGTGAAATATATGAAGAGCTTCAAAATGTGTCAGAAATGAGAGAAGCATGAAACGGTCTGAAAAATAGGATGAGCAAGAAGGGGTGTTGAAAAACATGAAGAGCCTGAAAACGTTTGAGAAATATGAAGAGCTTCAAAAGGTGTGAAAAATATGAAGAGCTTCAAAAGTTGTTAAAAATGAGATGAGCATGACACAGTTTGAAAAATAGGAGGAGCATGAAACCGTGTTCAAAAACATGAAGAGCCTAAAAAGGTTGAAAAATATGAAGAGCTTCAAAAGGTGTGAAATACATGAGGAGCATGAAACGGTCTGAAAAATAGGAGGAGCATGAAGCTGTGTTCAAAAACATGAGAGCTTGAAAAGGTGTGAAAAAAATGAAGAGCTTTAAAAGGTGTGAAAAATACGAGGAGCATAAAACGGTCTGAAAAATAGTAGGAGCATGAAGCGGCGTGGAAAAACATGAAGAGCCTGAAAACGTGTGAAAAATATGAAGAGCTTTCAAAGGTGTCAAAAATGAGATGCGCAGGAAACGGTCTGAAAAATAGGAGGAGCATGAAGCGGTGTTCAAAAACATGAAGAGCCTGAAAAGGTGTGAAAAATATGAAGAGCTTCAAAAGGTTTCAAAAATGTGAGGAGCATGAAACGGTCTGAAAAGTAGGAGGAGCAAGAAGTGGTCGTCAAAAACATGAAGAGCCTGAAAAGGTGTGAAAAATATGAAGAGCTTCAAAAGGTGTCAAAAATATGAGGAGCATGAAACGGTCTGAAAAATAGGAGGAGCATGTAGTGGTGTTCAAAAACATGAAGAGCCTTAAAAGGTGTGAAAAATATGAAGAGCTTTAAAGGTGTGAAAATTATGAGGAGCATGAAACCGTCTGAAAAATATGAGGAGCATGACACGGTGTTGAAAAACATGAAGAGCCTTAAAATGTGAGAAAAATATGAAGAGATTTAAAGGTGTGAAAAATATGAGGAGCATGAAACCGTCAGAAAAATAGGAGGAGCATGACACGGTGTTGAAAAATATGAAGAGCATGAAAAGGTGTGAAAAATAGGAAGAGATTCAAAAGCTGTGAAAAATATGAGGAGCCTGAAACGTTCTGAAAAATAGCAGAAGCATGAAGTGGTGTTGAAAAAGACGAAGAGCCTGAAAAGGTGTGAAAAATATGAAGAGCTTCAAAAGGAGTCAAAAATATGAGGAGCATGAAAAGGTCTGAATAATAGGAGGAGCATGAAGCGGTGTTCAAAAACATGAAGAGCCTGAAAAGGTGTGAAAAATATGAAGAGCTTCAAAAGGTGTCTAAAATATGAGGAGCATGAAACGGTCTGAAATATAGGAGGAGCAAGAAGCGGTGTTCAAAAACATGAAGAGCCTGAAAAGGTGTGAAAAATATGAAGAGCTTCAAAAGGTGTGTAATATATGAGGAGGATGAAACGGTCTAAAAAATAGGAGGAGGTGAAGCGGTGTTGAAAAACGTGAAGAGCCTGTAAAGGAGTGTAATAAATGAAGAGCTTCAAAAGGTGTGAGAAATATGAAGAGCTTCAACAGGTGTCAAAAATGAGATGAACATGAAATGGTCTGAAAAACAGGAGGAGCATGAAGTGGTGTTGATAAATATGAAGAGACTGAAAGTTGTGAAATATATGAAGAGCTTCAAAAGGTGTCAAAAATATGAGTAGTATGAAACGGTCTGAAAAAGAAGAGGAGCATGAAGCGGCGTTCAAAAACATGAAGAGCCTGAAAAGGTGTGAAAAATTTGAAGAGCTTCAAAATGTGTGAAATACATGAGGAGCAAGAAACGGTCTGAAAAAAAGGAGGAGCATGAAGCGGTGTTCAAAACCTTTAAGACTCTGAAAAGGTGTGAAATATATGAAGAGCTTCAAAAGCTGTCAAAAATATGAGGAGCATGAAACGGTCTGAAAAATTGGAGGAGCATGAAGTGGTGTAAAAAAACATGAAGAGCCTGAAAAGGTATGAAAAATTCGAAGAGCTTCAAAAGGTGTGAAATACATGAGGAGCAGGAAACTGTCTGAAAAATTGGAGGAGCATGAAACGGTGTTCAAAAACATGAAGAGCCTGAAAAGGTGTGAAAAAAATGAAGAGCCTCAAAACGTGTCAAAAATATGAAGAGCATGAAACGGTCTGAAAAATAGGAGAAACATGATGCGGTGTTCAAAAACATGAAGAGCCTGAAAAGGTGTGAAAAATATGAAGAGCTTCAAAAGGTGTGAAAGACATGAGGAGCATAAAACGATCTGAAAAATGGGAGGCGCATGAAACCGTGTTCAAAAAAATTAAGAGCCTGAAAAGGTGTGAAAAATATGAAGAGATGCAAGAGGTGTGAAATACATGAGGAGCATGATACGGTCTGAAAAATAGGAGGAGCATGAAGTGGTGTTCAAAAACATGAAGAGCCTGAAAAAGTGTGAAAAATATTAAGAGCTTCAAATGGTGTGAAAAATAAGACGAGCATGAAGCGGTGTGGAAAAACATGAAGAGCCCCAAAACGTGTGAAAAATATGAAGAGCTTCAAAAGGTGTGAAAAATATGAAGAGCTTCAAAAGGTGTCAAAAATGAAATAAGCATGAAACGGTCTGAAAAATAGGAGGACCATGAATAGTTGTTCAAAAACATGAAGAGCCTGAACATGTGTGAAACATATGAAGAGCTTCAAAAGGTGTGAAATACAATAGGAGCATGAAACGGTCTGAAAAATAGGAGGAGCATGAAGCGGTGTTGAAAAACATGAAGAGCCTGAAAAGGTGTTAAATATATGAAGAGCTTCAAAAGGTGTGAAAAATATGAAGAGCTTCAAAAGCTGTCAAAAATGAGATGAGCATGAAACGGTCTGAGAAATAGGAGAAGCATGAAGTGGTGTTGAAAAACATGAAGTGCCAGAAAAAGTGTGAAATATATGAAGAGCTTCAAAAGGTGTGAAATATATGAAGAGCTTCAAAAGGTGTCAAAAATATGAGGAGCATGAAACGGTCTGAAAAATAGGAGGAGCATGAAGCGCTGTTGAAAAACATGAAGAGCCTGAAAAGGTGTGAAAAATATGAAGAGCTTCAAAAGGTTTCAAAAATATGAGGAGCATGAAACGGTCTGAAAAATAGTAGGAGCATAAAACGGTGTTCAAAACATGAGGAGCCTGAAAAGGTGTGAAAAATATGAAGAGCTTCAAAAGGTTTCAAAAATATGAGGAGCATGAAACGGTCTGAAAAACAGTAGGAGCATGAAGTGGTGTTCAAAAACATGAAGAGCCTGAAAAGGTGTGAAAAATATGAAGAGCTTCAAAAGGTGTGAAATACATGAAGAGCAAGAAACGGTCTGAAAATAGGAGGAGCATGAAACGGAGTTCAAAAACATGAAGAGCCTGAAAAGGTGCAAAAAATATGAAGAGCTCCAAAAGGTGTCAAAAATAAGAGGAGCATGAAACGGTCTGAAAAAAAGGAGGAGCATGAAGCCATGTTCAAAAACATGAAGATCGTGAAATGGTGTGAAAAATATGAAGAGCTTCAAAATGTGTGAAATACATTAGGAGCATGAAACGGTCTGTAAAATAGAAGAAGCATGAAACGATGTTGAAATACATGAAGAGACTGAAAAGTTGTGAAATATATGAAGAGCTTCAAAATGTGTGAAAAATATGAGGAGCAAGATACGGACTGAAAAATAGGAGAGGCTGAAAAGTTGTGGAAATACATGAAGAGCCGAAAAAGGTGTGAGAATTATGAAGAGCTTCAAAACTTCAGAAATACATGAGGAGCATGAAACGGGCTGAAAAATAGGAGAAGCATGAAGTGGTGTGGAAAAACATGAAGAGCCTGAAAAGGTGTGAAAAATATGAAGAGCTTCAAAAGGTGTCAAAAATTAGATGAGTATGAAACGGTCTGAAAATTTGGAGGAGCAAGAAGTAGTGTTGAAAAAAGTGAAGAGCCTGAAAAGGTGTGAAAAATATGAAAAGCTTCAAAAGGTGTCAAAAATATGAGAAGCATGAAACGGTCTAAAAAATAGGAGGAGCATGAAGCAGTGTTGAAAAACATGAGGAGGCAGAGAACTTGTGAAAAATATGAAGAGCTTCAAAAGGTGTCAAAAATGAGATGAGCATGAAACGGTCAGAAAAATAGGAGGAGCATGAAGCGGTGATCAAAAACATGAAGAGCCTGAAAAGGTGTGAAAAATATGAAGAGCTTCAAAAGGTGTCAAAAATATGAGGAGCATGAAACGGTCTGAAACATAGGAGGAGCAAGAAACGGTGATCAAAAACATGAACAGCCTGAAAAGGTGTGAAAAATATGACGAGCTTCAAAAGGTGTGAAAAACATGAGGAGCATGAAACGGGCTGTAAAATAGGAGAAGCATGAAGTGGTGTTGAAAAACATGAAGAGCCTGAAAAAGTGTGAAAAATGTGAAGAGCTTCAGAAGGTGTGAAATATATGAAGAGCTTCAACAGGGGTCAAAAATTAGATGAGCATGAAACAGGCCGAAAAATTGGAGGAGCAAGAAGTAATGTTGAAAAAAATGAAGAGCCTGAAAAGGTGTGAAAAATATGAAAAGCTTCAAAAGGTGTCAAAAATATGAGGAGCATGAAACGGAGTGAAAAATAGGTGGAGCATTAAGCGGTGTTGAAAAATATGAAGAGCCTGGAAAGGTGTGCAAAATATGAAGAGCTTCAAAAGTTGTCAAAAATGAGATGAGCATGAAACGGTCTGAAAAATAGGAGGAGCATGAAACGGTGATCAAAAACATGAAGAGCCTGAAAAGGTGTGAAAAATATGAAGAGATTCAAAAGGTGTGAAATAAATGAGGAGCATGAAACGGGCTGAAAAATAGGAGAAGCATGAAGGGGTGTGGAAAAACATGAAGAGCCTCAAAAGGTGTGAAATACATGAGGAGCATGAAACTTTCTGAAAAATAGAAATAGCATGAAGCGGTGTTGAAAAACATGAAGAGCCTGAAAACGTGTGAAAATATGAAGAGCTTCAAAAATATGAAAAATATGAAGAGCTTCAAAAGGTGTGAAAAATTTGAAGAGCTTCAAAAGGTGTCAAAATGAAATGAGCATGAAACGGTCTGAAAAATAGGAGGAGCATGAAGCGGTGTTGAAAATCATAAAGAGCCTGAAAAGTTGTGAAAAATATGAAGAGCTTCAAAAGGTGTCAAAATGAGATGAGCATGAAACGGTGTGAAAAATAGGAGGAGCATGATGTGGTGTTGAAAAAAATAAAAAGCCTGGAAAGGTGTGAAAAATATTCAGAGCTTCAAAATGTGTCAAATATATGAGGAGCATGAAACGGTCTTAAAAATAGGAGGAGCATGAAACATTGATCAAAAACATGAAGAGCGTGAAAAGGTGTGAAAAATATGAAGAGCTTCAAAAGGTGTCAAAAATATGAGGAGCATGAAACGGTCTGAATAATAGGAGGAGCAGGAAGCGCTGTTGAAAAACATGAAGAGCCTGAAAAGGTGTGAAACATATGAGGAGCTTCTAAAGGTGTCAAAAATATGAGGAGCGTGAAACGATCTGAAAAATAGGAGGAGCATGAAGCGGTGTTCAAAAACCTGAAGAGCCTGAAAAGGTGTGAAAATTATGAAGAGCTTCAAAAGATGTGAAAATTATGAGGAGCATGAAACGATCTGAAAAATAGGAGGTGCATGAAACATTGATCAAAAACATGAAGAGCCTGAAAAGGTGTGAAAAATATGAAGAGCTTCAAAAGGTGTGAAATACATGAAGAGCAAGAAACGGTCTGAAAATAGGAGGAGCATGAAACGGAGTTCAAAAACATGAAGAGCCTGAAAAGGTGCAAAAAATATGAAGAGCTCCAAAAGGTGTCAAAAATAAGAGGAGCATGAAACGGTCTGAAAAAAAGGAGGAGCATGAAGCCATGTTCAAAAACATGAAGATCGTGAAATGGTGTGAAAAATATGAAGAGCTTCAAAATGTGTGAAATACATTAGGAGCATGAAACGGTCTGTAAAATAGAAGAAGCATGAAACGATGTTGAAATACATGAAGAGACTGAAAAGTTGTGAAATATATGAAGAGCTTCAAAATGTGTGAAAAATATGAGGAGCAAGATACGGACTGAAAAATAGGAGAGGCTGAAAAGTTGTGGAAATACATGAAGAGCCGAAAAAGGTGTGAGAATTATGAAGAGCTTCAAAACTTCAGAAATACATGAGGAGCATGAAACGGGCTGAAAAATAGGAGAAGCATGAAGTGGTGTGGAAAAACATGAAGAGCCTGAAAAGGTGTGAAAAATATGAAGAGCTTCAAAACTTGAGAAATACATGAGGAGCATGAAACTCTCTGAAAAATAGAAGGAGCATGAAGCGGTCTTCAAAAACATGAAGAGCCTGAAAAGGTGTGAAAATATGAAGAGCTTCAAAAGGTGTGAAAAATATGAAGAGCTTCAAAAGGTGTCAAAAATTAGATGAGTATGAAACGGTCTGAAAATTTGGAGGAGCAAGAAGTAGTGTTGAAAAAAGTGAAGAGCCTGAAAAGGTGTGAAAAATATGAAGAGCTTCAAAAGGTGTCAAAAATATGAGGAGCATGAAACGGTCTGAAACATAGGAGGAGCAAGAAACGGTGATCAAAAACATGAACAGCCTGAAAAGGTGTGAAAAATATGACGAGCTTCAAAAGGTGTGAAAAACATGAGGAGCATGAAACGGGCTGAAAAATAGGAGAAGCATGAAGTGGTGTTGAAAAACATGAAGAGCCTGAAAAAGTGTGAAAAATGTGAAGAGCTTCAGAAGGTGTGAAAAATATGAAGAGCTTCAACAGGGGTCAAAAATTAGATGAGCATGAAACAGGCCGAAAAATTGGAGGAGCAAGAAGTAATGTTGAAAAAAATGAAGAGCCTGAAAAGGTGTGAAAAATATGAAAAGCTTCAAAAGGTGTCAAAAATATGAGGAGCATGAAACGGAGTGAAAAATAGGTGGAGCATTAAGCGGTGTTGAAAAATATGAAGAGCCTGGAAAGGTGTGCAAAATATGAAGAGCTTCAAAAGGTGTGAAATATATGAAGAGCTTCAAAAGTTGTCAAAAATGAGATGAGCATGAAACGGTCTGAAAAATAGGAGGAGCATGAAACGGTGATCAAAAACATGAAGAGCCTGAAAAGGTGTGAAAAATATGAAGAGATTCAAAAGGTGTGAAATAAATGAGGAGCATGAAACGGGCTGAAAAATAGGAGAAGCATGAAGGGGTGTGGAAAAACATGAAGAGCCTCAAAAGGTGTGAAATATATGAGGAGCATGAAACTTTCTGAAAAATAGAAATAGCATGAAGCGGTGTTGAAAAACATGAAGAGCCTGAAAACGTGTGAAAATATGAAGAGCTTCAAAAATATGAAAAATATGAAGAGCTTCAAAAGGTGTGAAAAATTTGAAGAGCTTCAAAAGGTGTCAAAATGAAATGAGCATGAAACGGTCTGAAAAATAGGAGGAGCATGAAGCGGTGTTGAAAATCATAAAGAGCCTGAAAAGTTGTGAAAAATATGAAGAGCTTCAAAAGATGTGAAAAATTTGAAGAGCTTCAAAAGGTGTCAAAATGAGATGAGCATGAAACGGTGTGAAAAATAGGAGGAGCATGATGTGGTGTTGAAAAAAATAAAAAGCATGGAAAGGTGTGAAAAATATTCAGAGCTTCAAAATGTGTCAAATATATGAGGAGCATGAAACGGTCTGAAAAATAGGAGGAGCATGAAACATTGATCAAAAACATGAAGAGCGTGAAAAGGTGTGAAAAATATGAAGAGCTTCAAAAGGTGTCAAAAATATGAGGAGCATGAAACGGTCTGAATAATAGGAGGAGCAGGAAGCGCTGTTGAAAAACATGAAGAGCCTGAAAAGGTGTGAAACATATGAGGAGCTTCTAAAGGTGTCAAAAATATGAGGAGCGTGAAACGATCTGAAAAATAGGAGGAGCATGAAGCGGTGTTCAAAAACCTGAAGAGCCTGAAAAGGTGTGAAAATTATGAAGAGCTTCAAAAGATGTGAAAATTATGAGGAGCATGAAACGATCTGAAAAATAGGAGGTGCATGAAACATTGATCAAAAACATGAAGAGCCTGAAAAGGTGTGAAAAATATGAAGAGCTTCAAAAGGTGTGAAATACATGTTGAGCATGAAACGGGTTGAAAAATAGGAGAAGCATGAAGTGGTGTGTAAAAACTTTAAGAGCCTGAAAAGGTGTGAAAAATATGAAGAGCTTCAAAAGGTGTGAAATACATGAGGAGCATAAAACTCTCTGAAAAATAGGAGGAGCATGAAGCGGTGCTCAAAAACATGACGAGCCTGAAAAGGTGTGAAAAATATGAAGAGCTTCACAAGGTGTGAAATAGATGAGGCACATGAAACTCTCTGAAAATTAGGAGGAGCAGGAAGCATTGTTGAAAAACATGAAGAGCCTGAAAAGGTGTGAAAATATGAAGACCTT
Organism: Dama dama; assembly: GCF_033118175.1. NCBI lineage: Eukaryota > Metazoa > Chordata > Mammalia > Artiodactyla > Cervidae > Dama > Dama dama. Next base: position 711,829 of record NW_026870961.1, read on the forward strand.
CAAAAGGTGTAAAATACATGAGGCGCATGAAACTCTCTGAAAATTAGGAGGAGCAAGAAGCAGTGTTCAACAACATGAAGAGCCTGAAAACTTGTGAAAAATATGAATAGCTTCAAAAGGGGTAAAAAATATGAAGAACATGAAACCGTCTGAAAAATAGGAGGAACATGAGGTGGTGTTGAAAAACATGAAGAGCCAGTAAAGGAGTGAAATATATGAAGAGCTTCAAAAGGTGTGAGAAATATGAAGAGCTTCAACAGGTGTCAAAAATGAGATGAGCATGAAATGGTCTGAAAAACAGGAGGAGCATGAAGTGGTGTTGATAAACACGAAGAGCATGAAAAGTTGTGAAATATATGAAGAGCTTCAAAAGGTGTCAAAAATATGAGGAGTATGAAACGGTCTGTAAAATAGGAGGAGAATGAAGCTGTGTTGAAAAACAAGAAGAGCCTGAAAAGGTGTGAAATATATGAAAAGCTTCAAAAGGTGTAACAAATATGAGGACCATGAAACAGTTTGAAAAATAGGAATAGCATGAAACGGTGTTCAAAAACATGAATAGCCTGAAAAGGTGCGAAAAAATATGAAGAGCTTCAAAAGGTGTCAAAAATAAGAGGAGCATGAAACGGTCTGAAAAATAGGAGGAGCATGAAGAGGTGTTGAAAAACAAGAAGAGCCTGAAAATGTGTAAAAAATATGAAGAGCTTCAAAAGGTGTCAAAAATATGAGGAGAATGAAACGGTCTGAAAAATAGGAGGAGCATGAAACGGTCTGAAAAATAGGAGAGGAATGAAGGGTTGTTGAAAAACATGAAGTGCCTGAAATGGTGTGAAATATATGAAGAGCCTTAAAATGTGTGAAAAATATGAGGAGCTTCAAAAAGTGTCAAAAATATGAGGAGCAAGAAACGGTCTGAAAAATACGAGGAGCATGAAGAGGTGTTGAAGAAAATGAAGAGCCTGAAAAGGTGTGAAAAATATGAAGAGCTTCTAAAGGTGTGAAAAATATGAGGAGCATGAAGGTCTGAAAAATAGGAGGAGCATGAAGTGGTGTTGAAAAACATGAAGAACCTGAAAAGTGTGAAAAATATGAAGAGCTTCAAAAGGTGTCAAAAATATGAGGAGCATGAAACGGTCTGAAAAATAGGAGGAGCATGAAGCGGTGTTGAAAAACATGAAGAGCCTGAAAACGTGTGAAAAAATATGAAGAGCTTCAAAAGGTGTGAAGAATATGAAGAGCTTCAAAAGGTGTCAAAAATGAGATGAGCATGAAACGGTCTGAAAAATAGGAGGAGCATGAAGTGGTGTTGAAAAAAAAAGAAGAGCCTGAAAAGGTGTGAAATATATCAAGAGCTTCAAAAGGTGTCAAAAATATGAGGAGCATGAAACGGTTTGAAATATAGGAGGAGCATGAAGCGGTGTTGAAAAACATGAAGAGCGTGAAAAGGTGAAAAATATGAAGAGCTTCTAAAGGTGTCAAAAATATGAGGAGCATGAAACGGTCTGAAAAATAGGATGGAGCATGAAGCGGTGTTCAAAAACCTGAGGAGCCTGAAAAGGTGTGAAAAATATGAAAAGCTTCAAAAGGTGTCAAAAATATGAGGAGCATGAAACGGTCTGAATAATAGGAGGAGCATGAAGCGGTGTTGAAAAACATGAAGAGCCTGAAAACGTGTGAAAAAATATGAAGAGATTCAAAAGGTGTAAAAAATGCGATGCGCATGAAACGGTCTGAAAAATAGGAGGAGCATGAAGTCTTGTTGAAAAAAAAGAAGAGCCTGAAAAGGTGTGAAATATATGAAGAGCTTCAAAAGGTGTCAAAAATATGAGGAGCACGAAACGGTCTGAAAAATAGGAGGAGCATGAATTGGTGTTAAAAAAAAGAAGAGCCAGAAAAGGTGTGAAAAATATGAAGAGCTTCAAAAGGTGTCAAAAATATGAGGAGCATGAAACGGTCTGAAAAATAGGAGGAGCTTGAAGCGGTGTTGAAAAACATGAAGAGCCTGAAAAGGTGTGAAAAATATGAAGAGCTTCAAAAGATGTGAAAAAATATGAGGAGCATGAAACGGTTTGAAAAATAGGAGGTGCATGAAACAGTGATCAAAAACATGAAGAGCCTGAAAAGGTGTGAAAAATGTGAAGAGATTCAAAAGTTTTGAAATACATCATGAGCATGATATGGGCTGAAAAATAGGAGAAGCATGAAGTGGTGTGGAAAAACTTGAAGAGCCTGAAAAGGTGTGAAAAATATGAAGAGCTTCAAAACGTGTCAAATATATGAGGATCATGAAACGGTCTGAAAAATAGGAGGAGCATGAAGCATTGTTGAAAAACGTGAAGAGCCTGAAAACATGTGAAAAATATTAAGAGCTTCAAAAGGTGTGAAAAATATGAAGAACTTCAAAAGGTGTCAAAAATCGAAGAGCAGGAAATGGTCTGAAAAATAGGAGGAGCATGAAGTGGTGTTAAAAACATGAAGAGCATGAAAAGGTGTGAAATATAAGAAGAGCTTCAAAAGGTGTCAAAAATATGAGGAGAATGAAACGGTCTAAAAATAGGAGGAGAATGAAGTGGTGTTGAAAAACATGAAGAGCCTGAAATGGTGTGAAATATATGAAGAGCTTCAAAATGTGTGAAAAATATGAGGAGCTTCAAAAAGTGTCAAAAATATGAGGAGCAAGAAACGGTCTGAAAAATACGAGGAGCATGAAGAGGTGCTGAAAAAAATGGAGAGCCTGAAAAGGTGTGAAAAATATGAAGAGCTTCTAAAGGTGTGAAAAATATGAGGAGCATGAAAAGGTCTGAAAAATAGGAGAAGCATGAAGTGGTGTTGAAAAACAGGAAGAGCCTGAAAAGTGTGAAAAATATGAAGAGCTTCAAAAAGTGTCAAAAATATTAGGAGCATGAAACGGTCTGAAAATTAGGAGGAGCATGAAGCGGTGTTGAAAAACCTGAAGAGCCTGAAAACGTCTGAAAAAATATGAAGAGCTTCAAAAGGTGTGAAAAATATGAAGAGCTTCAAAAGGTGTCAAAAATGAGATGAGCATGAAAAGGTCTGAAAAATAGGAGGAAATGAAGTGGTGTTAAAAACATGAAGAGCCTGAAGAGGTGTGAAATATATGAAGAGCTTCAAAAGGTGTCAAAAATATGAGGAGCCTGAAACGGTCTGAATATTAGGAGGAGCATGAAGCGGTGTTGAAAAACATGAAGAGCCTGAAAGCGTGTGAAAAATATGAAGAGCTTCAAAATGTGTCAAAAATTTGAGGAGCAAGAGACCGTCTGAAAAACAGGAGGAGCATGAAGCGGTGTTGAAAAACATGAAGAGCATGAAAAGATGCCCAAAATATGAAGAGCTTCAAATGGTGTTAAAAATATGAGGAGCATAAAACGTTCTGAAGTATAGGAGGAGCATGAAGCGGTGTTGAAAAACATGAAGAGCATGAAAAGGTGCCAAAAATATGAAGAGCTTCAAAAGGTATCAAAAATGGGAGCAGCATGAAACGGTCGGAAAAATAGGAGGAGCATGAAGCGGTGTTGAAAAACATGAAGATCCTGAAAAGGTATGAAAAATATGAAGAGCTTCAAAAGGTGTGAAATATATGAAGAGCATGAAACGGTCTGAAAAATAGGATGAGCATGAAGCTGTGTTCAAACACATGAGAACTAGAAAAGGTGTGAAAAATATGAAGAGATTCAAAAGGTGTGAAATATATGCGGAGCATGAAACGGCCTGAAAAATAGGAGGAGCATGAAAGGGTCTGAAAAATAGGAGGAGCATAAATCGGTTTTGAAAACATGAAGAGCATGAAAAGGTGTGAAAAATATGAAGAGCTTAAAAAGCTATCAAAAATATGAGGAGCATGAAACGTTCTGAAAAATAGGAGAAGCATGAAGCGGTTTTGACAAACATGAAGAGCCTGAAAAGGTGTGAAAAATATGAAGAGCTTTAAAACGTGTCAAAATATGAGGAGCATGAAACGGCCTGAAAAATAGGAGGAGCATGAAAAGGTATGAAAAATAGGAGGAGCATGAATTGGTGTTCAAAAACATGAAGAGATTGAAAAGGTGTGAAATATAAGAAGAGCTTCAAAAGGTGTCAAAAATAGGAGGAGAATGAAACTGTCTGAAATAAAGGAGGAGCATGAAGCGGTGTTGAAAACAATGAAGAGCCTGAAAAGGTGTGAAAAATATGAAGAGCTTTAAAAGGTGTCAAACATAGGAGGAGCATAAAACTGTCTGAAAAATCGGAGGAGCATGAAGCCGTGTTCAAAAACATGAAGAGCCTGAAAAGGTGTGAAAAATATGAAGTGCTTCAAAACGTGTCAAAAATATTAGGAGCAAAAAACGGTCTGAAAAATATGAGGAGCATGAAACGGTGTTCAAAAACATGAAGAGCGTGGAAATGTGTGAAAAATATGAAGAGCTTCAAAAGGTGTGAAATATATGAGGAGCATGAAACGCTCTAAAAAATAGGAGGAGCATGAAGCTGTGTTGAAAAACATGAAGAGCCTGTAAAGGAGTGAAATAAATGAAGAGTTTCAAAAGGTGTCAAAAATATGAGGAGTAAGAAACGGTCTGAAATATAGAAGGAATATGAAGCGGTGTTGAAAAACATGAAGAGCCTGAAATGATGTGAAATATATGAAGAGCTTCAAAAGGTGTCAAAAATATGAGGAGAAAGAAACGGTCTGAAAAATATGAGGAGCATGAAGCGGTGTTGAAAAACATGAAGAGCATCAAAAGGTGTCAAAAATATGAAGAGCTTCGAATGGTGTCAAAAATATTATGAGCATGAAACGTTCTGAAAAATAGGAGGAGCATGAAGCGGTGTTGAAAAACATGAAGAGCTTGAAAAGGTGTCAAAAATATGAAAAGCTTCAAAAGGTGTCAAAATTATGAGGAGCATGAAATGGTCTGAAAAATAGGAAGAGCAGGAAGCTGTGTTGAAAAACATGAAGAGCCTGAAAAGGTGTGAAAAATATGAAGAGCTTCAAAAGGTGTCAAATCTATGAGGAGCATGAAACGGTCTGAAAAATAGGAGGAGCATGAAGCGGTGTTGAAAAACATGAAGAGCATGAAAAGGTGTGAAAAATATGAAGAGCTTCAAAAGGTGTCAAAAATATGAGGAGCATCAAACGGTCTGAAAAATAGGAGGAGCATGAAGCGGTGTTGAAAAACAAGAAGAGCCTGAAAAGGTGTGAAAAATATGAAGAGCTTCAAAAGGTGTCAAAAATATGAGGAGCATGAAACGGTCTGAAAAATAGGAGGAGCTTGAAGCGGTGTTGAAAAACATGAAGAGCATGAAAAGTAGTGAAAAATATGAAGGGCTTCAAAAGGTGTCAAAAATATGAGGAGCATGAAACGGTCTGAAAAATAAGAGGAGATGCAGTAGTGTTCAAATACATGAAGAACCTGAAAATGTGTGAAAAATACGAAGAGCTTCAAAAGGTGTCAAAATATGAGGAGCATGAAACGGCCTGAAAAATAGCAGGAGCATGAAACGGTATGAAAAATAGGAGGAGCATGAATCCGTGTTCAAAACCATGAAGAGCTTGAAAAGTTGTGAAATATATGAAGAGTTTCAAAAGGTGTCAAAAATAGGAGGAGAATGAAACTGTCTCAAATAAAGGAGGAGCATGAAGCGGCGTTGAAAACCATGAAGAGCCTGAAAAGGTGTGAAAAATATGAAGAGCTTCAAAAGGTGTCAAACATAGGAGGAGCATAAAACGGTCTGAAAAATAGGAGGAGCATGAAGCCGTTATCAAAAACATGAAGAGCATGAAAAGGTGTGAAAAATATGAAGAGCTTCAAAAGGATTGAAATACATGAGGAGTACGAAACGGTCTGAAAAAAAGGAGGAGCATGAAGCGGTGTTCAAAAACATGAAGAGCCTGAAAAGGTGTGAAAAATATGAAGAGCTTCAAAATGTGTCAAAAATATTAGGAGCAGGAAACAGTCTGAAAAATAGGAGGAACATGAGACGGTGTTCAAAAACATGAAGAGCCTGGAAAAGTGTGAAAAATATGAAGAGCTTAAAAGGTGTGTAATATATGAGGAGCATGAAACGCTCTAAAAAATAGGAGGAGCATGAAGCTGTGTAGAAAAATATGAAGAGCCTGTAAAGGAGTGAAATAAATGAAGAGCTTCAAAAGGTGTCAAAAATATGAGGAGCAAGAAACTGTCTGAAAAAAATGAGGAGCATGAAGCGGTGTTGAAAAACATGAAGAGCATCAAAAGGTGTCAAAATTATGAAGAGCTTCGAATGGTGTCAAAAATATTATGAGCATGAAACGGTCTGAAAAATAGGAGGAGCATGAAGCGGTGTTGAAAAACATGAAGAGCCTGAAAAGATGTGAAATATATGAAGAGCTTCAAAACGTGTCAAAAATACGAGGAGCATGAAACGGTCTGAAACATAGGAGGAGCATGAAGCGGTGTTGAAAAACATGAAGAGCCTGAAAAGGTGTGAAAAATATGAAGAGCTTCAAAAGGAGTCAAAAATATGAGGAGCAAGAAACGGTCTGAAAAATAGGAGGAGCATGAAGCAGTGTTTAAAAACATGAAGAGCGTGAAAAAGTGTGAAATATATGAAGAGCTTCAAAAGGTGTCAAAAATAGGAGGAGAATGAAACTGTCTGAAAAAAAGGAGGAGCATGAAGCTGTCGTCAAAAACATGAAGAGCCTGAAAAGGTGTAAAAATATGAAGAGCTTCAAAAGATGTGAAAAATATGAGGAGCATGAAACGGTCTGAAAAATAGAAGCAGCATGAAACGGTGATGAAAAACATGAAGAGCCTGAAAAGTTGTGAATAATATGAAGAGCTTCAAAAGGTGTCAAATATATGAGGAGCATGAAACGGTCTGAAAAATAGGAGGATCATGAAGTGGTGTTGAAAAATAAGAAGAGCCTGAAAAGGTGTGAAAAATACGAAGAGCTTCAAAAGGTGTCAAAAATATGAGGAGCATGAAACGTTCTGAAAAATAATATGAGCATGAAACGGTCTTGACAAACATGAAGAGCCTGAAAAGGTGTGAAAAATATGAAGAGCTTCTTAAGGTGTCAAACATATGAGGAGCATGAAACACTCTGAAAAACAGGATGAGCATGAAACGGTTTTGAAAAAGATGAAGAGCAGGAAAAGGTGTGAAAAATATGAAGAGCTTAAAAAGGTGTCAAATATATGAGGAGCATGAAACGGTGTGAAAAATAGGAGGAGCCTGAAGCGGTGTTCAAAAACATGAAGAGCCTTAAAAGGTGTGAAAAATATGAAGAGCTTCAAAACGTGTCAAAAATATGAGGAGCATGAAACGATCTGAAAAATAGAAGCAGCCTGAAGCGGTGTTGAAAAACATGAAGAGCCTGAAAACGTGTGAAGAATATGAAGAGCTTCAAAAGGTGTGAAAAATATTAAGAGCTTCAAAAGGTGTCAAAAATTAGATGAACATGAAACGGTCTGAAAAAAAGGAGGATCATGAAAAGGTGTTGAAAAAAATAAAGACCCTGAAAAGGTGTGAAAAATATGAAAAGCTTCAAAAGGTGTCAAAAATATGAGGAGCATGAAACGGTATGAAAAATAGGAGGAGCATGAAGCGGTGTTCAAAAACATGAAGAGACTGAAAACGTGTGAAAAATATGAAGAGCTTCAAAAGTTGTCAAAAATATGAGGAGCATGAAACGGTCTGAAAAATAGGAGGAGCATGAAGCGGTGTTCAAAAACATGAAGAGCCTGAAATGTTGTGAAAAATATGAAAAGCTTCAAAAGTTGTCAAAAATGAGATGAGCTTGAAACGGTCTGAAAAATAGGAAGAGCATGAAGCGGTGTTGAAACACATGAAGAGCTGAAAACGTGTGAAAAATATGAAGAGCTTCAAAAGGTGTCAAAAATATGAGGAGCAAAAAACGGTCTGCAAACAAGGAGAAGCATGAAGCGTGTTCAAATACATGAAAAGCCTGAAAAGGTGTGAAAAATATGAAGAGCTTCAAAAGGTGTTAAAAATATGAGGAGCATCAAACGTTCTGAAAAATCGGAGGAGCATGAAGCGGTGTTCAAAAACATGAAGAGCCTGAAAAGTTGTGAAAAATATGAAGAGCTTCAAAAGGTTTGAAATACTTGAGGAGCATTAAACGGTCTGAAAAATACGAGGAGCATGAAGTGTTTTTGAAAACATGAAGAGATTGAAAAGTTGTGAATAATATGAAGCGCTTCAAAAGGTGTCAAATATATGAGGAGGATGAAATGGTCTGAAAAATAGGAGGATCATGAAGCGGTGTTGAAAAAGTAGAAGAGCCTGAAAAGGTGTGAAAAACAGGAAGAGTTTCAAAAGGTGTCAAAGATATGAGGAGCATGAAACGGTCTGAAAAATAATAGGAGCATGAAACAGTGTTGACAAATATGAAGAGCCTGAAAAGGTGTGAAAAATATGAAGAGATTCAAAAGGTGTCAAAGATATGAGGAGCATGAAACAGTCTGAAAAATAGGAGGAGCATGAAACGGTTTTGAAAAAGATGAAAAGCATTAAAAGGTGTGAAAAATATTAAGAGCTTCAAAAGGTGTCAAAAATATGAGGAGCATGAAACGGTCTGAAAAATAGGAGGAGCATGAGCTGTCATCAAAAACATGAAGAGCCTGAAAAGGTGTGAAAAATATGAAGAGCTTCAAAAGATGTGAAAAATATGAGGAGCATGAAACGGTCTGAAAAATAGAAGCAGCATAAAACGGTGATGAAAAACATGAAGAGCCTGAAAAGTTGTGAATAATATGAAGAGCTTCAAAAGGTGCCAAATATATGAGGAGCATGAAACGATCTGAAAAATAAGAGGAGCATGAAACGGTGTTCAAAAACATGAAGAGCCTGAAAAGGTGTGAAAAATATGAGGAGTTTTAAAAGGTGTCAAAAATATGAGGAGCATGAAACGGTCTGAAAAATAGGAGAAGCATGAAATGCTGATCAAAAACATGAAGAGCCTGAAAAGGTGTGAAAAATATGAAGAGCTTCAAAAGGCGTGAAATACATGAGGAGCATGTAACGGGCTGAAAAATAGGAGAACCATGAAGTGGTGTGCAAAAACATGAAGAGCCTGAAAAGGTGTGAAAAATATGAAAGGCTTCAAAAGGTGTGAAATACATGAGGAGCAGGAAACTCTCTGAAAAAGAGGAGGAGCAAGAAGCACTGTTCAAATACATGAAGAGCCTGAAAACTTGTGAAAAATATGAAGAGCTTCAAAAGGTGTGAAATACATGAGGCGCATGAAACTCTCTGAAAATTAGGAGGAGCAAGAAGCAGTGTTCAAAAACATGAAGAGCCTGAAAACGTGTGAAAAATATGAAGAGCTTCAAAAGGTGTGAAATACATGAAGAGCATGAAACTCTCTGAAAAATAGGAGGAGCATGTAGTGGTGTTCAAAAACATGAAGAGTCTGAAAAGGTGTGAAAAATATGAAGAGCTTCAAAAAGTGTCAAAAATATGAGGAGCATGAAACGGTCTGAAAAATAGGAGGAGCATGAAGCGGTCTTGAAAAACATGAAGAGCCTGAAAACGTGTGAAAAATATGAAGAGCTTCAAAAGGTGTAAAAAATATGGGGAGAATGAAACGGTCTGCAAAAAAGGAGGAGCATGAAGTGGTGTTGAAAAACTTGAACAGCCAGAAAATGTGTGAAAAATATGAAAAGCTTCAAAAGGTGGTAAAAATATGCGGAGCATGGAACGGTCTGAAAAATAGGAGGAGCATGAAGCGGTGTTGAAAAACATGAAGAGCCTGAAAACGTGTGAAAAATATGAAGAGCTTCAAAAGTGTGAAAAATATGAAGAGCTTCAAATGTGTCAAAAATGAGATGAGCATGAAACGGTCTGAAAAATAAGAGGAGCATGAAGTGGTGTTGAAAAAAAAGAAGAGGCTGAAAAGGTGTGAAATATATGAAGACCTTCAAAAGGTGTAAAAAATATGAGGAGAATGAAACGATCTGAATAATTGGAGGAGCATGAAGCGGTGTTGAAAAACATGAAGAGCCTGAAAACGTGTGAAAAATATGAAGAGCTTCAAAAGTGTGAAAAATATGAAGAGCTTCAAATGTGTGAAAAATGAGATGAGCATGAAACGGTCTGAAAAATAAGAGGAGCATGAAGTGGAGTTGAAAAATAAGAAGAGCCTGAAAAGTTGTGAAATATATGAAGAGCTTTAAAAGGTGTGAAAAATATGAAGAGCTTCAAAAGGTGTGAAAAATATGAAGAGCATCAAAAAGTGTCAAAAATATGAGGAGAATGAAACGGTCTCAAATATAGGAGAGCATGAAGCGGTGTTCAAAAACATGAAGAGCCTGAAAAGTTTTGAAAAATATGAAAAGCTTCAAAAGGTGTCAAAAATGAGATGAGCATGAAACGGTTTGAAAAATAGGAGGAGCATGAATTGGTGTTGAAAAAAAATAAGAGACTGAAAAGGTGTGAAAAATATGGAGAGCTTTAAAAGGTGTGAAAAATATGAGGAGCATGAAAAGGTCTGCAAAAAGGAGGAGCATGAAGTGGTGTTGAAAAACTTGAAGAGCCTGAAAAGGTGTGAAAAATATGAGGAGCTTTAAAAGGTGTCAAAAATATGAGGAGCATGAAACGGTCTGAAAAATAGGAGAAGCATGAAATGCTGATCAAAAACATGAAGAGCCTGAAAAGGTGTGAAAAATATGAAGAGCTTCAAAAGGCGTGAAATACATGAGGAGCATGTAACGGGTTGAAAAATAGGAGAACCATGAAGTGGTGTGCAAAAACATGAAGAGCCTGAAAAGGTGTGAAAAATATCAAAGGCTTCAAAAGGTGTGAAATACATGAGGAGCATGAAACTCTCTGAAAAATAGGAGGAGCAAGAAGCACTGTTCAAAAACATGAAGAGCCTGAAAACTTGTGAAAAATTTGAAGAGCTTCAAAAGGTATGAAATACATGAGGCGCATGAAACTCTCTGAAAATTAGGAGGAGCAAGAAGCAGTGTTCAAAAACATGAAGAGCCTGAAAACGTGTGAAAAATATGAAGAGCTTCAAAACGTTTGAAAAATGAGATGAGCATGAAACGGTCTGAAAAATAGGAGGAGCATGAAGCGGTGTTCAAAAACATGAAGAGCCTGAAAAAGTGTGAAAAATATGAAGAGCTTCAAAAGGTGTCAAAAATATGAGGAGCATGAAACGGTCTGAAAAATAGGAGGAGCATGAAGCAGTGTTGAAAACATGAAGAGCCTGAAAAGGTGTGAAATACATGAATAGGTTCAGAACGTGTCAAAAATATGAGGAGCATGAAACGGTCTGAAAAATAGGAGGAGCATGAAGCCGTGTTGAAAAACATGAAGAGCCTGAAAAGGTGTGAAATACATGAATAGGTTCAGAACGTGTCAAAAATATGAGGAGCATGAAACGGTCTGAAAAATAGGAGGAGCATGAAGCGGTGTTCAAAAACATGAAGAGCCTGAAAAAGTGTGAAAAATATGAAGAGCTTCTAAAGGTGTGAAAAATATGAGGAGAATGAAACGTTCTGAAAAATAGGAGGAGCATGAAGCGGTCATGAAAAAAAAGAAGAGCATGAAAAGGTTTGAAGAATATAAGGAGCTTCAAAAGGTATCAAAAATAGTAGTAGCATGAAACGGTGTTCAAAAACTTGAAGAGCCTGAAAATGTGTAAAATATGAACAGGTTAAAAGGTGTCAAAATATGAGGAGCATGAAACGTTCTGAAAAATAGGAGGAGCATGAAGCGGTGTTCAAAAACATGAAGAGCATGAAAAGGTGTGAAAAATATGAAGAGCTTCAAAACGTGTTAAAAAGATGAGGAGCATGAAACGTTCTCAAAAATAGGAGGAGCAGCAAACGGTGTTCAAAAATAAGAAGAGCCTGAAAAGGTGTGAAATACATGAATAGGTTCAGAACGTGTCAAAAATATGAGGAGCATGAAACGGTCTGAAAAATAGGAGGATCATGAAGCGGTGTTCAGAAACATGAAGAGCCTGAAAACTGTGAAAAATATGAAGAGCTTCAAAAAGTGTGAAAAATATGAAGAGCTTCAAAAGGTGTGAAAAATATGAGGAGCATGAAACGGTCTGAAAAATAGGAGGAGCATGAAACAGTGTGGAAAAAATGAAGAGCATGAATAGGTGTGAAAATTATGAAGAGCTTTAAAAGGTTTGAAAAATATGACGAGCATGAAATGGTCTGAAAAATTGGAGAGCATGAAGCGGTGTTGAAATATATGAAGAGCCTCTAAAGGTTTGAAAAATAGAAGAGCTTCAAAAAGTGACAAAAATATGAGGAGCATGAAACAGTCTGAAAAATAGGAGGAGCATGAAACGGTGTTGAAAAACATGAAGAGAATGAAATGGTGTGAAAAAAATGAAGAGCTTCAAAATGTGTTTAAAATATGAGGAGCATGAAAAGGTCTGATAAACAGGAGCGTGAAGCGGTCTTCAAAAACATGAAGGGCCTGAAAAGGTGTGAAAAATATAAAGAACTTCAAAAGGTATCAAAAATATGAAGAGCATGAAACGGTCTGAAAAATAGGAGAATCATGAAGCGGTGTTCAAAAAAAAGAAGATCCTGAAAAGGTGTGAAATATTTGAACAACTTCAAAAGGTGTGAAATACATGAGGAGCATGAAACTCTCTGAAAAATAGGAGGAGCATGAAGCGGTGTTCAAAAACATGAAGAGCCTAAAAGTTTTGAAAAATATGAAAAGCTTCAAAAGGTGTAAAAAATGAGATGAGCATGAAACGGTCTGAAAAATAAGAGGATCATGAAACGGTTTTGAAAAACATGAAGAGCCTGAAAAGGTGTGAAAAATATGAAGAGCTTCAAAAGATATCAAAAATATGAGGAGCATGAAACGGTCTGGAAAATAGGAGGAGCATGAAGCTGTGTTCAAAAACATGAAGAACCTAAAAAGGTGTGGAAAATATGAAGAGCTTAAAAAGGTGTGAAAAATATGAGGAGCATGAAACGGTCTGAAAAAATAGGAGGAGCATGAAACGGTGATCAAAAACATGAAGAGCATGAAAAGCTGTGAAAAATATGAAGAGCTTCAAAAGGTGTGAAATACATGAGGAACATGAAACGGTCTGAAATTTAGGAGAAGCATTAAGTGGTGTGGAAAAACATGAAGAGCCTGAAAAGGTGTGAAAAATATGAAGAGCTTCAAAAGTTGTGAAAAATATGAGGAGCATGAAACCGTCTGAAAAATAGAAGCGGCATGAAATGGTGTTGAAAAATATGAAGAGCCTGAAAAGGTGTAAAAAATATGAAGAGCTTCAAAAGGTGTGAAAAATATGAGGAGCATGTTATGGTTTGAAAAATAGGATTAGCATGAAGAGGTGTTCAAAAACATGAAGAGCCTGAAAAGTTGTGAAAAATATGAAAAGCTTCAAAAGGTGTCAAAAATGAGATGAGCATGAAACTGTCTGAAAAATAGGAGGAGTATGAAGCGGTGTTCAAAACATGAAGAGCCGAAAAAGGTGTGAAAAATATGAAGAGCTTCAAAAGGTGTCAAAAATATGAGGAGCATGAAACGGACTGAAAAATCGGAGGAGCATGAAGCGGTGTTGAAAAACATGAAGAGCCTGAAAAGGTGTGAAAAATAAGAAGAGTTTCAAAAGGTGTCAAAAATATGAATAGCATGAAAAGGTCTGCAAAAAAGGAGCATGAAGTGGTGTTGAAAAACATGAAGAGCCTGAAAATGTGTGAAAAATATGAAAAGTTTCAAAAGGTGTCAAAAATATGAGGAGCATGAAACGGTCTGAAAAATAGGAGGAGCATGAAGTGGTGTTGAAAAACATGAAGAGCCTGAAAAGGTGTGAAAAATATGAAGAGCTTCAAAAGGTGTCAAAAATATGGGGAGCATGAAACGGTCTGAAAAATAGGAAGAGCATGAAGCGGTGTTCAAAAATATGAAGAGCCTGAAAAGGTTTGAAAAATATGAAGAGCTTCAAAACGTGTCAAAAATATGAGGAGCATGAAACGGTCTGAAAAATAGGAGGAGCATGAAGCGGTGTTCAAAAACATGAAGAGCCTGAAAAGGTGTGAAAAATATGAAAAGCCTCAAAACCTGTCAAAAATGTGAGGAGCATGAAACGGTCTGAAAAATAGCAGGATCATGAATCGGTGTTGAAAAACATGAAGAGTATGAAAACGTGTGAAAATATGAAGAGCTTCAAAAATATGAAAAATATGAAGAGCTTCAAAAGGTGTGAAAAATATGAAGAGCTTCAAAAGGTGTCAAAAATGAGATGAGCATGAAAGGGTCTGAAAAATACAAGGAGCATGAAGCGGTGTTGAAAATCATGAAGAGCTTGAAAAGGCGTGAAAAATATGAAGAGCTTCAAAAGGTGTCAAAAATATGAGGAGCATGAAACGTTGTGAAAAATAGGAGCAGCATGAAACGGTGTTCAAAAACATGAAGACATTGAAAAGGTGTGAAAAATATGAAGAGGTGCAGAAGGTTTGAAATATATGAGGAGCATGAAACGGTCTGAAAAATATGAGGAGCATGAAGCGGTGTTCAAAAACATGAAGAGCCTGAAAATGTGAGAAAAATATGAAGAGCTTCAAAAGGTGTGAAATACATGAGGAGCATTAAACGGTCTGAAAAATAGGAGGAGCATGCAGCGGTGTTCAAAAACATGAAGAGCCTGAAAAGGTGTCAAAAATATGAAGAGATTCAAAAGGTGTGAAAAATTTGAAGAGATTCAAAATGTTTCAAAAATGAGATGAGCATGAAACTGTCTGAAAAAGATGAGAAGCATGAAGTGGTGTTGAAACACATGAAGAGCCTGAAAAGGTGTGAAAAATATGAAGAGTTTCAAAAGGTGTCAAATATATGAGCAGCAAGTATCGGTCTGAAATATAGGAGTAGCATGAAACGGTGTTCAAAAATATGCAGAGCCTGAAAAGTTGTGAAAAATATGAAGAGCTTCAAATGGTGTCAAATATATGAAGAGCTTCAAAAGGTGTCAAAATCATGAGGAGCATGAAACCGTCTGAAAAATACGAGGAGCATGAAGCAGTGTTCAAAAACATAAAGAGCCTGAAAAGGTTTGAAAAATATGAAGAGCTTTAAAAGGTGTGAAAAATAGGAGGAGCATGAAGCGGTGTTCAAAAACATGAAAAGCCTGAAAAGGTGTGAAAAATATGAAGAGCATCAAAAGGTGTCAAAAATATGAGGAGCATGAAACGGTCTGAAAAATAGGAGAAGCATGAAGCGGTGTTGAAAAACATGAAGATCCTGAAAAGGTGTTAAAAATATGAAGAGTTTCAAAAGGTGTCAAATATATGAGCAGCAAGTATCGGTCTGAAATATAGGAGTAGCATGAAACGGTGTTCAAAAATATTCAGAGCCTGAAAAGTTGTGAAAAATATGAAGAGCTTCAAATGGTGTCAAATATATGAAGAGCTTCAAAAGGTGTCAAAAATATGAGGAGCATGAAACAGTCTGAAAAATAGGAGGAGCATGAAACGGTGTTGAAAAACATGCAGAGCCTGAAAAGGTGTGAAAAATATGAAGAACTTCAAAAGGTGTGAAATATATGAGGAGCATGAAACGGTCTTACAAATAGGAGGAGCATGTAGCGGTGTTCAAAAATATGAAGAGCCTGAAAAGGTGTGAAAAATATTAAGAGCTTCAAAAGGTATGAAATACATGAGGAGTATGAAACTGTCTTGAAAATAGGAGGAGCATGAAGCGGTGTTAAAAAACATGAAGAGGCTTAAAAGGTGTGAAAAATATGAAGAGCTTCAAAAGGTGTGAAAAATATGAGGAGCATGAAACGGTCTGAAAAATAGGAGGAGCATGAAGCCGTGTTGAAAAACATGAAGAGCCTGAAAAATTGTGAAATACATGAAGAGCTTCAAAAGGTGTAAAAAATATGAGGAGATTCAAAAGGTGTCAAAAATATGAGGAGCATGAAACGGTCTGAAAAAAGGGGGAGCATGAATCTGTGTTGAAAATCATGAAGAGCCTGAAAAAGTGTGAGAAATATGAAGAGCTTCAAAAGGTATGAAATACATGAGGAGTATGAAACTGTCTTGAAAATAGGGGGAGCATGAAGCGGTGTTAAAAAACATGAAGAGGCTTAAAAGGTGTGAAAAATATGAAGAGCTTCAAAAGGTGTGAAAAATATGAGGAGCATGAAACGGTCTGAAAAATAGGAGGAGCATGAAGCCGTGTTGAAAAACATGAAGAGCCTGAAAAGGTGTGAAAAATATGAAGAGCTTCAAAAGGTGTAAAAAATATGAGGAGGGGAGGAGCCAAGATGGCGGAGGAGTAGGACGGGGAGACCACTTTCTCTCCTACAAATTCATCAAAAGAATAACTGAACGCAGAGCAAACTTCGCAAAACAACTTCTGATCGCTAGCTGAGGTCATCAGGCGCCCAGAAAAGCAGCCCATTGTCTTCGAAAGGAGGGCTGCATAGTTGGAGAAGTCCTGAAACTACAGGAAGAATAAAACTGAAATCCAGAGGCAGGAGACTTAAGCCCAAAACCTGAGAACACCAGAAAACTCCTGACTACAAGGAACTTTAAGTAATAAGTGACTGTCCAAAAGCCTCCATACCTACACTGAAACCAACCACCACACAAGAGCCAATAAGTTTTAGAGCAAGACATACCACGCAAATTCTCCAGCAACGCAGGAACATAGCCCTGAACATCAACATACAGGCTGCCCAAGGTCACACCTAACACATAGACCCATCTCAAAACTCATTACTGGGCACTCCATTGCTCTCCAAAGAGTAGAAATCAAGTTCCACGCACCAGAACACTGACGCAAGCTTCCCTAATCAGGAAATCTCGACAAGCCAATCGTCTAACCCTACCCACTGGGTTAATCCTCCACAACAAAAAGGAACCACAGACCTCCAGAATACAGAAAGCCCACTCCAGATACAGCAATCTAAACAAGATGAAAAGGCAAAGAAATACCCAACAGGTAAAGGAACATGAAAAATGCCCACCAAGTCAAACAAAAGAGGAGGAGATAGGGAATCTACCTGAAAAAGAATTTAGAATAATGATAATAAAAATGATCCAAAATCTTGAGAACAAAATGGAGTTACAGATAAATAGCCTGGAAACAAAGATTGAAAAGATTCAAGAACTGTTTAATAAACACCTAGAAGAAATAAAAAAGAGTCAATTACAAATGAATAATGCAATGAATGAGATCAAAAACACTTTGGAGGGAACCAAGAGTAGAATAACGGAGGCAGAAGATAGGGTAAGTGAGGTAGAAGATAAAATGGTGGAAATAAATGAAGCAGAGAGGAAAAAAGAAAAAAGGATCAAAAGAAATGAGGACAACCTCAGGGACCTCTGGGACACTGTGAAACGCCCCAACATTCGAATCATAGGAGTTCCAGAAGAAGAAGACAAAAAGAAAGGCCATGAGAAAATACTCGAGGAGATAATAGCTGAAAACTTCCCTAAAATGGGGAAGGAAATAGCCACCCAAGTCCAAGAAACCCAGAGAGTCCCAAACAGGATAAACCCAAGGTGAAACACCCCAAGACACATATTAATCAAATTAACAAAGATCAAACACAAAGAACAAATATTAAAAGCAGCAAGGGAAAAACAACAAATAACACACAAAGGGATTCCCATAAGGATAACAGCTGATCTATCAATAGAAACCCTCCAGGCCAGAAGGGAATGGCAGGACGTACTGAAAGTAATGAAAGAGAATAACCTACAACCTAGATTACTGTATCCAGCAAGGATCTCATTCAGATATGAAGGAGAATTTAAAAGCTTTACAGATAAGCAAAAGATGAGAGAATTCAGCACCACCAAACCAGCTCTTCAACAAATGCTAAAGGATCTTCTCTAGAAAGGAAATGCAGAAAGGTTGTATAAACGTGAACCCAAAACAACAAAGTAAATGGCAACGGGACCACACCTATCAATAATTACCCTAAATGTAAATGGGTTGAATGCCCCAACCAAAAGACAAAGATTGGCTGAATGGATACAAAAACAAGACCCCTATATATGCTGTCTACAAGAGACCCACCTCAAAACAAGAGACACATACAGACTAAAAGTGAAGGGCTGGAAAAAAGTATTTCATGCAAACGGAGACCAAAAGAAAGCAGGAGTCGCAATACTCATATCAGATAAAATAGACTTTCAAATAAAGGAAGTGAAAAGAGACAAAGAAGGACACTACATAATGATCAAAGGATCAATCAAAAAAGAAGATATAACAATTATAAATATATATGCACCCAACATAGGAGCACCGCAATATGTACGGCAAACGCTAACAAGTATGAAAGAGGAAATTAATAGTAACACAATAATAGTGGGAGACTTTAATACCCCACTCACAACTATGGATAGATCAACTAAACAGAAAATTAACAAGGAAACACAAACCTTAAATGACACAATGGACCAGCTAGACCTAATTGATATCTATAGGACATTTCACCCCAAAACAATCAACTTCACCTTTTTCTCAAGTGCACACGGAACATTCTCCAGAATAGATCACATCCTGGGCCATAAATCTGGTCTTGGAAAATTCAAAAAAATTGAAATCATTCCAGTCATCTTTTCTGACCACAGTGCAGTAAGATTAGATCTCAATTACAGGGAAAAAATTGTTAAAACTTCAAACATATGGAGGCTAAATAACACGCTTCTGAATAACCAACAAATCATAGAAGAAATCAAAAAAGAAATCAAAATATGTATAGAAATGAATGAAAATGAAAACACAACAACCCAAAACCTATGGGACACTGTAAAAGCAGTGCTAAGGGGAAGGTTCATAGCATTACAGGCTTACATCAAGAAACAGGAAAAAAACCAATTAAATAACCTAACTCTACACCTAAAGCAATTAGAGAAGGAAGAAATGAAGAACCCCAGAGTTAGCAGAAGGAAAGAAATCTTAAAAATCAGGGCAGAAATAAATGCAAAAGAAACTAAAGAGACCATAGCAAAAATCAACAAAGCTAAAAGCTGGTTTTTTGAAAAAATAAACAAAATTGACAAACCATTAGCAAGACTCATTAAGAAACAAAGAGAGAAGAACCAAATTAACAAAATTAGAAATGAAAATGGAGAGATCACAACAGACAACACTGAAATACAAAGGATCATAAGAGACTACTACCAGCAGCTCTATGCCAATAAAATGGACAACTTGGATGAAATGGACAAATTCTTAGAAAAGTATAACTTTCCAAAACTGAACCAGGAAGAAATAGAAGATCTTAACAGACCCATCACAAGCAAGGAAATCGAAACTGTCATCAAAAATCTTCCAGCAAACAAAAGCCCAGGACCAGATGGCTTCACAGCTGAATTCTACCAAAAATTTAGAGAAGAGCTAACATCTATCTTACTCAAACTCTTCCAGAAAATTGCAGAAGAAGGTAAGCTTCCAAACTCATTCTATGAGGCCACCATCACCCTAATTCCAAAACCAGACAAAGATGCCACAAAAAAAGAAAACTACAGGCCAATATCACTGATGAACATAGATGCAAAAATCCTTAACAAAATTCTAGCAAACAGAATCCAACAACATATTAAAAACATCATACACCATGACCAAGTGGGCTTTATCCCAGGAATGCAAGGATTCTTTAATATCCGCAAATCAATCAATGTAATACACCACATTAACAAATTGAAAGATAAAAACCATATGATTATCTCAATAGATGCAGAGAAAGCCTTTGACAAAATTCAACACTCATTTATGATTAAAACTCTCCAAAAAGCAGGAATAGAAGGAACATACCTCAACATAATAAAAGCTATATATGACAAACCCACAGCAAGCATCACCCTCAATGGTGAAAAATTGAAGGCATTTCCCCTGAAATCAGGAACAAGACAAGGGTGCCCACTCTCACCACTACTATTCAACATAGTGTTGGAAGTGCTGGCCACAGCAATCAGAGCAGAAAAAGAAGTAAAAGGAATCCAGATAGGAAAAGAAGAAGTAAAACTCTCACTGTTTGCAGATGACATGATCCTCTACATAGAAAACCCTAAAGATTCTACCAGAAAATTACTAGAGCTAATCAATGAATATAGTAAAGTTGCAGGATATAAAATTAACACACAGAAATCCCTTGCATTCCTATATACTAACAATGAAAAAACTGACAGAGAAATTAAGGAAACAATACCATTCACCATTGCAACAAAAAGAATAAAATACTTAGGAGTATATCTACCTAAAGAAACAAAGGACCTATACATAGAAAACTATAAAACACTGATGAAAGAAATCAAAGAGGACACAAACAGATGGAGAAACATACCGTGTTCATGGATTGGAAGAATTAATATTGTCAAAATGGCTATTCTACCCAAAGCAGTCTATAGATTCAATGCAATCCCTATCAAGCTACCAACGGTATTTTTCACAGAACTAGACCAAAGAATTTCACAATTTGTATGGAAATACAAAAAACCTCGAATAGCCAAAGTAATCTTGAGAAAGAAGAATGGAACTGGAGGAATCAACCTGCCTGACTTCAGACTCTACTACAAAGCCACAGTCATCAAGACAGTATGGTACTGGCACAAAGACAGAAATATAGATCAATGGAACAGAATAGAAAGCCCAGAGATAAATCCACGAACCTATGGACACCTTATTTTTGACAAAGGAGGCAAGGATATACAATGGAAAAAAGACAACCTCTTTAACAAGTGGTGCTGGGAAAACTGGTCAACCACTTGTAAAAGAATGAAACAAGAACACTTTCTAACACCATACACAAAAATAAACTCAAAATGGATTAAAGATCTAAATGTAAGACCAGAAACTATAAAACTCCTAGAGGAGAACATAGGCAAAACACTCTCCGACATAAATCAAAGCAAGATCCTCTATGACCCACCTCCCAGAATATTGGAAACAAAAGCAAAACTAAACAAATGGGACCTAATGAAACTTAAAAGCTTTTGCACTACAAAGGAAACTATAAGTAAGGTGAAAAGACAGCCCTCAGATTGGGAGAAAATAATAGCAAATGAAGAAACAGACAAAGGATTAATCTCAAAAATATACAAGCAACTCCTGCAGCTCAATTCCAGAAAAATAAATGACCCAATCAAAAAATGGGCCAAAGAACTAAACAGACATTTCTCCAAAGAAGACATACAGATGGCTAACAAACACATGAAAAGATGCTCAACATCACTCATTATTAGAGAAATGCAAATCAAAACCACAATGAGGTACCATTACACGCCAGTCAGGATGGCTGCTATCCAAAAGTCTACAAGCAATAAATGCTGGAGAGGGTGTGGAGAAAAGGGAACCCTCTTACACTGTTGGTGGGAATGCAAACTAGTACAGCCGCTATGGAAAACAGTGTGGAGATTTCTTAAAAAACTGGAAATAGAACTGCCATATGACCCAGCAATCCCACTTCTGGGCATACACACTGAGGAAACCAGATCTGAAAGAGACACGTGCACCCCAATGTTCATCGCAGCACTGTTTATAATAGCCAGGACATGGAAGCAACCTAGATGCCCATCAGCAGATGAATGGATAAGGAAGCTGTGGAACATATACACCATGGAATATTACTCAGCCATTAAAAAGAATTCATTTGAACCAGTCCTAATGAGATGGAAGAAGCTGGAGCCCATTATACAGAGTGAAGTAAGCCAGAAAGATAAAGAACATTACAGCATACTGACACATGTATATGGAATTTAGAAAGGTGATAACGATAACCCTATATGCAGAACAGAAAAAGAGACACAGAAACACAGAACAGACTTTTGAACTTTGTGGGAGAATGTGAGGGTGGGATATTAGAAAAGAACAGCATGTATACTATCTATGGTGAAACAGATCACCAGCCCAAGTGGGATGCACGAGACAAGTGCTCGGGCCTGGTGCACTGGGAAGACCCAGAGGAATCGGGTGGAGAGGGAGGTGGGAGGGGGGATCGGGATTGGGAATACATGTAAATCCATGGCTGATTCATATCAATGTATGACAAAACTCACTGGGAAAAAAAAATAATAATAATAAAAATTAAAAAAAAAATAAAAAAAAAATATGAGGAGATTCAAAAGGTGTCAAAAATATGAGGAGCATGAAACGGTCTGAAAAAGAGGAGGAGCATGAATCGGTGTTGAAAATCATGAAGAGCCTGAAAACGTGTGAGAAATATGAAGAGCTTCAAAAGGTGTCAAAAATATGAAGAGCTTCAAAAGGTGTCAAAAATGAGAGGAGTATGAAGCGGTCTGAAAAATAGGAGGAGCATGAAGCGGTGTTCAAAAACATGAAGAGCCTGAAAAGGTGTGAAAAATATGAAGAGCTTCAAAAGGTGTCAAAAATGAGATGAGCATGAAACGGTCTGAAAAATAGGAGGAGCATGAAGTGGTGTTGAAAAAAAAGAAGAGACGGAAAAGGTGTGAAATATATGAAGGGCTTCAAAAGGTGTCAAAAATATGAGGAGAATGACGCGGTCTGAAAAATAGGAGGAACATGAAGCGGTGTTCAAAAACATGAAGAGCCTGAAAAGGTGTGAAAAATATGAAGAGCTTCAAAAGGTGTCAAAAATATGAGGAGCATGAAACGGTCTGAAAAATAGGAGGAGCATGAAGCGGTGTTCAAAAACATGAAGAGCCTGAAAACGTGTGAAAAATATGAGGAGCTTCAAAAGGTGTGAAATACATGAGGTGCATTAAACGGTTTGAAAAATAGGAGAAGCATGAAGTGGTGTAGAAAAACATGAAGAGCCTGAAAAGGTGTGAAAAATATGAAGAGCTTCAAAAGGTGTGAAAAATATGAGGAGCATGAAACGTTCTGAAAAATAGAAGCAGCATGAAATGGTGTTGAAAAACATGAAGAGCCTGAAAAGGTGTGAAAAATATGAAGAGCTTCAAAAGGTGTGAAATACATGAGGAGCATGAAACGGTCTGAAAAATAGGAGAAGCATTAAGTGGTGTAGAAAAAAAAAGAGCCTGAAAAGGTGTGAAAAATATGAAGAGCTTCAAAAGGTGTGAAAAATATGAGGAGCATGAAACGGTCTGAAAAATAGAAGCAGCATGAAAAGGTGTTGAAAAACATGAAGAGCCTGAAATGGTGTGAAAAATATGAAGAGCTTCAAAAGGTGTGAAAAATATGAAGAGCTTCAAAAGGTGTCAAAAATGAGATGAGCATGAAACGTTCTGAAATATAGGAGGAGCATGAAGCGGTGTTCAAAAACATGAAGACCCTGAAAAAGTGTGAAAAATATGAAGAGCTTAAAAAGATGTGAAAAATATGAAGAGCTTCAAAAGGTGTCAAAAATTTGATGAGCATGAAACGGTCTGAAAAATAGGAGGAGCATGAAGCGGTGATGAAAAACATGAAGAGCCTGAAAAAGTGTGAAAAATATGAAGAGCTTAAAAGGTGTGAAAAATATGAGGAGCATGATATGGTTTGAAAAATAGGATTAGCATGAAGCGGTGTTCAAAAACATGAAGAGCCTGAGAAGGTGTGAAAAATATGAAAAGATTCAAAAGGTGTCAAAAATGAGATGAGCATGAAACGGTCTGACAAATAGGAGGTGCATGAAGCCTTGTTGAAAAACATGAAGAGCCTGAAAAGGTGTGAGAAATATGAAGAGCTTAAGAAGGTGTCAAAAATACGAGGAGCATGAAACGGTCTTAAAAATACGAGGAGCATGAAGCGGTGTTCAAAAACATGAAGAGCCTGAAAATGTGTGAAAAATATGAAGAGCTTCAAAAGGTGTAAAAATTATGAGGAGTATGAAACGGTCTGAAAAATAGGAGGAGCATGAAACGGTGTTGAAACCCTGAAGCAAATGAAAAGGTGTGAAAAATATGAAGAGTTTCAAAACATGTCAAAAATATGAGGAGCATGAAACGGTGTTCAAAAACATGAAGAGACTGAAAAGTTGTGAAAAATATGAAGAGCTTCAAAAGGTTTCAAAATTATGAGGTGCATGAAACGGTCTTAAAAATAGGAAGAGCATGAAGCGGTGTTGAAAAACATGAAGAGCCTGAAAAGGTGTGAAACAAACGAAGAATTTCAAAAGTGTCAAAAATAGGAGGAGCATGAAACGGTTTGAAAAATAGGAGGAGCATGAAGTGGTGTGGAAAAACATGAAGAACCTGAAAAGGTGTGAACAATATGAAGAGCTTCAAAATTGTGAAATAGATAAGGAGCATGAAACGATCTGAAAAATTGAATGAGCGTGAAGCTGTGTTGAAAAACATGAAGAGCCTGAAAAGGTGTGAAAAATATGAAGAGCTTCAAAGGGTGTGAAAATATGAAGAGCTTCAAAAGGTGTGAAAATATTAGGAGCATGATACGGTCTGAAAAATAGGAGGAGCATGAAGCGGTGTTGAAAAACATGAAGAGCCTGAAAAGCTGTGAAAAATATGAAGAGCTTCAGAAGGTGTCAAAATATGAGGAGCATGAAACAGTCTGAAAAATAGGAGGAGCAGGAAGCGGTGTTCAAAACCATGAAGAGCCTGAAAAGGGGTGAAAAATATGAAGAGCTTCAAAAGGTGTGAAAAATATGAGGAGCATGAAAAGTTCTGAAAAAAAAAGAGGAGCATGAAGTGATATTGAAAAACATGAGGAGCCCGAAAAGGTGTGAAAAATATGAAGAGCTTCAAAATGTGTGAAATACATGAGGAGCATGAAACGGTCTGAAAAATAGGAGGACCATGAAGCCATGTTGAAAAACATGAAGAGCCTGAAAAGGTGTGAAAAATATGAAGAACTTCAAAAGGGTGAAAAATATGAGGAGCATGAAACGGTCTGAAAAATAGGAGGAGCATGAACCGGTGTTCAAAAACATGAAGAGCCTGAAAACGTGTGAAAAATATGAAGAGCTTCAATAGGTGTCAAAATATGAGGACCATGAAAAGATCTGAAAAATAGTAGGAGCATGAAGCGCTGTGGAAAAACATGAAGAGCCTGAAAATGTGTGAAAAATATGAAGAGCTTCAAAAGGTGTCAAAAAAGTGATGAGCATGAAACGGGCTGAAAAATAGGACGAGCATGAAGTGGTGTTCAAAAACATGAAGAGCCTGAAAAGGTGTGAAATATATGAAGAGCTTCAAAACGTGTCAACAATATGAGGAGCATGAAGCGGTTTTCAAGAATATGAAGAGCATTAAAAAGTGCGAAAAATGTGAAGAGCTTCAAAAGGTGTAAAAATATGAGGAGCATGAAACGGTCTGAAAAATAAGAGGATCACGTAACGTTCTGAAAAACAGGAGGAGCATGAAACAGTGTTGAAAAACTTGAAGAGCCTGAAAAGGATTGGAAAATATGAAGAGGTTCAAAAAGTGCCAAATATATGAGGAGCATGAAACGGTCTGAAATATTGGAGGAACATGAAACGGTGCTCAAAAACATGAAGAGCCTGAAAAGGTGTGAAAAATATGAAGAGCTTCAAAAGGTGTCAAAAATATGAGGAGCATGAAAAGGTCTGAAAAAAAAAAAAGGAGCATAAGGTTGTGTTGAAAAACATGAAGAGCCTGAAAATGTGTAAAGTATATGAAGAGCTTCAAAAGCTGTCCAAAACATGAGGAGCATGAAACGGTCTGAAAAATAGGAGGAGCATGAGTGGTGTTGAAATACATGAAGAGCCTGAAAAGGTGTGAAATATATGAAGAGCTTCCAAAGGTGTGAAAAATTTGAGGAGCATGAAAAGGGCTGAAAAAAAAAGACGAGCATGAAGTGGTATTGAAAAACATGAAGAGCCTGAAAATGTGTGAAATATATGAAGAGCTTCAAAAGGTGTCAAAAATATGACGAGCACGAAACGGTCTGAAAAATAGGAGGAGCATGAAGCGGTGTTGAAAAGCATGAAGAGTCTGAAAAGGAGTGAAATATATGAAGCGCTTCAATAGCTGTCAAAAATATGAGGAGCCTGAAACGTTCTGAAAAATAGGAGGAGAATGAAGCGGTGATCAAAAATATGAAGAGCCTGAAAAGGTGTGAAAAATATGAAGAGTTTCGAAAGTTGTCAAATAT
This sequence comes from Dama dama, assembly GCF_033118175.1. Taxonomy (NCBI): domain Eukaryota; kingdom Metazoa; phylum Chordata; class Mammalia; order Artiodactyla; family Cervidae; genus Dama; species Dama dama. Next base: position 737,836 of record NW_026870961.1, read on the forward strand.
ATGAGGACCTAAAAATGGTCTGAAAAAAAGGAGGAGCATGAAGCGGTGTTGAAAAACATGAAGAGCCTGAAAACGTGTGAAAACATGAAGAGCTTCAAAAGGTGTGAAAAATATGAAGAGTTTAAATAGGTGTAAAAAATATGAGGAGAATGAAACGGTCTGAAAAATAGGAGGAGCATGAAAGGTGTTGAAAAACATGAAGAGCCTGAAAAGGTGTGAAATAAATGAAGAGTTTCAAAAGGTGTCAAAAATATGAGGAGCATGAAAAGGTCTGAAGAATAGGAGGAGTAAGAAGAGGTGTTGAAAAACATGAAGAGCCTGAAAAGGTGTGAAATATATGAAGAGCTTCAAAAGGTGTCAAAAATATGAGGAGCATGACATGGTCTGAAAAATAGAAGGAGCATGAAGCGGTGTTGAAAAACATGAAGAGCCTGAAAATGTGTGAAATATATGAAGAGCTTCAAAAGGTGTCAAAAATATGAGGAGCATGACATGGTCTGAAAAATAGGAGGAGCATGAAGCGGTGTTGAAAAACATGAAGAGCCTGAAAAGGTGTGAAATATATTAGGAGCATGAAACAGTCTGAAAATAGGAGGAGCATCAAATGGTGCTGAAAAACATGGAGAGCCTGAAAAGGTTTGAAAAATATGAAGAGCTTCAAAAGGTGTCAAAAATATGAGGAGCATGAAATGGTCTGAAAAATAGGAGAAGCATGTAATGGTGTTGAAAACCACGAAGAGCCTGAAGAGGAGTGAAATACATGAAGAGCTTCAAAAGGTGTCATAAATATGAGAAGCATGAAATGGTGTTCAAAAACATGAAGAGCCTGAAAATGTGTGAAAAATATGAGGAGCATGAAACGGTCTTAAAAATATGTGGAGCATGAAGCGGTGTTCAAAACCATGAAGAGCCTGACAAGGTGTGAAAATTATGAAGAGGTTCAAAAAGTGTCAAAAATATGAGGAGCATGAAACTGTTCTGAAAAATAGGTGCATCATAAAGCGGTGTTGAAAAACATGAAGGGTCTGAAAATGTGTGAAACATATGAAGAGCTTCAAAAGGTGAAAAAATATGAGGAGCATGAAACGGTCTGAAACATAGGAGGAGCATGAAGCGGTGTTGAAAAACATGAAGAGCCTGAAAAGGTGTGAAATATATGAAGAGCTTCAAAAGAGGTCAAAAATATAAGAAGCATGAAACGGTCTTAAAAATAGGAGGAGCATGAAACGGTGTTCAAAAACATGAAGAGCCTGAAAAGGAGTGCAAAATTTGAAGAGCTTCAACACGTGTGAAAATATGAGGTGCATGAAACGGTCTGAAAAATAGGAGGAGCATGAAACGGTCTTGAAAAACATGAAGAGCATGAAACGGTCTGAAAAATAGGAGGAGCATGAAATGGTGTTCAAAACATGAAGATCCTGAAAACATGTGAAAAATATGAAGCGCTTCAAAAGCTGTCAAAAATATGAGGAGCATGAAACGGTCTGAAAAATAGGAGGAAAATGAAACGGTGTTCAAAATCATTAAGAGCCTGAAAAGGTGTGAAAAATATGAAGAGCTTCAGAAGGTGTGAATAATATGAGGAACATGAAGCGGCGTTCAAAAACTTGAAGATACTGAAAAGGTGTGAAAAATATGAAGAGCTTCAAAAGGTGTCAAAAATATGAGGAGCATGAAACGGTCTGAAAAATAGGAGGAGCATAAAGTGGTGTTGAAAAACATGAAGAGCCTGAAAATGTGTGAAAAATATGAAGAGCTTCAGAAGGTGTGAATAATATGAGGAACATGAAGCGGCGTTCAAAAACTTGAAGATACTGAAAAGGTGTGAAAAATATGAAGAGCTTCAAAAGGTGTCAAAAATATGAGGAGCATGAAACGGTCTGAAAAATATTAGGAGCATGAAACGGTGTTGAAAACCTGAAGCGCCTGAAAAGGTGTGAAAAATATGAAGAGTTTCAAAACATGTAAAAATATGAGGAGCATGAAACGGTGTTCAGATACATGAAGAGCCTGAAATGGTGTGAAAAATATGAAGAGCTTCAAATGGTGTCTAAAATAGGAGTAGCATGAAGCGGTGTTCCAAACCTTGAAGAGCCTGAAAATGTGTTAAAAATATGAAGAGCTTAAAAGGTGTCAAAATTATGAGGAGCATGAAATGGTCTGAAATATAGGAGGAGCATGAAACGGTGTTCAAAAACATGAAGAGTCTGAAAGGTGTGAAAAATATGAAGGGCTTCAAAACGTGTCAAAATTATGACGAGCATGAAACGGTATGAAAAATACCAGTAGCATGAAACGGTGTTGAAAAACATGAAGAGCCTGAAAATGTGTTAAAAATATGAAGAGCTTAAAAGGTGTCAAAAATATGAGGAACATGAAATGGTCTGAAAATTAGGAGGAGCATGAAGCGGTGTTCAAAAACATGGAGACCCTGAAAAGGTGTGAAAAATATGAAGAGCTTCAAATGGTGTCAAAAATATGAGGAGGCTATAACGGTCTGAAAAATAGGAGTAGCATGAAGCAGTGTTCAAAAACTTGAAGAGCCTGAAAATCTGTGAAAAATATGAAGAGCTTAAAAGGTGTCAAAAACATGAGGAGCATGAAATGGTCTGAAAAATAGGAGGAGCATGAAACGGTGTTCTAAAACATGAAGAGCCTGAAAGGTGTGAAAAATATGAAGAGCTTCAAAAGGTGTCAAAAATATGAAGAGCATGAAACGGGCTGAAAAATAGGAGGAGCATGAAGCGGTGTTGAAAAACATGAAGAGCCTGAAAACGTGTGAAAACATGAAGAGCTTCAAAAGGTGTGAAAAATATGAAGAGTTTCAATAGGTGTAAAAAATATGAGGAGAATGAAACGGTCTGAGAAATAGGAGGTGCATGAAAGGTGTTGAAAAACATGAAGAGCCTGAAAAGGTGTGAAATAAATGAAGAGCTTCAAAAGGTGTCAAAAATATGAGGAGCATGAAAAGGTCTGAAGAATAGGAGGAGTAAGAAGAGGTGTTGAAAAACATGAAGAGCCTGAAAAGGTGTGAAATATATGAAGAGCTTCAAAAGGTGTCAAAAATATGAGGAGCATGTCATGGTCTGAAAAATAGGAGGAGCATGAAGCGGTGTTGAAAAACATGAAGAGCCTGAAAAGGTGTGAAATATATGAAGAGCTTCAAAAGGTGTCAAAAATATGAGGAGCATGACATGGTCTGAAAAATAGGAGGAGCATGAAGCGGTGTTGAAAAACATGAAGAGCCTGAAAAGGTGTGAAATATATGAAGAGCTTCAAAAGGTGTCAAAAATATGAGGAGCATGAAACGGTCTTAAAAATAGGAGGAGCATGAAACGGTGTTGAAAAACATGAAGAGCCTGAAAATGTGTGAAAAATATGAAGAGCTTCAAAAGGAGTCAAAAATAGAAGGAGCATGAAGCGGAGTTGAAAAACATGAAGAGCTTCAAAATGTGTCAAAAATATGAGGAGCATGATACGGTCTCAAAAATAGGAGGAGCATGAAGCAGTGTTGAAAAACATGAAGAGCCTGGAAAGGTGTGAAATATATGAAGAGATTCAAAAGTGTCACAAATAGGAGGAACATGAAACGGTCTGAAAAATAGGAGGAGCATGAAGTGAAGTTGAAAAAAATGAATAGCCTGAAAAGGTGTGAAAAATATAAGGAGCATGAAACAGTCTGAAAATAGGAGGAGCATCAAATGGTGCTGAAAAACATGGAGAGCCTGAAAAGGTTTGAAAAATATGAAGAGCTTCAAAAGGTGTCAAAAATATGAGGAGCATGAAATGGTCTGAAAAATAGGAGAAGCATGTAATGGTGTTGAAAACCACGAAGAGCCTGAAGAGGGGTGAAATACATGAAGACCTTCAAAAGGTGTCAAAATATGAGGATCATGAAATGATCTTAAAAATAGGAGGAGCATGAAGCGGTGTTGAAAAACATGAAGAGCCTGAAAACGTGTGAAAAATATCAAGAGCTTCAAAAATGTGTCAAAAATAGGAGGAGCATGAAACAGTCTGAAAAATAGGAGGAGCATGAAACGGTGTTGAAAAACATGAAGAGCCTGAAAATGTGTGAAAAATATCAAGAGCTTCAAAAGGTGTCAAAAATATGAGGAGCAAGAACCGGGCTGAAAAATAGGAGGAGCATGAAACAGTGTTGAAAAACATGAAGAGCATGAAAAGGATTGAAAAATATGAAGAGCTTCAAAAGGTGTGAAAAATAGGAGTAGCATGAAGCGGTGTTCAAAAACTTGAAGAGCCTGAAAATGTGTTAAAAATATGAAGAGCTTAAAAGGTTTCAAAAATATGAGGAACATGAAATGGTCTGAAAAATAGGTTGAGCATGGAAGGGTGTTCAAAAACATGAAGAGCCTGAAAGGTGTGAATAATATGAAGCCTTCAAAACGTAGCAAAAATATGAGGAGCATGAAACGGTCTGAAAAATAGGAGGAGCACGAAGCGCTGTTCAAAATCATGAAGAGCCTGAAAAGGGGTGAAATATATGAAGAGATTCAAAAGGTGTCAAAAATATGAGGAGCATGAAGCGGTCTGAAAAATAGGAGGAGCATGAAGTGGTGTTCAAAACATGAAGAGCCTGAAAAGGTGTGAAAAATATGAAGAGCTTCAAAAGGTGTCAAAAATATGAGGAGCATGAAACGATCTGAAAAATAGGAGGAGCATCAAGCGGTGTTCAAAACATGAAGAGCCTGCAAAGGTGTGAAAAACATGAAGAGCTTCAAAAGGTTTTAAAAATATGAGGAGCATGAAACGGTCTGAAAAATAGGACGAGAATGAATCGATGTTGAAAAACATGAAGAGCCTGAAAAGGTGTGAAAAATATGAAGAGCTTCACAAGGTGTCAAAAATATGAGGAGCATGAAACGGTCTGAAAAATAAGAGGAGTATGAAACGGTGTTGAACAACATGAAGAGCATGAAAAGGTGTGAAAAATATGAAGAGATTAAAAAGGTGTCAAAATATGAGGAGCATGAAACGGTCTGAAAAATAGGAGGCGCATGAGGTGGTGTTCAAAAACATGAAGAGCCCGAAAAGGTGTGAAAAATATGAAGAGCTTCAAAAGGTGTCAAATATATGAGGAGCATGAAACTGTCTGAAAAATAAGAGGAGTATGAAACGGTGTTCAAAATCATTAAGAGCCTGTAAAGGTGTCAAAAATATGAGGAGCATGAAACAGTCTGAAAATAGGAGGAGCATGAAACGGTGTTGAAAAACATGAAGAGCATGACAAGGTGTGAAAAATATGAAGAGCTTCAAAAGGTGTCAAATAGGTGTAGCATGAAACGGTGTTCAAAAACATGAAGAGCCTGAAAAGGTGTGCAAAATTTGAAGAGATTCAACACGTGTGAAAATATGAGGTGCATGAAACGGTCTGAAAAATAGGAGGAGCATGAAACGGTCTTGAAAAACATGAAGAGCATGAAACGGTCTGAAAAATAGGAGGAAAATGAAACGGTGTTCAAAATCATTAAGAGCCTGAAAAGGTGTGAACAATATGAGGAGCATGAAACGGTCTGAAAAAAAGGCGAGAATGAAGTCGTGTTCAAAGACATGAAGAGCCCGAAAAGGTGTGTAAAATATGAAGAGCTTCAAAAGGTGTCAAAAATATGAGGAGCATGAAACGGTCTGAAAAATAGGAGGAGCATGAGGTGGTGTTGAAAAACATGAAGAGCCTGAAAATGTGTGAAAAATATGAAGAGCTTCAGAAGGTGTGAATAATATGAGGAACATGAAGCGGCGTTCAAAAACTTGAAGATAATGAAAAGGTGTGAAAAATATGAAGAGCTTCAAAAGGTGTCAAAAATATGAGGAGCATGAAACGGTCTGAAAAATACAAGTAGCATGAAGCAGTGTTGAAAAACATGAAGAGCCTGAAAATGTGTGAAAACATGAAGAGCTTCAAAACTTGTCAAAATTATGACGAGCATGAACCGGTCTGAAAAATACGAGGAGCATGAAACGGTGTTGAAAAACATGAAGAGCATGAAAAGGATTGAAAAATATGAAGAGCTTCAAAAGTTTTCATAAATAGGAGCAGCATGAAGCGGTGTTCAAAAACTTGAAGAGCCTGAAAATGTGTTAAAAATATGAAAGCTTAAAAGGTTTCAAAAATATGAGGAGCATGAAATGGTGTGAAAAATAGGAGGAGCATGAAGCGGTGTTGAAAAACATGAAGAGCCTGAAAACGTGTGAAAACATGAAGAGCTTCAAAAGGTGTGAAAAATATGAAGAGTTTCAATAGGTGTAAAAAATATGAGGAGAATGAAACGGTCTGAAAAATAGGAGGAGCATGAAAGGTGTTGAAAAAAAAGAAGAGCCTGAAAGGGTGTGAAATAAATGAAGAGCTTCAAAAGGTGTCAAAAATATGAGGAGCATGAAAAGGTCTGAAGAATAGGAGGAGTAAGAAGAGGTGTTGAAAAACATGAAGAGCCTGAAAAGGTGTGAAATATATGAAGAGCTTCAAAAGGTGTCAAAAATATGAGGAGCATGACATGGTCTGAAAAATAGGAGGAGCATGAAGCGGTGTTGAAAAACATGAAGAGCCTGAAAAGGTGTGAAATATATGAAGAGCTTCAAAAGGTGTCAAAAATATGAGAAGCATGAAACGGTCTTAAAAATAGGAGGAGCATGTAACGGTGTTGAAAAACATGAAGAGCCTGAAAATGTGTGAAAAATATGAAGAGCTTCAAAAGGTGTCAAAAATAGAAAGAGCATGAAGCGGAGTTGAAAAACATGAAGAGCTTCAAAATGTGTCAAAAATATGAGGAGCATGATACGGTCTCAAAAATAGGAGGAGCCTGAAGCAGTGTTGAAAAACATGAAGAGCCTGGAAAGGTGTGAAATATATGAAGAGATTCAAAAGTGTCACAAATAGGAGGAACATGAAATGGTCTGAAAAATAGGAGGAGCATGAAGTGAAGTTGAAAAAAATGAATAGCCTGAAAAGGTGTGAAAAATATTAGGAGCATGAAACGGTCTTAAAAATATGTGGAGCATGAAGCGGTGTTCAAAAACATGAAGAGACTGACAAGGTGTGAAAATTATGAAGAGGTTCAAAAAGTGTCAAAAATATGAGGAGCATGAAACTGTTCTGAAAAATAGGTGCAGCATAAAGCGGTGTTGAAAAACATGAAGGGTCTGAAAATGTGTGAAACATATGAAGAGCTTCAAAAGGTGAAAAAATATGAGGAGCATGAAACGGTCTGAAACATAGGAGGAGCATGAAGGAGTGTTCAAAACATGCAGAGCCTGAAAAGGTGTGAAAAATATGAAGAGCTCCAAAAGTTGTCAAAAATATGAGGAGCAGGAAACGGTCTGAAAAATAGGAGGAGCATGAAACGGTGTTCAAAAACTTGAAGATACTGAAAAGATGTGAAAAATATGAAGAGCTTCAAAAGGTGTCAAAATATGAGGAGCATGAAACGGTCTGAAAAATAGGAGGAGCATGAAGTGGTGTTGAAAAACATGAAGAGCCTGAAAATGTGTGAAAAATATGAAGAGCTTCAGAAGGTGTGAATAATATGAGGAACATGAAGCGGCGTTCAAAAACTTGAAGATACTGAAAAGGTATGAAAAATATGAAGAGCTTCAAAAGGTGTCAAAAATATGAGGAGCATGAAACGGTCTGAAAAATATTAGGAGCATGAAACGGTGTTGAAAACCTGAAGCGCCTGAAAAGGTGTGAAAAATATGAAGAGTTTCAAAACATGTAAAAATATGAGGAGCATGAAACGGTGTTCAGAAATATGAAGAGCCTGAAATGGTGTGAAAAATATGAAGAGCTTCAAATGGTGTCTAAAATAGGAGTAGCATGAAGCGGTGTTCCAAATCTTGAAGAGCCTGAAAATGTGTTAAAAATATGAAGAGCTTAAAAGGTGTCAAAAATATGAGGAACATGAAATGGTCTGAAAAATAGGAGTAGCATGAAGCGGTGTTCAAAAACATGAAGACCCTGAAAAGGTGTGAAAAATATGAAGAGCTTCAAATGGTGTCAAAAATATGAGGAGGCTATAACGGTCTGAAAAATAGGAGTAGCATGAAGCGGTGTTCAAAAACTTGAAGAGCCTGAAAATCTGTGAAAAATATGAAGAGCTTAAAAGGTGTCAAAAATATGAGGAGCATGAAATGGTATGAAAAATAGGAGGAGCATGAAACGGTGTTCTAAAACATGAAGAGCCTGAAAGGTGTGAAAAATATGAAGAGCTTCAAAAGGTGTCAAAAATATGAGGAGCATGAAGCGTTCTGAAAAATAGGAGGAGCATGAAACGGTGTTGAAAAACACGAAGAGCATAAAAAGGAGTGAAATAGATGAAGAGCTTCAAAAGAAGTCAAAAATATAAGGAGCATGAAACGGTCTGAAAAATAGGAGGAGCATGAAGCGGTGTTGAAAAACATGAAGAGCCTGAAAAGGTGTGAAATATATGAAGACGTTCAAAAGGTGTCAAAAATAGGAGGAGCATGAAACAGTTTGAAAAATAGGAAGAGCATGAAGTGGTGTTGAAAAACATGAAGAGCCTGAAAAGGTGTGAATAATATGAAGAGCTTCAAAAGGAGTCAAATATATGAGGAGCATGAAACGGTCTGAAAAATAGGAGGAGCATGAAACGGTGTTGCAAAACATGAAGAGCCTGAAAAGGTGTGAAAAACATGAAGCGCTTCAGAAGTTGTCAAAAATATGAGGAACATGAAACGGTCTGAAATTAGGAGAAGCAAGAATCGGTGTTGAAAAAAAGAAGAGCCTGAAAAGTTGTGAAATATATGAAGAACTTCAAAACGTGTCAAATATATGAGGAGCATGAAACGGTCTTAAAAATAGGAGGAGCATGAAGTGGTGTTGAAAAACATGAAGAGTCTGAAAAGGTGTGAAATATATGAAGAGCTTCAAAAGGAGTCAATAAAATGAAGAGCATGAAACGGTCTGAAAAATAGGAGGAGCATGAAGCGTTGTTGAAAAACATGAAAAGCCTGAAAAGGTGTGAAAAATATGAGGAGCTTCAAAAGGTGTCAAAATTAAGAGTAGCTTGAAACGTTGTGAAAATAGGAGGAGCATGAAGCAGTGTTGAAAAACATGAAGATCCCGAAAACGTGTGAAAAATAGGAAGAGCTCAAAAGGTGTAAAAATATGAAGAGCTTCAAACGGTGTCAGAAATATGAGGAGTATGAAACGGTCTGAAAAATAGGAGGAACATGAAGCGGTGTTGAAAAACATGAAAAGCCTGAAAGGGTGTGAAAAATATGAGGAGCTTCAAAAGGTGTGAAAATTGAGAGTAGCTTGAAACCTTGTGAAAATAGGAGGAGCAAGAAGCAGTGTTGAAAAACATGAAGATCCCGAAAACGTGTGAAAAATAGGAAGAGCTCAAAAGGTGTAAAAATATGAAGAGCTTCAAACGGTGTCACAAATATGAGGAGTATGAAATGGTCTGAACAATAGGAGGAACATGAAACGGTTTTGAAAAACATGAAGAGCCTGAAAAGGTGTGAAAAATATGAAGAGGTTCAAAACGTGTCAAAAATATGAGGAGCATTAAACGGTATGAAAAATACCAGGAGCATGATGCGGTGTTCAGAATCATGAAGAGCCTGAAAATGTGTGAAATATATGAAGAGCTTGAAACGGTGTCCAAAATATGAGGAGCATGAAACGGTCTGAAAAATACAAGGAGCATGATGCGCTGATCAGAATCATGAAGAGCCTGAAAATGTGTGAAATATATGAATAGCTTCAAACGGTGTCCAAATAATGAGGAGCATGAAACGGTTTGAAAAACAGGAGGAGCATAGAGCAATGTTGAAAAACATGAAGAGCCTGAAAATGTGTTAAAAATATGAAGAGCTTCAAAAGGTGTCAAAATTATGAGGAGCATGAAACGGTCTGAAAAATAGGAGGAGCATGAAGCGGTGTTGAAAAATATGAAGAGCCTGAAAAGGTGTGAAAAATATGAAGAGCTTCAAAAGGTGTCAAAAATATGAGGAGCATGAAACGGTCAGAAAAATATGAGGAGCATGACACGGTGTTCAAAAACATGAAGAGCCTGAAAAGGTGTGAAATTTATGAAGAGTTTCAAAAGGTGTCAAAATTATGAAGAGCATGAAACGGTCTGAAAAATAGGAGGAGCATGCAGCGGTATCGAAAAACATGAGAAGCCTGAAAAGGTGTTCAAAAACATGAAGTGCCTGGAAAGATGTGAAAAATATGAAGAGCTTCAAAACGTGTCAAAAATATGAGGAGCATGAAACGGTCTGAAGAATAGGAGGAACATGAAGCGGTGTTGAAAAACATGAAAAGCCTGAAAAGGTTGAAAAATATGAGGAGCTTCTAAAGGTGTGAAAATTAAGAGTAGCATGAAACGGTGTGAAAATAGGAGGAGCATGAAGCAGTGTTGAAAAACATGAAGAGCCCGAAAAGGTTTGAAAAATAGGAAGAGCTCAAAAGGTGTAAAAATATGAAGAGCTTCAAACTGTGTCAGAAATATGAGGAGTATGAAAGGGTCTGAACAATAGGAGGAGCATGAAACGGTGTTGAAAAACATGAAGAGCCTGAAAAGGTGTGAAAAATATGAAGAGGTTCAAAAGGTGTCAAAAATAGAAGGAGCATGAAGCGGAGTTGAAAAACATGAAGAGCTTCAAAATGTGTCAAAAATATGAGGAGCATGATACGGTCTCAAAAATAGGAGGAGCCTGAAGCAGTGTTGAAAAACATGAAGAGCCTGGAAAGGTGTGAAATATATGAAGAGATTCAAAAGTGTCACAAATAGGAGGAACATGAAATGGTCTGAAAAATAGGAGGAGCATGAAGTGAAGTTGAAAAAAATGAATAGCCTGAAAAGGTGTGAAAAATATTAGGAGCATGAAACGGTCTTAAAAATATGTGGAGCATGAAGCGGTGTTCAAAAACATGAAGAGACTGACAAGGTGTGAAAATTATGAAGAGGTTCAAAAAGTGTCAAAAATATGAGGAGCATGAAACTGTTCTGAAAAATAGGTGCAGCATAAAGCGGTGTTGAAAAACATGAAGGGTCTGAAAATGTGTGAAACATATGAAGAGCTTCAAAAGGTGAAAAAATATGAGGAGCATGAAACGGTCTGAAACATAGGAGGAGCATGAAGGAGTGTTCAAAACATGCAGAGCCTGAAAAGGTGTGAAAAATATGAAGAGCTCCAAAAGTTGTCAAAAATATGAGGAGCAGGAAACGGTCTGAAAAATAGGAGGAGCATGAAACGGTGTTCAAAAACTTGAAGATACTGAAAAGATGTGAAAAATATGAAGAGCTTCAAAAGGTGTCAAAATATGAGGAGCATGAAACGGTCTGAAAAATAGGAGGAGCATGAAGTGGTGTTGAAAAACATGAAGAGCCTGAAAATGTGTGAAAAATATGAAGAGCTTCAGAAGGTGTGAATAATATGAGGAACATGAAGCGGCGTTCAAAAACTTGAAGATACTGAAAAGGTATGAAAAATATGAAGAGCTTCAAAAGGTGTCAAAAATATGAGGAGCATGAAACGGTCTGAAAAATATTAGGAGCATGAAACGGTGTTGAAAACCTGAAGCGCCTGAAAAGGTGTGAAAAATATGAAGAGTTTCAAAACATGTAAAAATATGAGGAGCATGAAACGGTGTTCAGAAATATGAAGAGCCTGAAATGGTGTGAAAAATATGAAGAGCTTCAAATGGTGTCTAAAATAGGAGTAGCATGAAGCGGTGTTCCAAATCTTGAAGAGCCTGAAAATGTGTTAAAAATATGAAGAGCTTAAAAGGTGTCAAAAATATGAGGAACATGAAATGGTCTGAAAAATAGGAGTAGCATGAAGCGGTGTTCAAAAACATGAAGACCCTGAAAAGGTGTGAAAAATATGAAGAGCTTCAAATGGTGTCAAAAATATGAGGAGGCTATAACGGTCTGAAAAATAGGAGTAGCATGAAGCGGTGTTCAAAAACTTGAAGAGCCTGAAAATCTGTGAAAAATATGAAGAGCTTAAAAGGTGTCAAAAATATGAGGAGCATGAAATGGTATGAAAAATAGGAGGAGCATGAAACGGTGTTCTAAAACATGAAGAGCCTGAAAGGTGTGAAAAATATGAAGAGCTTCAAAAGGTGTCAAAAATATGAGGAGCATGAAGCGTTCTGAAAAATAGGAGGAGCATGAAACGGTGTTGAAAAACACGAAGAGCATAAAAAGGAGTGAAATAGATGAAGAGCTTCAAAAGAAGTCAAAAATATAAGGAGCATGAAACGGTCTGAAAAATAGGAGGAGCATGAAGCGGTGTTGAAAAACATGAAGAGCCTGAAAAGGTGTGAAATATATGAAGACGTTCAAAAGGTGTCAAAAATAGGAGGAGCATGAAACAGTTTGAAAAATAGGAAGAGCATGAAGTGGTGTTGAAAAACATGAAGAGCCTGAAAAGGTGTGAATAATATGAAGAGCTTCAAAAGGAGTCAAATATATGAGGAGCATGAAACGGTCTGAAAAATAGGAGGAGCATGAAACGGTGTTGCAAAACATGAAGAGCCTGAAAAGGTGTGAAAAACATGAAGCGCTTCAGAAGTTGTCAAAAATATGAGGAACATGAAACGGTCTGAAATTAGGAGAAGCAAGAATCGGTGTTGAAAAAAAGAAGAGCCTGAAAAGTTGTGAAATATATGAAGAACTTCAAAACGTGTCAAATATATGAGGAGCATGAAACGGTCTTAAAAATAGGAGGAGCATGAAGTGGTGTTGAAAAACATGAAGAGTCTGAAAAGGTGTGAAATATATGAAGAGCTTCAAAAGGAGTCAATAAAATGAAGAGCATGAAACGGTCTGAAAAATAGGAGGAGCATGAAGCGTTGTTGAAAAACATGAAAAGCCTGAAAAGGTGTGAAAAATATGAGGAGCTTCAAAAGGTGTCAAAATTAAGAGTAGCTTGAAACGTTGTGAAAATAGGAGGAGCATGAAGCAGTGTTGAAAAACATGAAGATCCCGAAAACGTGTGAAAAATAGGAAGAGCTCAAAAGGTGTAAAAATATGAAGAGCTTCAAACGGTGTCAGAAATATGAGGAGTATGAAACGGTCTGAAAAATAGGAGGAACATGAAGCGGTGTTGAAAAACATGAAAAGCCTGAAAGGGTGTGAAAAATATGAGGAGCTTCAAAAGGTGTGAAAATTAAGAGTAGCTTGAAACCTTGTGAAAATAGGAGGAGCAAGAAGCAGTGTTGAAAAACATGAAGATCCCGAAAACGTGTGAAAAATAGGAAGAGCTCAAAAGGTGTAAAAATATGAAGAGCTTCAAACGGTGTCAGAAATATGAGGAGTATGAAATGGTCTGAACAATAGGAGGAACATGAAACGGTTTTGAAAAACATGAAGAGCCTGAAAAGGTGTGAAAAATATGAAGAGGTTCAAAACGTGTCAAAAATATGAGGAGCATTAAACGGTATGAAAAATACCAGGAGCATGATGCGGTGTTCAGAATCATGAAGAGCCTGAAAATGTGTGAAATATATGAAGAGCTTGAAACGGTGTCCAAAATATGAGGAGCATGAAACGGTCTGAAAAATACAAGGAGCATGATGCGCTGATCAGAATCATGAAGAGCCTGAAAATGTGTGAAATATATGAATAGCTTCAAACGGTGTCCAAATAATGAGGAGCATGAAACGGTTTGAAAAACAGGAGGAGCATAGAGCAATGTTGAAAAACATGAAGAGCCTGAAAATGTGTTAAAAATATGAAGAGCTTCAAAAGGTGTCAAAATTATGAGGAGCATGAAACGGTCTGAAAAATAGGAGGAGCATGAAGCGGTGTTGAAAAATATGAAGAGCCTGAAAAGGTGTGAAAAATATGAAGAGCTTCAAAAGGTGTCAAAAATATGAGGAGCATGAAACGGTCAGAAAAATATGAGGAGCATGACACGGTGTTCAAAAACATGAAGAGCCTGAAAAGGTGTGAAATTTATGAAGAGTTTCAAAAGGTGTCAAAATTATGAAGAGCATGAAACGGTCTGAAAAATAGGAGGAGCATGCAGCGGTATCGAAAAACATGAGAAGCCTGAAAAGGTGTTCAAAAACATGAAGTGCCTGGAAAGATGTGAAAAATATGAAGAGCTTCAAAACGTGTCAAAAATATGAGGAGCATGAAACGGTCTGAAGAATAGGAGGAACATGAAGCGGTGTTGAAAAACATGAAAAGCCTGAAAAGGTTGAAAAATATGAGGAGCTTCTAAAGGTGTGAAAATTAAGAGTAGCATGAAACGGTGTGAAAATAGGAGGAGCATGAAGCAGTGTTGAAAAACATGAAGAGCCCGAAAAGGTTTGAAAAATAGGAAGAGCTCAAAAGGTGTAAAAATATGAAGAGCTTCAAACTGTGTCAGAAATATGAGGAGTATGAAAGGGTCTGAACAATAGGAGGAGCATGAAACGGTGTTGAAAAACATGAAGAGCCTGAAAAGGTGTGAAAAATATGAAGAGGTTCAAAAGGTGTCAAAAATATGAGGAGCATGAAACGGTATGAAAAATAAAAGGAGCATGATGCGGTGTTCAGAATCATGAAGAGCCTGAAAATGTGTGAAATATATGAAGAGCTTCAAACGGTGTCCAAAATATGAGGAGCATGAAACGGTTTGAAAAACAGGAGGAGCATAGAGCCATGTTGAAAAACATGAAGAGCCTGAAAATGTGTTAAAATTATGAAGAGCTTCAAAAGGTGTCAAAAATATGAGGAGCATGAAACGGTCTGTAAAATAGGAGGATCATGAAGCGGTGTTGAAAAACATGAAAAGCCTGAAAACATGTGCAAAATATGAAGAGCTTCAAAAAGTGTGAAAAATATGAAGAGCTTCAAATCGTGTCAAAAATGAGAGGAGCATGAAACGGTCTTAAAAATAGGAGGAGCATGAAGTGGTGTTGAAAAACATGAAGAGTCTGAAAAGGTGTGAAATATATGAAGAGCTTCAAAAGGAGTCAATAAAATGAAGAGCATGAAACGGTCTGAAAAATAGGAGGAGCATGAAGCGTTGTTGAAAAACATGAAGAGCATGAAAAGGTGTGAAAAATATGAAGAGTTTCAAAATATGTCAATAATATGAGGAACATGAAACGGTCTGAAAATAGGAGGACCATGAAGCGGTGTGGAAAAAGATGAAGAGTCTGAAAAGGTGTGAAAAATATGAAGAGCTTCAAAAGGTGTGAAAAATATGAAGAGCTTCAAAAGGTGTCAAAAATGAGAGGAGAAAGAAACGGTCAGAAAAATAGGACGAGTATGAAGTGGTGTTGAAAAACATGAAGAGCCTGAAAAGATGTGAATAATATGAAGAGCATCAAAGGTGTCAAAAATATGAGGAGCATGAAATGGTCTGAAAAATAGGAGGAGCATTAAGCGGTGTACAACCATGAAGAGCCTGAAAAGATGTGAAAAACATGAAGAACTTCAAAAGGTGTCAAAAATATGAGGAACATGAAATGGACTGAAAAATAGGAGGAGCATGAAGTGGTGTTGAAAAACATGAAGAGCCTGAAAAGGTGTGAAAAATATGAAGAGTTTCAAAAGGTGTGAAAAATATGAAGAGCTTCAAAAGGTGTCAAAAATGAGAGGAGAAAGAAACGGTCAGAAAAATAGGACGAGTATGAAGTGGTGTTGAAAAACATGAAGAGCCTGAAAAGGTGTGAAACATATGAAGAGCTTCAAATGGTGTGAAAAACATGAAGAGCTTCAAAAGGTGTGAAATATATGAGGAGCTTCAAAAGGTGTGAAAAACATGAGGAGCATGGAACGGTCTGAAAAATTGGAGGAGCATGAAGCGGTGTTGAAAAACATGAAGAGCCTGAAAAGTTGTGAAAAACATGAAGAGCTTCAAAAGGTGTCAGAAATATGAAGAGTATGAAACAATCTGAAAAATAGGAGGAGCATGAAACGATGTTGAAAAACATGAAGAGCTTCAAAAGGTGTCAAAAATATGAGGAGCATGAAACTCTCGAAAAATAGGATTAGCCTGAAACGGTCTTCAAAAACCTGAAGAGACCGAAAACGTGTGAAAAATAAGAAGAGCTTCAAAACGTGTCAAAAATATGAGGAGCATGAAACGGTCTGAAAAAAAGGAGAAGCATGAAACGGTGTTGAAAAACATGAAGAGCATTAAAAGTGTGAGAAATATAAAGAGCTTCAAAAGGTGTCAAAAATATGAGGAGGAAGAAACGGTACGAAAAATAGGAGGAGCATGAAACGTTGTTGAAAAACATGAAGAGCATGAAAATTGTGAATAACATAAAGAGCTTCAAAAGGTGTCAAAAATATGAGGAACTTGAAACGGTCTGAAAAATAGGACGAGCATGAAACGGTGTTGAAAAACATGAAGAGCATTAAAAGTGTGAAAAATAAAAAGAGCTTCAAAAGCTGTGAAAAATATGAGGAGCAAGAAACGGTCTGAAAAATAAGAGGAGGATGAAGCGGTGTTCAAAAACATGAAGAGCCTAAAAAGGTGTGAAAATATGAAGAGATTCAAAAGGTGTCAAAATTATGAGGAGCATGAAACAGTCTGAATAATAGGAGGAGCATGAAGCGGTTTTGAACATCATGAAGAGCCTGAAAAGGTGCGAAAAATATGAAGAGCTTCAAAAGGTGTCAAAAATATGAGGAGCATGAAACAGTCTGAATAATAGGAGGAGCATGAAGCGGTTTTGAACATCATGAAGAGCCTGAAAAGGTGCGAAAAATATGAAGAGCTTCAAAAGGTGTCAAAAATATGAGCAGCATGAAACGGTCTGAAAAATAGGAGGAGCATGAAACAGTGTTGAAAAACATGAAGAGTAGGAAAAGGTGTGAAAAATACGAAAAGCAACAAAAGGTGTCAAAAATATTAGGAGCGTGAAACGGTCTGAAAAATAGGAGGAGCATGAAGCGGTGTTGAAAAACATGAACAGCCTGAAAAGGTGTGAAATATATGAAGAGCTTCAAAAGGTGTCAAAAATATGAAGAGCATAAAACAGTGTTCAAAAACATGAAAAGCCTGAAAAACTGTGAAGAATTTAAAGAGCTTCAAAAGGTGTGAAACAGATGAGAAGCATGAAATGGTCGGAAATATAGGAGGAGCATGAAGCGGTGTTCAAAAACATGAAGAGCCTGAAAAGGTGTGATATATAAGAAGCGCTTCAAAAGGTGTGAAAAAAATTAGTCGCATGAACGGTCTGAAAAATAGGAGGAGCATGAAATGGTGTTGAAAAACATGAAGAGCCTGAAAAGGTGTGAAACATATGAAGAGCTTCAAAAGGTGTCAAAAATGAGAGGAGAAAGAAACGGTCAGAAAAATAGGAGGAGTATGAAGTGGTGTTGAAAAACATGAAGAGCCAGAAAAGGTGTGAAACATATGAAGAGCTTCAAAAGGTGTGAAAAACATGAAGAGCTTCAAAAGGTGTGAAATATATGAGGAGCTTCAAAAGGTGTGAAAAACATGAGGAACATGGAACGGTCTGAAAAATTGGAGGAGCCTGAAGCAATGTTGAAAAACATGAAGAGCCTGAAAAGTTGTGAATAACATGAAGAGCTTCAAAACGTGTCAAAAATGTGAGGAGCATGAAACGGTCTGAAAAATAGGAGGAGCATGAAGCGGTGTTGAAAAACATGAAGAGCCTGAAAAGGTGTGAAATATATGAAGACCTTCAAAAGGTGTCAAAAATATGAGGAGCATGAAACGGTGTTAAAATCATGAAAAGCCTGAAAAGTTGCGATAAATGTATAGAGCTTCAAAAGGTGTGAAAAATATGAGGAGCAATAAACGGTCTGGAAAATAGGAGGAGAATGAAGTGGTGTTGAAAAACATGAAGAGCCTTTAATGGTGTGAAAAATATGAAGAGCTTCAAAAGGTGTCAAAAATATGAGCAGCATGAAACTGTAT
Source organism: Dama dama (assembly GCF_033118175.1). Taxonomy (NCBI): domain Eukaryota; kingdom Metazoa; phylum Chordata; class Mammalia; order Artiodactyla; family Cervidae; genus Dama; species Dama dama. The sequence goes on from NW_026870961.1 coordinate 755,719, forward strand.
GTAAATTAGAAGGAGCTGGAAGTGATGTTGAAATACATGAAGAGCCTGAAAAGGTGTGAAATACATGAAGAGCTTCAAAAGGTGTCAAAAATATGAGGAGCATGAAACAGTGTTCAAAAAGATGAAAAGCCTGAAAAACTGTGAAGAATATAAAGAGCTTCAAAAGGTGTGAAACAGATGAGGAGCATGAAATGGTCTGAAAAATAGGAGGAGCATGAAGCGGTGTTGAAAAACATGAACAGCCTGAAAAGGTGTGAAATATATGAAGGGCTTCAAACGGTGTCAAAAATATGAGGAGCATAAAACAGTGTTCAAAAACATGAAAAGCCTGAAAAACTGTGAAGAATATAAAGAGCTTCAAAAGGTATGAAACAGATGAGGAGCATGAAACGGTGATGAAAAACATGAAGAGCATGAAAAGGTGTGAATATAGGAAGAGATTCAAAAGGTGTCAAAAATATGAGGAGCACGACACTGTCCGAAAAATTGTAGGAGAATGAAACGGTCTGAAAAATAGGAGGAGCATGAAATGGTGTTCAAAAACATGAAGAGCCTGAAAAGGTGTGAAATATATGAAGAACTTCAAAAGGTGTCAAAAATATGAGGAGCATGAAACAGTCAAAAAATAGGAGGAGCATGAGACGGTGTTGAAAAAATGAAGACCATAAAGAGGTGTGAAAAATATGAAGAGCTTCAAAAGGTGTCAAAATTATGAGGAGCATGAAACGGTCTGAAAAATAGGAGGAGCATGAAGCGGTCTTGAAAACCATGAAGAGCCTGAAAAGGTGTGAAATATATGAAGACCATCAAAAGGTGTCAAAAATATGAGGAGCATGAAACGGTGTTAAAAACATGAAAAGCCTGAAAAGTTGAGATAAATATATAGAGCTTCAAAAGGTGTGAAAAATATGAGGAGCAATAAACCGTCTGAAAAATAGGAGGAGAATGAAGTGGTGTTGAAAAACATGAAGAGCCTGAAATGGTGTGAAAAATATGAAGTGCTTCAAAAGGTGTCAAAAATATTAGGAGCATGAAACGGTCTGAAAAATAGGAGGAGCCTGAAGCGGTGTTGAAATACATGAAGAGCCTGAAAAGGTGTGAAATACATGAAGAGCTTCAAAAGGTGTCAAAAATATAAGGAGCATGAAACAGTGTTCAAAAGCATGAAAGGCCTGATAACCTAAAGAATATAAAGAGCTTCAAAAGGTGTGAAACAGATGAGGAACATGAAATGGTCTGAAAAATAGGAGGAGCAAAAAGTGGTGCTGAAAAACCTGAGGAGCTTGAATAGGTGTGAAATATTTGAAGAGCTTCAAAAGGTGTCAAAAATATGAGGAGCATGAAACATCTGAAAAATAGGAGGAGCATGAAACGGTGTTCCAAAAAATGAAGAGATTGAAAAGGTGTGAAAAATAATAAAGAGCTACAAAAGATGTGAAACATATGATGAGAATGAAACGGACTGAAATATAGGAGGAGCATGAAGTGGTTTTGAAAAACATGAATTCCTGAAAAGGTGTGAAATATATGAAGAACTTCAAAAGGTGTCAAAAATATGAGGAGCATGAAACGGTGTTCAAAAACATGAAAATCATGAAAAGGGGTGAAAAATATAAAGAGCTTCAAAAGCTGTGAAAAATATGAGGAGTATGAAACGGTCTGAAATATAGGAGGAGCATGAAGCGGTGTTCAAAAACATGAACCCAGAAAAAGAGTGAAAAATATGAAGAGCTTCAAAAGGTGTCAAAAATATGAGGAGCATGAAACGGTCTGAAAAATAGGAGGAGCATGAACCGGTGTTGAAAAACTTGAAGAGCATGAAGAGGTGTGAAAAATATGAAGAGCTTCAAAAGGTGTCAAAAATATGAGGAGCATGAAACAGTTTGAAAAATAGGAGGAGCATGACATGGTGTTGAAAAACTTGAAGAGCATGAAGAGGTGTGAAAAATATGAAGAGCTTCAAAAGGTGTCAAAAATATGAGGAGCATGAAACGGTCTGAAAAATAGGAGGAGCATGAAGCGGTGTTGAAAAACATGAAGAGCCTGAAAAGGTGTGAAATATATGAAGACCTTCAAAAGGTGTCAAAAATATGAGGAGCATGAAATGGTGTTAAAATCATGAAAAGCCTGAAAAGTTGCGATAAATGTATAGAGCTTCAAAAGGTGTGAAAAATATGAGGAGCAATAAACGGTCTGAAAAATAGGAGGAGAATGACGTGGTGTTGAAAAACATGAAGAGCCTGAAATGGTGTGAAAAATATGAAGAGCTTCAAAAGGTGTCAAAAATATGAGCAGCATGAAACGGTCTGAAAAATAGGAGGAGCATGAAACAGTGTTGAAAAACATGAAGAGTACGAAAAGGTGTGAAAAATACGAAAAGCAACAAAAGGTGTCAAAAATATTAGGAGCATGAAACGGTCTGAAAAATAGGAGGAGCATGAAGCGTTGTTGAAAAACATGAGCAGCCTGAAAAGGTGTGAAATATATGAAGAGCTTCAAAAGGTGTCAAAAATATGAGGAGCATGAAACAGTCAAAAAATAGGAGGAGCAAGAGACGGTATTGAAAAAATGAAGACCATAAAGAGGTGTGAAAAATATGAAGAGCTTCAAAAGGTGTCAAAATTATGAGGAGCATGAAACGGTCTGAAAAATAGGAGGAGCATGAGGCGGTGTTTAAAAACATGAACCCAGAAAAAGAGTGAAAAATAGGAAGAGCTTCAAAAGGTGTCAAAAATATGAGGAGCATGAAACGGTCTGAAAAATAGGAGGAGCAAGAAGCGGAGTTGAAAAACATGAAGAGCCTGAAAAAATGTGAAAAATATGAAGAGCTCCAAAAGGTGTCAAAAATATGAGGAGCATAAAAAGGTCTGAAAAAAAGGAGAAGCATGAAACGGTGTTGAAAAATATGCAGAGCATTAAAAGTGTGAAAAATATAAAGATCTTCAAAAGGTGTCAAAAATATGAGGAGCAAGAAACGGTATGAAAAATAGGAGGAGCATGAAACGTTGTTGAAAAACATGAAGAGCATGAAAATTGTGAATAACATAAAGAATTTCAAAAGGTGTCAAAAAAATGAGGAACATGAAACGGTCTGAAAAATAGGACGAGCATGAAACGGTGTTGAAAAACTTGTACAGCATTAAAAGTGTGAAAAATAAAAAGAGCTTCAAAAGCTGTCCAAAATATGAAGAGCAAGAAACGGTATGAAAAATATGAGGAGCATGAAACGGTCTGAAAAATAAGAGGAGCATGAAGCAGTGTTCAAAAACATGAAGAGCTTGAAAGGTTTGAAAAATATGAAGAGATTCAAAAGGTGTCAAAATTATGAGGAGCATGAAACGGTCTGAAAAATAGGAGGAGCATGAAACGGTCTGAAAAAAGGGAGGAGCATGAAGAGGTGTTGAAAAACATGAAGAGCCTGAAAAGGTGTGAAAAATATGAAGAGCTTCACAGGTGTCAAAAATATGAGGAGCATGAAACGGTCTGAAAAATAGGGGGATCATGAAACGGTGTTGAAAAACATGAAGAGCCTGAAAAGGTGTGAAATATATGAAGAGCTACCAAAGGTGTCAAAAATATGAGACGCATGAAACGGTCTGAAATATATGAGGACCATGAAACGGTCTGAAAAATAGGAGGAGCAAGAAACGATGTTGAAAAACATGAAGAGCTTCAAAAGGTGTCAAAATATGAGGAGCATGAAACTGTCTGAAAAATAGGTGGAGCATGAAACGGTCTGAAAAAAAGGAAGTGTATGAAACGGTGTTGAAAAACATGAAGAGCTTCAAAAGGTGTCAAAAATATGACGACCTTAAAACGGTCTGAAAAATAGGAGGAGCATGAAATGGTGTTGAAAAACATGAAGAGCATCAAAAGGTGTGAAAAATATGAAGAGCTTCAAAAGCTGTGAAAAATATGAGGAGCATGAAACGGTCTGAAAAGTAGGAGGAGCATGAAGCAGTATTTACAAACATGAAGAGCCTGAAAAGCTGTGAAATACATGAAGAGCTTCAAAAGGTGTCCAAAATATTAGGAGCATGAAACTGTCTGAGAAATAGGAGGGGCATAAAGTGGTGTTCAAATACATGAAGAGCCTGAAAATGTTTGAAAAATATGAAGAGCTTAAAAAAGGTGTAAATAATACGAGGAGCATGAAACGGTATGTAAAATAGGACAAGCACGAAGCAGTGTTGAAAAATATGAAGAGCCTGAAAAGGTGTGAAAAATATGAAGAGCTTCAAAAGGTGTCAAAAATATGAGGAGCATGAAACGGTTTGAAAAATGGAGGAGAAAGAAACGGTGTTCATAAACATGAAGAGCCTGAAAAGATGTGAAAAATATGAAGAGCTTCAAAAGGTGTCAAGAATATGAGGAGCATGAAACAGTCTGAAAAATAGGAGGAGCATGAAGTGGTATTGAAAAACATGAAGATCCTGAAAAGGTGTGAAATATATAAAGAGCTTCAAAAGGTGTCAAAAATATGAGGAGCATGAAATGGTCTGAAAAATAAGAGGAGCATGAAGTGGTGCTGAAAAATATGAAGAGCCTGAAAAGGTGGTAAAAATATGAAGAGCTTCAAAAGGTGTCAAAAATATGAGGAGCATGAAACGGTCTGAAAAATAGGAGCAGCATGAAGCGTTGTAGAAAAACATAAACAGCCTGACAAGGTGTGAAATATATGAAGAGCTTCAAAAAGTGTAAAAAATATGAGGAGCATGAAAAGGTCTGAAAAATAGGAGGTGCGTGAAGCGGTGTTGAAACAAATGAAGAGCCTGAAAAGTTGTGAGAAATATGAAGAGCTTCAAAAGGTGTGAAAAATATTAGGATCATGAAACAGTAGGAAAAGTAGGAGGAGCATGAAGCGGTATTGAAAAACATGAAGAGCCTGAAATTGTGTGAAATATACGAAGAGCGCCAAAATGTGTCAAAAATATGAGGAGCATGAAACGGTCTGAAAAATAGGAGGAGCATGAAGTGGTGTTCAAAAACATGAAGAGTCTGAAAACGTGTGAAAAATATGAAGAGCTTCAAAAGGTGTCAAAAATATGAGGAGCATGAAACGGTCTGAAAAAGAGGAGGAGCATGAAACGGTGTTCAAAAAATGAAGAGCCTGAAAAGGTGTGAAAAATATGAAGAGTTTCAAAAGGTTTCAAAAATATGAGGAGCATGAAATCGTGTTCAAAAACATGAAGAGCCTGGAAAGGTGTGAAAAATATGAAGAGCTTCAAAACGAGTCAAAATTATGAGGAGCCTAAAAGCGTCTGAAAATTAGAGGAGCATGAAGCGGTGTTGAGGAACATGAAGATCATGAAAAGGTGTGAAAAATATGAAGAGCTTCAAAAGGTGTCAAAAATATGAGGAACTTGAAACGCTCTGAAAGATAAGAGGAGAATGAAACGGTGTTCAAATCATGAAGAGATTGAAAAGGTGTGAAAAATATGAAGAGCTTCAAAAGTTGTCAAAATTATGAGGAGCATGAACCGGTCTGAAAAATAGGAGGAGCATGAAGCGGTGTTGAAAAACATGAAGAGCCTGAAAAAATGTGAAAAATATGAAGAGCTTCAAAAGTTGTCAAAATTATGAGGAGCATGAAACTGTCTGAATAATAGGAGGAGCATGAAACGGTGTTCAAAAAGTTGAAGAGCCTGAAAAGTGGTGAATAATATGAAGAGCTTCAAAGGTGTCAAAAACATGAGGATCATGAAACGGTCTGAAAAATAGGAGGAGCATGAAGCGGTGTTGAAAAACATGAAGAGCCTAAAAAGGTGTGAAAAATATGAAGAGCTTCAAAAGGTGTCAAAATATGAGGAGCATGAAACAGTCTGAAAAATAGGAGGAGTATGAAGCTGTGTCAAAAACATGAGAGCCTTGAAAGGTGTGAAAAATATGAAGAGCTTCAAAAGGTGTGAAATACATGAGGTCCATGAAACGGTCTGAAAAATAGGAGGAGCATGAAACTGTGTTCAAAAACATGAAGAGCCTGAAAAGGAGTGAAAATTATGAAGAGCTTCAAAATGTGTCAAAATATGAGGAGCATGAAACAGTCTGAAAAATAGGAGGAGCATGAAGCTGTGTTCAAAAACATGAAGAGCCTGAGAAGGTGTGAAAAATATGAAGACCTTAAAAAGGTGTGAAATACATGAGGTGCATGAAATGGTCTGAAAAATACGAGGAACATGAAGTGGTGTTGAAAAACATGAAGAGCCTGAAAAGATATGAAATATATGAAGAGCTTCAAAAGGTGTCAACAATATGAGGAGCATGAACCGGTCTGAAAAATAGGAGGAGCATGAAGCGGTGTTGAAGAACATGAAGAGCCTGAAAAGGAGTGAAAAATATGAAGAGCTTCAAAAGGTGTCAAAAATATGAGGAGCATGAAACGTTCTGAAAAATATGATGAGCATGAAAAGGTTTTGCAAATCATGAAGAGCCTGAAAATGTGTGAAAAATATGAAGAGCTTCAAAAGGTGTGAAAAATATGAAGAGCTTCAAAAGGTGTGAAATACATGAGGAACATGAAACGGTCTGAAAAATACGAGGAGCATGAAGCGGTGTGCAAAAACATGAAGAGCCTGAAAAGGCGTGAATAATAAGAAGATCTTCAAAAGGTGTCAAAAATATGAGGAGCATAAAACGGTCTGAAAAATAGGAGGAGCATGAAACGGTATTCAAAAACATGAAGAGCCTGAAAATTTGTGAAAAATATGAAAAGCCTCAAAAGGTGTCAAAAATATGAGGAACATGAAACGGTCTGAAAAATAGGAGGAGAATGAAATGGTATTCAAAAACATGAAGAGCCTGAAAATTTGTGAAAAATATGAAAAGCCTCAAAACGTGTCAAAAATATGAGGAGCATGAAACGGTCTGAAAAATAGGAGAAGCATGAAGTGTTCTTGAAAACCATGAAGAGCCTGAAAAGGTGTGAAAAATATGAAGAGCTTCAAAAGGTATCAAATATATGAGGAGCATGAAACGGTCTGAAAAATAGAAGGAGCATGAAGCGGTGTTCAAAATCATGAAGAGCCTGAAAAGGTGTAAGAAATATGAAGAGCTTCAAAAGGTGTCAAAAATATGAGGAGAATGAAATGGTATGAAAAAGAGGAGCAGCATGAAACGGTGTTCAAAAACATGAAGAGCCTGAAAAGGTGTGAAAAATATGAAGAGCTTCAAATGCTGTCAAAAATATGAGGAGGTTGAAACGGTCTGAAAAAAAGGAGGAGCATAAAGAGGTGTTGAAAAACATGAAGAGCCTGTAAAGGTGTGAAAAATATGAAGAGCTTCAAAAGGTGTCAAAAATATGAGGAGCATGACACGGTCTGAAAAACAGGAGGAGCATGAAGTGTTGTTGAAAAACATGAAGAGCCTGAAAAGGTGTGAAAAAAATGAAGAGCTTCAAAAGGTGTCAAAAATATGAGGAGCATGAAACGGTCTGAAAAACAGGAGGAGCATGAAGTGGTGTTGAAAAACATGAAGAGCCTAAAAAGGTGTGAAAAATATGAAGAGCTTCAAATGTGAGAAAAATATGAGGAGAATGAAACGGTCTGAAATTTAGGAGGAGCATGAAGCGGTGTTGAAAAACATGAAAAGCCTGAAAACGTGTGAAAAATATGAAGAGCTTCAAAAGGTGTGAAAAATATGAAGAGCTTCCAAAGGTCTCGAAAATAAGATGAGAAGAAACGGTCTGAAAAATAGGAGGAGCATGAGGTGGTGTTGAAAAACTTGAAGTGTTTGAAAAGGTGTGAAATATATGAACAGCTTCAAAAGGTGTGAAAAATATGAGCAGCTTCGAAGGTGTCAATAATATGAGGAGATTGAAACGGTCTGAAAAACATGAGGAGCATGAAACAATGTTGAAAAACATGAAGAGCCTTAAAAGGTGTGAAAAATATGAAGAGCTTCAAATGCTGTCAAAAATATGAGGAGGTTGAAACGGTCTGAAAAACAGGAGGAGCATGAAGTGGTGTTGAAAAACATGAAGAGCCTGAAAAGGTGTGAAAAATATGAAGAGCTTCAAAAGGTGTCGAAAATATGAGGAGCATGAAACGGTCTGAAAAACAGGAGGAGCATGAAGTGGTGTTGAAAAACATGAAGAGCCTGAAAAGGTGTGAAAAATATGAAGAGCTTCAAAAGGTGTCAAAAATATGAGGAGCATGAAACGGTCTGAAAAACAGGAGGAGCATGAAGTGGTGTTCAAAAACATGAAGAACCTGAAAAGTTGTGAAAAATATGAAGAGCTTCAAAAGGTGTGAAATACATGAGGAGCATGAAACGGTCTGAAAAATACGAGGAGCATGAAGCGGTGTGCAAAAACATGAAGAGCCTGAAAAGGTGTGAATAATAAGAAGATCTTCAAAAGGTGTCAAAAATATGAGGAGCATAAAACGGTCTGAAAAATAGGAGGAGCATGAAACGGTATTCAAATACATGAAGAGCCTGAAAATTTGTGAAAAATATGAAAAGCCTCAAAACGTGTCAAAAATATGAGGAGCAAGAAGCGGTCTGAAATATAGGAGAAGCATGAAGTGTTCTTCAAAACCATGAAGAGCCTGAAAAGGTGTGAAAAATATGAAGAGCTTCAAAAGGTATCAAATATATGAGGAGCATGAAACGGTCTGAAAAATAGAAGGAGCATGAAGCGGTGTTCAAAATCATGAAGAGCCTGAAAAGGTGTAAGAAATATGAATAGCTTCAAAAGGTGTCAAAAATACGAGGAGTAAGAAATGGTATGAAAAATAGGAGCAGCATGAAACGGTGTTCAAAAACATGAAGAGCCTGAAAAGGTGTGAAAAATATGAAGAACTTCAAAAGGTGTCAAATATATGAGGAGCATGAAACGGTCTGAAAAATAGGAGGAGCACCAAGTGGTGTTGAAAAACATGAAGAGCATGAAAAGGTGTGAAAAGTATGATCGCTTCAAAAGGTCACAAAAATATGAGGAGCATGAAACGGTGTTCAAAAACATGAAGAGCCTGATAAGGTGTGAAAAATATGAAGAGCTTCAAATGCTGTCAAAAATATGAGGAGGTTGAAACGGTCTGAAATATAGGAGGAGCATAAAGAGGTGTTGAAAAAAATGAAGAGCCTGTAAAGGTGTGAAAAATATGAAGAGCTTCAAAAGGTGTCAAATATATGAGGAGCATGAAACGGTTTGAAAAACAGGAGGAGCATGAAGTGTTGTTGAAAAACATGAAGAGCCTGAAAAGGTGTGAAAAAAATGAAGAGCTTCAAAAGGTGTCAAAAATATGAGGAGCATGAAACGGTCTGAAAAACAGGAGGAGCATGAAGTGGTGTTGAAAAACATGAAGAGCCTAAAAAGGTGTGAAAAATATGAAGAGCTTCAAATGTGAGAAAAATATGAGGAGAATGAAACGGTCTGAAATTTAGGAGGAGCATGAAGCGGTGTTGAAAAACATGAAAAGCCTGAAAACGTGTGAAAAATATGAAGAGCTTCAAAAGGTGTGAAAAATATGAAGAGCTTCCAAAGGTGTCGAAAATAAGATGAGATGAAACGGTCTGAAAAATAGGAGGAGCATGAGGTGGTGTTGAAAAACTTGAAGTGTTTGAAAAGGTGTGAAATATATGAACAGCTTCAAAAGGTGTGAAAAATATGGGCAGCTTCGAAGGTGTCAATAATATGAGGAGATTGAAACGGTCTGAAAAACAGGAGGAGCATGAAACAATGTTGAAAAACATGAAGAGCCTTAAAAGGGGTGAAAAATATGAAGAGCTTCAAATGGTGTGAAATACATGAGGAGGATGAAACGGTCTGAAAAATACGAGGAGCATGAAGCGATGTTCAAAAACATGAAGAGCCTGAAAAGATGTGAAAAACATGAAGAGCTTCAAACGGTGTCAAAAATATGAGGAGCATAAAATGGTATGAAAAATAGGAGGAGCATGAAGCGGTGTTCAAAACATGAAGAGCCTGAAAAGGTGTGAAAAATATGAAGAGCTTCAAAAGGTGTCAAAAATATGAGGAGCATGAAACGGTCTGAAAAATAGGAGGAGCATGAAAAGGTTTTGCAAATCATGAAGAGACTGAAAAAGTGTGAAAAATATGAAGAGCTTCAAAAGTTGTGAAAAATATGAAGAGCTTCAAAAGGTGTCATAAATGAGATGAGCATGAAACGGTCTGAAATATAGGAGGAGCATGAAGCGGTTCTCAAAGACATGAAGAGCCTGAAAAGGTGTGAAAAATATGAAGAGCTTCAAAATGTGTCAAAAATATGAGGAGCATGAAACGGTCTGAAAAATACGAGGAGCATGAAGCGGTGGTTAAAAACATGAAGAGCCTGAAAAGGGGTGAAAAACATGAAGAGCTTCTAAATGAGTTAAAAATATGAGAAGCATGAAACGACTGAAAAATAGGAGGAGCATGAAGCGGTGTTGAAAAATATGAAGAGCCTGAAAAGGTTTGAAATATATGAAGAGCTTCAAAGGTGTCAAAACTAGGAGGAGCATGAAACAGTCTGAAAAATAGGAGAAGCATGAAGCGGTGTTGAAAAACATGAATAGCCTAAAAAGAAGTGAAAAATATGAAGAGCTTCAAAAGGTGTCAAAAATATGAGAAGCATGAAACGACTGAAAAATAGGAGGAGCATGAAACGGTGTTCAAAAGCCTGAAGAGCCTGAAAAGGTGTGAAAAATATGAAGAGCTTCAAAAGGTGTCAAAAATATGAGAAGCATGAAACGAATGAAAAATAGGAGGAGCATGAAGAGGTGCTGAAAAACATTAAGAGCCTGAAAAGGTGTGAAATATATGAAGAGTTTCAAAAGGTGTCATAAATATCAGGAGCATGAAACGGTCTGAAAAATAGGAGGAGCATGAAGCGGTGTTTAAAAACATGAAGTGCCTGAAAAGGTGTGAAAAATATGAAGAGCTTCAAAAGATCTCAAATATATGAGGAGCATGAAACGGTCTGAAAAATAGGAGGAGAATGAACCGGTCCTCAAAAACATGAAGAGCCTGAAAAGTTGTGAAAAATATGAAGAGCTTAAAAAGGTGTCAAAAATATGAGGAGCATGAAACAGCCTGAAAAATAGGAGGAGCATGAAGCGGTGTTGAAAAACTTGAAGAGCCTGAAAAGGTTTGAAATATATGAAGAGCTTCTAGAGTTTTTAAAAATATGAGAAGCATGAAACGACTGAAAAATAGGAGGAGCATGAAGTGGTGATGAACAACTTGAAGAGCCTGAAAAGGTTTGAAATATATGAAGAGCTTAAAAAGGTGTCAAAAATATGAGGAGCATGAAACAGCCTGAAAAACAGGATGAGCATGAAACGGTTTTTAAAAAGATGAAGAGGATGAAAATGTGTGAAAAATATGAAGAGCTTCAAAACGTGTCAAAATTATGAGGAGCATGGAACAGTCTGAAAAATAGGAGGAGCATGAAGCGGTTTTCAAAAACACGAAGAGCCTGAAAAGGTGTGAAAAATATGAAGAGCTTCAAAAGGTGTAAAAAATATGAGGAGCAGGAAACGGTCTGAAAAATAGGAGGAGTATGAATCGGTTTAGAAAAAGATGAAGAGCCTGAAAATGTGTAAAAAATATGAAGACCTTAAAAATGTGTCAAAAATATAAGGAGCATGGAACAGTCTGAAAAATAGGAGGAGCATGAATCGGTTTAGAAAAAGATGAAGACATGAAAAGGTATGAGAAATATGAAGAGCTTCAAAAGGTGTCAAAAAATGAGGAGCATGAAACGACTGAAATATACGAGGAGCATGAAGAGGAGTTGAAAAACATGAAGAGCCTGAAAAGCTGTGAAATATATGAAGAGCTTCAAAAGGTGTCAAAATTATGAGGAGCATGAAACGGTATGAAAAATAGGAGGAGCATGAAATGGTGTTCAAAAACAGGAAGAGCCTAAAAAGATGTGAAAAATATGAATAGATTCAAAAGCTGTGAAAAACATGAGGAGCATGAAACGGTCTGAAAAATAGGAGGAGCATGAAGTGGTGTTCAAAAACATCAAGAGCCTGAAAAGGTGTGAAAAATATGCAGAATTTCAAAATGTGTGAAATATATAAGGAGCATGAAACGCTTTGAAAAATAGGAGGAGCATGAAGCGGTGTTCAAAAATATGAAGAGCCTGAAAAGGTGAGAAAAATATGAAGAGCTTCCAAAGGTGTCAAAAATCTGAGGAGCATGAAATGGTCTGAAAAATAGGAAGAGCATGAAGCGGTGTTCAAAAATATGAAGAGCCTGAAAAGGTGAGAAAAATATGAAGAGCATCAAACGGTGTCAAAAATATGAGGAGCATGAAACGGTCTGGAAAATAGTAGGGGCATGAAATTGTGTTGAAAAACATAAAGAGCCTGAAAAGGTGTGAAAAATATGAAGAGCTTCAAAAGGTGTCAAAAATCTGAGGAGCATGAAACGGTCTGAAAAATAGGAGGAGCATGAAGCGGTGTTGAAAAACATGAAAAGCTTGAAAACTTTTGAAAAATATGAAGAGCTTCAAAAGGTGTGAAAAATATGAAGACCTTCAAAACGTGTCAAAAATGAGAGGAGCATGAAACGGTCTGAAAAATAGGAGGAGCATGAAGTGGTGTTGAAAAACATGAAGAGCCTGAAATGGTGTGAAATATATGAAGAACTTCAAAAGGAGTCAAAAATATGAGGAGCATGAAACGGTATGTAAAATAGGAGGAGAATGAAGCGGTGTTGAAAAACATCAAGAGCCTCAAAAGGTGTGAAAAATATGAAGAGCTTCAAAAGGTGTTAAAAATATGAGGAGCATGAAACGGGCTGAAAAATAGGAGGAGCATGAAGTAGTGTTGAAAAACATGAAGAGCCTGAAAAGGTGGGAAAAATATGAAGAGCTACAAAAGGTTTTCAAAAATATGAGGAGCGTGAAACCGTCTGGAAAATAGGAGGAGCATGAAACGCTGTTGAAAAACTTGAAGAGCCTGAAAAGGTGTGAAAAATATGAATAGCTTCAAAACTAGTAAAAAACATGAGGAGCATGAAACTCTCTGCAAAATAGGAGGAGGATGAAGTGGTGTTTAAAAACATGAAGAGCTTGAAAATGTGTAAAAAATATGAAGAGCTTAAAATGTGTGAAAAATATGAGGAGCATGAAACTGTCTGAAAAATAGGAGGAGCATGAAGCGGTGTTCAAAAAAATGAACCTGAAAAGATGTGAAAAATATGAAGAGCTTCAAAAGGTGTCAAAAATATGAGGAGCATTAAACCTTCTGAAAAATAGGAGGAGCATGAACGGTGTTCAAAAACATGAAGAGCATGAAAAGGTTTGAAAAATATGAAAGGCTACAAAGCGTGTCAAAAAATTAGGAGGATGAAACGGTGTGATAAATTGGAGGAGCATGAAGCGGTGTTGAAAAACATGAAGAGCCTGAAAAGGTGTGAAAAATATGAATAGCTTCAAAACGAGTAAAAAAATTAGGAGCATGAAACATTCTGAAAAATAGGAGGAGCATGAAGCGGTATTGAAAAACATGAAGAGCCTGAAAAGGTGTAAAAAATATGAAGAGCTTAAAAAGGTGTGAAAAATATGAGGAGCATGAAACTGTCTGAAAAATAGGAGGAGCATGAAGCGGTGTTCAAAACATGAAGAGCCTGAAAAGGTGTAAAAATATGAAGAGCTTAAAAAAGGTGTAAAAAATATGAGGAGCTTAAAAAGGTGTGAAAAATATTAGGAGCATGAAACTGACTGAAAATAGGAGGAGCATGAAGTGGTGCTGAAAAATATGAAGAGCCTGAAAAGGTGTGAAATATATGAAGAGCTAAAAAAGGTTTCAAAAATATGAGGAGCATGAAATGGTCAGAAAAATATGAGGAGCACGAAACTGTCTGAAATAGGAGGAGCATTAAACGTTGTTGAAAAAGATGAAGAGCATGAAAATGTGAGAAAATTATATAGAGCTTCAAAAGGTGTCAAAAATATGAGGAAGACGAAATGGTCTGAAAAATAGGACGAGCATGAAGCGGTGTTGAAAAACATGAAGAGCCTGACATGGTGTGAAAAATATGAAGAGCTTCAAAAGGTTTCAAAAATATGAGGAGCATGAAACCGTCTAAAAATATGACGAGCATGAAATGGTGTTGAAAAACATGAAGAGCCTCAAAAGGTGTGAAAAATATGAAGAGCTTCAAAAGGTGTCAAAAAAATGAGGAGCATGAAACGGTCTGAAAAATAGGAGGAGCATGAAATGATGTTGAAAAACATGAAGACATGATAAGGTGTGAAAAATATGAAGAGCTTCCAAAGGTGTCAAAAATATGAGGAGCATGAAACGGTCTGAAAAATAGGAGGAGCATGATACGATGCTGAAATACATGAAGACATGAAAAGGTCTGAAATATATGAAGAGCTTCAAAAGGTGTCAAAATAATGAGGAGCATGAAACGGTCTGAAAAATAGGAGGAGCATGAAACGGTGTTGAAAAACATGAAGAGATTCAAAATGTGTCAGAAATATGAGGAGCTTGAAACGGTCTGAAAAATTGGAGGAGCATGAAACGGTGTTGAGAAACATGAAGAGCATGAAGAGGTGTGAAAAATATGAAGAGCTTCAAAAGGTGTCAAAAATATGAGGAGCATTAAACCTTCTGAAAAATAGGAGGAGCATGAACGGTGTTCAAAAACATGAAGAGCATGAAAAGGTTTGAAAAATTTGAAAAGCTACAAAGCGTGTCAAAAAAATTAGGAGGATGAAACGGTCTGATAAATTGGAGGAGCATGAAGCGGTGTTGAAAAACATGAAGAGCCTGAAAAGGTGTGAAAAATATGAAGAGCTTCAAAAGGTTTTCAAAAATATGAGGAGCATGAAACAGTCTGTAAAATAGGAGGAGCATGAAACAGTTTGGAAAACAGGAGGAGCATGAAACGGTATTGAAAAACATGAAGAGCCTGAATATGTGTGAAAAATATGAATAGCTTCAAAACGAGTAAAAAAAATAGGAGCATGAAACAGTCTGAAAAATAGGAGGAGCATGAATCGGTCTGAAAAATAGGAGGAGCCTGAAACGGTGTGAAAAATAAGGGGAGCATGAAACGGTGTTGAAAAATATGAAGAGCATGAAAAGGAGTGAAAAATATGAAGAGCTTCAAAAGGTGTTAAAAATATGAGGAGTATGAAACGGTCTGAAAAATATGAAGAGCATGAAATGGTCTGCAAAACAGGAGGAGCATGTACGGTGTTGAAAATCTTGAAGAGCTTCAAAAGGTGTCAAAAATATGAGGAGCATGAAATGGTCAGAAAAATATGAGGAGCACGAAACTGTCTGAAAAATAGGAGGAGCATGAAACGTTGTTGAAAAAGATGAAGAGCATTAAAAGATGTGAAAAATATGAAGAGCATGAAAAGGAGTGAAAAATATGAAGAGCTTCAAAAGGTGTTAAAAATATGAGGAGTATGAAACGGTCTGAAAAATATGAAGAGCATGAAATGGTCTGCAAAATAGGAGGAGCATGTACGGTGTTGAAAATCTTGAAGAGCTTCAAAAGGTGTCAAAAATATGAGGAGCATGAAATGGTCAGAAAAATATGAGGAGCACGAAACTGTCTGAAAAATAGGAGGAGCATGAAACGTTGTTGAAAAAGATGAAGAGCATTAAAAGATGTGAAAAATATGAAGAGCTTCAAAAAGTGTTAAAAATATGATGAGCATGAAACGGTCTGAAAATGTGAGGAGCACGAAACGTTCTGAAAAATAGGAGGACCATGAAACGGTGTTGAAAAACATGAAGAGCATGAAAAGGTGAGAAAAATATGTAGAGCTTCAAAAGGTGTCAAAAATATGAGGAAGACGAAATGGTCTGAAAAATAGGACGAGCATGAAGCGGTGTTGAAAAACATGAAGAGCCTGACATGGTGTGAAAAATATGAAGAGCTTCAAAAGGTTTCAAAAATATGAGGAGCATGAAACCGTCTAAAAATATGACGAGCATGAAATGGTGTTGAAAAACATGAAGAGCCTCAAAAGGTGTGAAAAATATGAAGAGCTTCAAAAGGTGTCAAAAAAATGAGGAGCATGAAACGGTCTGAAAAATAGGAGGAGCATGAAACGATGTTGAAAAACATGAAGACATGATAAGGTGTGAAAAATACGAAGTGCTTCCAAAGGTGTCAAAAATATGAGGAGCATGAAACGGTCTGAAAAATAGGAGGAGCATGAAGCGGTGTTGAAAAACATGAAGAGATTCAAAATGTGTCAGAAATATGAGGAGCATGAAACGGTCTGAAAAATAGGAGGAGCATGAAACGGTGTTGAAAAACATGAAGAGATTCAAAATGTGTCAGAAATATGAGGAGCATGAAATGGTCTGAAAAATAGGAGGAGCATGAAACGGTGTTGAGAAACATGAAGAGCATGAAGAGGTGTGGAAAATATGAAGAGCTTCAAAAGGTGGCCAAAATTTGAGGAGCATGAAACGGTCTGATACATATGAGGAGCATGAAACGGTCTGCCATATAGGAGGAGCATGAAACGGTGTTGAAAAACATGAAGAGCCTGAAAATTGTGAAAAATATGAAGAGCGTCAAAAGCTGCCAAAAATAGGAGGAGCATGAAACGGTCTGAAAAATATGAAGGAGCATGTAACGGTGTTGAAAAACATGAAGAGCTTCAAAAGGTGTCAAAATTATGAGGAGCATGAAACGGTCTGAAAAATATGAAAGAGCATGAAACGGTTTGACAAATAGGAGGAGCATGAAACGTGGTGAAAAACATGAAGAGCTTCAAAAGGTGTCAAAAATAGGAGGAGCACGATACTGTCTGAAAAATAAGAGGAGCATGAAACAGTCTGAAAAATAGGAGGAGCATGATACTGTCTGAAAAATAAGAGGAGCAGGAAACTGTCTGAAAAATAGGAGGAGCATGAAACGGTCTGAAAAATAGGAGGAGCATGAAACAGTGGAGAAATATATGAAGAGCTTCAAAAGTTGTCAAAAATATGAGGAGCATGAAACGGTCTGTAATATAGGAGGAGCATGAAACGGTGTTGAAAAACA
The DNA here is from genome assembly GCF_033118175.1 of Dama dama. Taxonomy (NCBI): domain Eukaryota; kingdom Metazoa; phylum Chordata; class Mammalia; order Artiodactyla; family Cervidae; genus Dama; species Dama dama. The sequence continues at coordinate 772,697 of NW_026870961.1, forward strand.
TGAAGAGCATGAAAAGGTGTGAAAAATATGAAGAGCTTCAAAATGTGTCAAAAATATGAGGAGCATTAAACCTTCTGAAAAATAGGAGGAGCATGAACGGTGTTCAAAAACATGAAGAGCATGAAAAGGTTTGAAAAATTTGAAAAGCTACAAAGCGTGTCAAAAAAATTAGGAGGATGAAACGGTCTGATAAATTGGAGGAGCATGAAGCGGTGTTGAAAAACATGAAGAGCCTGAAAAGGTGTGAAAAATATGAAGAGCTTCAAAAGGTTTTCAAAAATATGAGGAGCATGAAACAGTCTGTAAAATAGGAGGAGCATGAAACAGTTTGGAAAACAGGAGGAGCATGAAACGGTATTGAAAAACATGAAGAGCCTGAATATGTGTGAAAAATATGAATAGCTTCAAAACGAGTAAAAAAATTAGGAGCATGAAACAGTCTGAAAAATAGGAGGAGCATGAATCGGTCTGAAAAATAGGAGGAGCCTGAAACGGTGTGAAAAATAAGGGGAGCATGAAACGGTGTTGAAAAATATGAAGAGCATGAAAAGGAGTGAAAAATATGAAGAGCTTCAAAAGGTGTTAAAAATATGAGGAGTATGAAACGGTCTGAAAAATATGAAGAGCATGAAATGGTCTGCAAAACAGGAGGAGCATGTACGGTGTTGAAAATCTTGAAGAGCTTCAAAAGGTGTCAAAAATATGAGGAGCATGAAATGGTCAGAAAAATATGAGGAGCACGAAACTGTCTGAAAAATAGGAGGAGCATGAAACGTTGTTGAAAAAGATGAAGAGCATTAAAAGATGTGAAAAATATGAAGAGCATGAAAAGGAGTGAAAAATATGAAGAGCTTCAAAAGGTGTTAAAAATATGAGGAGTATGAAACGGTCTGAAAAATATGAAGAGCATGAAATGGTCTGCAAAATAGGAGGAGCATGTACGGTGTTGAAAATCTTGAAGAGCTTCAAAAGGTGTCAAAAATATGAGGAGCATGAAATGGTCAGAAAAATATGAGGAGCACGAAACTGTCTGAAAAATAGGAGGAGCATGAAACGTTGTTGAAAAAGATGAAGAGCATTAAAAGATGTGAAAAATATGAAGAGCTTCAAAAAGTGTTAAAAATATGATGAGCATGAAACGGTCTGAAAATGTGAGGAGCACGAAACGTTCTGAAAAATAGGAGGACCATGAAACGGTGTTGAAAAACATGAAGAGCATGAAAAGGTGAGAAAAATATGTAGAGCTTCAAAAGGTGTCAAAAATATGAGGAAGACGAAATGGTCTGAAAAATAGGACGAGCATGAAGCGGTGTTGAAAAACATGAAGAGCCTGACATGGTGTGAAAAATATGAAGAGCTTCAAAAGGTTTCAAAAATATGAGGAGCATGAAACCGTCTAAAAATATGACGAGCATGAAATGGTGTTGAAAAACATGAAGAGCCTCAAAAGGTGTGAAAAATATGAAGAGCTTCAAAAGGTGTCAAAAAAATGAGGAGCATGAAACGGTCTGAAAAATAGGAGGAGCATGAAACGATGTTGAAAAACATGAAGACATGATAAGGTGTGAAAAATATGAAGTGCTTCCAAAGGTGTCAAAAATATGAGGAGCATGAAACGGTCTGAAAAATAGGAGGAGCATGAAGCGGTGTTGAAAAACATGAAGAGATTCAAAATGTGTCAGAAATATGAGGAGCATGAAACGGTCTGAAAAATAGGAGGAGCATGAAACGGTGTTGAAAAACATGAAGAGATTCAAAATGTGTCAGAAATATGAGGAGCATGAAACGGTCTGAAAAATAGGAGGAGCATGAAACGGTGTTGAGAAACATGAAGAGCATGAAGAGGTGTGGAAAATATGAAGAGCTTCAAAAGGTGGCCAAAATTTGAGGAGCATGAAACGGTCTGATACATATGAGGAGCATGAAACGGTCTGCCATATAGGAGGAGCATGAAACGGTGTTGAAAAACATGAAGAGCCTGAAAATAGTGAAAAATATGAAGAGCGTCAAAAGCTGCCAAAAATAGGAGGAGCATGAAACGGTCTGAAAAATATGAAGGAGCATGTAACGGTGTTGAAAAACATGAAGAGCTTCAAAAGGTGTCAAAATTATGAGGAGCATGAAACGGTCTGAAAAATATGAAAGAGCATGAAACGGTTTGACAAATAGGAGGAGCATGAAACGTGGTGAAAAACATGAAGAGCTTCAAAAGGTGTCAAAAATAGGAGGAGCACGATACTGTCTGAAAAATAAGAGGAGCATGAAACAGTCTGAAAAATAGGAGGAGCATGATACTGTCTGAAAAATAAGAGGAGCAGGAAACTGTCTGAAAAATAGGAGGAGCATGAAACGGTCTGAAAAATAGGAGGAGCATGAAACAGTGGAGAAATATATGAAGAGATTCAAAAGGTGTCAAAAATATGAGGAGCATGAAACGGTCTGAAAAATAGGAGGAGCATGAAGCTGTAATGAAAAACATGAAGAGCCTGAAAAGGTGTGAAAATATGAAGAGCTTCAAAAGGTGTCAAAAATATGAGGAGCATGAAACGGTCTGAAAAATAGGAGAAACATGAAGCGGTGTGAAAAACATGAAGAGCCTGAAAAGGTGTGAAAAATATGAAGAGCTTCAAAAAGTGTCAAAAATATGACGAGCATGAAACGGTCTGAAAAATAGGAGGAGCCTGAAGCGATGTGAAAAAGATGAAGAGCCTGAAAAGCTGTGAAATATAAGAAGAGCTTCAAAAGGTGTCAAAAATATGAGGAGCATGAAACGGTCTGAAAAATAGGAGGAGCCTGAAGCATTGCTGAAAAACAAGAAGAGCCTGAAAAGATGTGAAAAACATGAAAAGCTTCAAAAGGTGTCAAAATTATGAGGAGCATGAAGCGGTCTGAAAAATATGAAGGAGCATGAAACGGTTTGAAAAATAGGAGGAGCATGAAACGTGGTGAAAAACATGAAGAGCTTCAAAAGTTGTCAAAAATAGGAAGAGCACGATACTGTCTGAAAAATAAGAGGAGCATGAAACAGTCTGAAAAATGGGAGGAGCATGATACTGTCTGAAAAATAAGAGGAGCACAAAACGGTCTGAAAAATAGGGGGAGCACGAAACTGTTTGAAAAATAGGAGGAGCATGAAACGGTGTTGAAAAACATAAAGAGCATGAAAAGGTGTGAAGAATATGAAGAGCTTCAAAAGGTGTCAAAAATATGAGGAGAAAGAAACGGTCAGAAAAATAGGAGGAGCATGAAACGGTGTTGAAAACATGAAGAGCATGAAAAGGTGTGAGAAATATGAATAGCTTCAAAATGTGTCAAAAATATGACGAGCATGAAACGGTCTGAAAAATAGGAGGAGCATGAAAAGGTGTTGAGAACATAAAGAGCCTGAAAAGGTGTGAATAATATGAAGAGCTTCAAAAGGTGTCAAAAATATGAGGAGCATGAAACGGTTTTAAATATAGGAGGAGCATGAAATGGTCTGAAAAATAGGAGGAGCATGAAACAGTCTGAAAAATAGGAGGAGCATGAAATTGTGTTGAAAAACATGAAGGGCCTAAGAGGTGTGTAAAATATGAAGAGCTTCAAAAGGTTTCAATTATACGAGGAGCATGAAACGGTCTGAAAAATATGAGGAGCACGAAACTGTCTGAAAAATAGGAGGAGCATGAAACGGTCTGAAAAATAGGAGGAGCATGAAACAGTGGAGAAATATATGAAGAGCTTCAAAAGGTGTCAAAAATATGTGGAGCATGAAACGGTCTGAAAAATCGGAGGAGCATGAAACTATGTTGAAATACATGAAGAAACTGAAAAGCTGTGAAAAATATGAAGAGCTTCAAAAAGTGTCCAAAATATGAGGTGCATGAAACTGTCTGATAATAGGAGGAGCATGAAACGGTCTGGTAAATAGGCGGAGCATTAAACGGTTTTGAAAAACATGAAGAGCTTCAAAAGGTGTCAAAAATTTGAGGAGGATGAAACGGTCTGAAAAATATGAGGAGCTTGAAACAGTTTGCAAAATATTAGTAGCATGAAACGGTGTTCAAAAACATGAAGAGCTTCAAAAGTTGTCAAAAATATGAGGAGCATGAAACGGTCTGTAAAATAGGAGGAGCATGAAACGGTGTTGAAAAACATGAAGAGCATGAAAAGGTGTGAAAAATATGAAGAGCTTCAAAAGGTGTCAAAAATATGAGGAGCATGAAACTGTCTGAAAAATATCATGAGCATGAAACGGTGTTGACAAACTTGAAGAGCATGAAAAGGTGTGACAAATATGAAGAGCTTCAAAAGGTGTTAAGAACATGAGGACAACGATACGATCTGAAAAATATGAGGAGCATGAAAGGGTGTTGAAAAACATGAAGAGCATGAAAAGGTGTGAAAAATATGAAGAGCTTCAAAGAATGTCAAAAATGAGGAACATGAAACGGTCTGATAAATAGAGGAGCATGAAATGGTCTGAAAAATAGGAGGAGCATGAAACACTCTGAAAAATAGGAGGAGCATGAAACGCTCTGAAAAATAGGAGGAGCATGAAACGGTGTTGAAAAAAGTGAAGAGCTTCAAAAGGTTTCAAAAATATGAGGAGCATGAAACGGTCTGAAAAATATGAGGAGAATGAAACAGTCTGCAAAATAGGAGGAGCATGAAATGGTGTTGAAAATAATGAAGAGCTTCAAAAGGTGTCAAAAAATGAGAAGCATGAAACGGTCTGAAAAATAGGAGGAGCATGAAACGATGTTGAAAAACATTAAGAGCTTCAAAAGGTGTCAAAAATATGAGGAGCATGAAACGTTCTGAAAAATAGGAGGAGCATGAAACGGTCTGCAAAATAGGAGTAGCATGAAAAGGTGTGAAAAATATGAAGAGCTTCAAAAGGTGTCAAAAATATGAGGAGCATGAAAAGGTCTGAAAAATGGGAGGAGCAGGAAACGGTGTTGGAAAACATGAAGAGCCTGAAAATGTGTAAAAAAAAATGAAGAGCTTCAAAAGGTGTAAAGAATATGAGGAGCATGAAACTGTCTGAAATATAGAGGAGCATGAAACGGTGTGGAAAAACATTAAGAGCATGAAAAGGTGTGAAAAATACGAGGAGCATGAAAAGGTGTGAAAAATAAGAGGAGCATGAAAAGTTGTGAAAAACACGAGGAGCATGAATAGGTGTGAAAAACATGAAAAGCATGAAACAGTGTGAAAAATACAGGAGCATGAAAAGGTATGAAAAATACGAGGAGCATGGAAAGGTGTGAAAAATTTGAGGAGCATGAAACGGTCTGAAAAATATGAAGAGCATGAAATGGTGTGAAAAACACGAGCAGCATGAAAAGTTGTGGAAAACAGGAAGTGCATGTAAATGTGTGAAAAATTTGAAGAGCATGAAAAGGTTTGCAAAATACGAAGATCATGTAAAGGTGTGAAAAATACGAGGAGCATTAAAGGTGTGAAAATTACGAGGAGCATGAAAAGGTGTGAAAAATAGTAGGAGCATGAAAAGGTCTGAAAAATACGAGGACCATGAAAAGTTGTGAAAAATACGTAGAGCATTAAAAGGTGTGAGAAAATCAAGGAGCATGAAAAGCTCTGTAAAATACGAGGAGCATGAAAAGGTGTGAAAAATACGAGGAGCATATAAAGGTCTAAAAATATGAGGAGCGTGAAACGGTCTAAAAAATGTGAGGAGCATGAAACTGCGTGAAAATAGAAAGAGCATGAAACGGTGTGAAAAACATGAAGACCTTTAAAACGTGTCAGAAATATGAGGACCATGAAAAGATGTGAAAAATATGAGGAGCATGAAACGGTATGAAAAATAGGAGGAACATGAAAATGTGTCAAAAATATGAAGAGCATGAAAAGTTGTGAAATATATGAGGAGCATGAAAAGGTGTGAAAAATACGAGGAGCACAAAAAGGTCTGAAAGTACGAGGACCATGAAAAGGTCTGAAAAATACGAGGAGCATGAAAAGGTCTATAAAATATGAGGATCATGTAAAGGTCAGAAAAATATGAGGATCATGTAAAGGTCAGAAAAATACGAAGAGCATGAAAAGGTGTGAAAAATATGAGGAGCATGAAAAGGTGTGAAATATATGAGGAGCATGAAAAATTGTAAAAAACACGAAGAGCATGAAAATGTGTGAAAAACACGAAGAGCATGAAAATGTATAAAAATTCGAAGAGCATGAAAAGGTTTGAAAAACACGAAGAGCATGAAAAGGTGGGAACAATACAAGGAGCATGAAAAGGTTTGTAAAATACGAGGAGCATGAAAAGATGTGAAAAATCCGAGGAGCACGAAAAGGTCTGAAATATACGAGGACCATGAAAAGTTCTAAAAAATACGACTGGCATGACAAGGTGGGAAAAATATGAAGAGCATGAAAAGGTGTGAAAAATATGAGGAGCATGAAAAGGTGTGAAAAATACGAAGAGCATGAAAAGGTGTGAAAAATACAAGGAGCATGAAAAGGTGTGAACAATAGTAGGAGCATGAAAAGGTCTGAAAAATACGAGGAGCATGAAAAGGTGTGAAAAAAACAGGAGCATGAAAAGGTCTAAAAAATTTGAGGAGGATGAAATGGTGTGAAAATATGAAGATCATGAAACAGTGTGAAAAATATGAAGACCTTTTAAACGTGTCAAATATATGAGGAGCATGAAAAGATGTGAAAAATATGAGGAGCATTAAAATATGTCAATTATATGAAGAGCATGAAAAGTTGTGAAATATATGAGGAGCATGAAAAGGTGTGAAAAACACGAGGAGTACGAAAAGGTCTGCAAATAAGAGGAGTACGAAAAGGTCTGAAAAATATGAGGAGCATGAAAAGGTGTGAAAACTACAAAGTGCATGAAAATGTGTGAAAAATTCGAAGAGCAGGAAAAGGTTTGAAAAATACGAAGAGCATGTAAAGGTGTGAAAAATACGAAGAGCATGTAAAGGTGTGAAAAATACGGAGAATTAAAGGTGTGAAAAATACGAGGAGCATGAAAAGGTGTGAAAAATGCAATGAGAAAGAAAATGTGCTAAAAATACGAGGAGCATGAAAAGGTGGGAAAAATTGTAGGAGCATGAAAAGGTCTGAAAAATATGAGGAACATGAAAAGGTGTGAAAACTACAAAGAGCATGAAAAGGTGTGAAAAATACGAGGTGCATGAAAACGTGTGAAAAATACTAGGAGCATCAAAATGTCTGAAAAATACGAGAAGCATGAAAAGATCTGAAAAATATGAGAAGCATGAAAACGTGTGAAAAATATGAGGAGCATGAAACGGTGTGAAATTATGAAGAGCATGAAACGGTGTTAAAAATATGAAGAGCATGAAACGGTGTGAAAAACACGAGCAGCAAGAAAAAATGTGGAGAACACGAAGTGCGTGATAATGTGTGAAAAATTCGAAGAGCATGAAAAGGTTTGAAAAATACGAAGAGCAGGTAAGGGTGTGAAAAATACGGAGAATTAAAGGTGTGAAAAATACGAGGAGCATGAAAAGGTGTGAAAAATACGATGAGAAAGAAAATGTGCTAAAAATACGAGGAGCATGAAAAGGTGGGAAAAATAGTAGGAGCATGAAAAGGTCTGAAAAATACGAGGAACATGAAACTGTGTGAAAATATAAAGAGCATGAAACGGTGTGAAAAATATGAAGACCTTTAAAAGGTGTCAAAAATATGAGGAGTATGAAAAGATGTGAAAAACATGAGGATCATGAAATGGTATGAAAAATATGAGAAGCATGAAATATGTAAAAAATATGAAGAGCATGAAAAGTTGTGAAAAATATGAAGAGCATGAAATGGTTTGAAAAGTATAAAGAGCATGAAAAGTTGTGCAAAATACAAAGCGCATGAGTGGTGTGAAATATACGAAGACAATGAAAAGATGTGAAAAATTATGAAAAGCATGAAAGGTTGTGAAAAATACAAAGAGCATGAAAAGGTTTGAAAAATACAAAGTGCATGAAAAGGTGTGAAAAATACGAGGAGCATGAAACGGTGTGAAAAATACGAGGAGCATGAAAAGTTCTGAAAAACACGAAGAGGATGAAAAGGTCTGAAAAGTACGTGGAGCATGAAAAGGTGTGAACAATATGAAGAGCATGAAACGATGTTAAAAATATGAAGAGCATGAAACGGTGTGAAAAACATGAGCAGCATGAAACAATGTGGAAAACACGAAGTGCATGCAAATGTGTGAAAAATTCGAAGAGCATCAAAAGGTTTGAAAAACACAAAGAGCATGTAAAGGTGTGAAAAATACGAGGAGCATTAAAGGTGTGAAAAATACGAGGAGCATGAAAAGGTGTGAAAAATACGATGAGAAAGAAAATGTGCTAAAAATACAAGGAGCATGAAAAGGTGGGAAAAATAGTAGGAGCGTTTAAAGGTGTGAAAAATACGAGGAAAATGAAACGGTGTGAAAATATAAAGAGCATGAAACGGTGTGAAAAATATGAAGACCTTTAAAAGGTGTCAAAAATATGAGGAGCATGAAAAGATGTGAAAAATATGAGGAGCATGAAATGGTATGAAAAATATGAGGAGCATGAAATATGTAAAAAATATGAAGAGCATGAAAAGTTGTGAAAAATATGAAGAGGATGAAAAGATGTTAAAAATATGAAGAGCATGAAATGGTTTGAAAAGTATGAAAAGCTTGAAAAGGTGTGAAAAATACAAAGAGCATGATGGGTGTGAAATATACGAAGACAATGAAAAGGTGTGAAAAATTATGAAAAGCATGAAAAGTTGTGAAAAATACAAAGAGCATGAAAAGGTTTGAAAAATACAAAGTGCATGAAAAGGTGTGAAAAATACGAGGAGCATGAAACGGTGTGAAAAATGCGAAAGCATGAAATGCTGTGAAAAATACGAGGAGCAGGAAAAGGTCTGAAAAATACGAGGAGCATGAAAAGGTGTGAAAAATACGAGGAGCATGAAAAGGTGTGAAAGATACGAGGAGCATGAAAAGGTGTGAACAATACTAGGAGCATGAAAATGTCTGAAAAATACGATGAGCATGAAAAGGTGTGAAAAATATGCGGAGTATGAAGCGGTGTGATAAATATGAGGAGCATGAAACGGTTTCAAAAATATGAGGAACATGAAAAGGTGTGAAAAATACGAAGAGCATGAAAAGGTGTGAAATATACGAAGAGCATAAAAAGGTGTGAAAAATTACCAAGAGAATGAAAATGTCTGAAAAATACAAAGAGCATGAAAATGTGTGAAAAATACGAAGAGCATGAAACGGTGTGAAAAATATGAGGAGCATGAAACGGTGTAAAAATGAAGCCCATGAAACGGTGTGAAAAATATGGAGCAAATGAAGAGATGTGAAAAATATTTAGAGCATGAAAAGGTGTGAAAAATATGAAGAGGTTCAAAAGGTGTAAAAAATATGAGGAGCATGAAACGTTCTGAAAAATATGAGAAGCATGAAACGGTGTTGAAAAACATGAAGAGCTTCAAAAGGTGTCAAAAATATGAGGAGCAAGAAACGGTCTGAAAGATAGGAGGAGCATGAAACGGTGTTGAAAAACATGAAGAGCATGAAAAGGTGTGAAATATGTGTAGAGCTTCAAAAGATGTCAAAAATATGAGAAGCATGAAACGGTCTGAAATATAGGAGTAGCATGAAATGGTGATGAAAAACATGAAGAGCCTGAAAAGGTGTGAAAAATATCAAGAGCTTCAAAAGGTGTCAAAAATATAAGGGGCATGAAACGGTCTGAAAAATAGGAGGAGCATGAAACCGTCTGTAAAATAGGAGGAGCATGAAACTGTGTTGAAAAACATTTAGAGCTTCAAAATGTGTCAAAAATATGAGGAGCATGTAACGGTCTGAAAAATATGAGGAGCATGAAACGGTCTGAAAAATAAGAGGAGCATGAAACGATGTTGAGAACATGAAGAGCCTGAAAAGGTGTGAATAATATGAAAAGCTTCAAAAGTTGTCAAAAATATGAGGAGCATGAAACGGTCTCAAAAAAAAGAGGAGCATGAAATGGTCTGAAAATATAAGGAGCATGAAATTGTGTTGAAAAACATGCAGGGCCTAAAAGGTGTGAAAAATATGAAGAGCTCCAAACCTGTGAAATATATGAGGAGCATGAAATGGTCTGAAAAATAGGAGGAGCATGAAGTGGTGTTTAAAAACATGAAGACCCTGAAAAGGTGTGAAATACATGAAGAGCTTCAAAAGCTGTCAAAAATAGGAGGAGCATGAAACGGTCTGAAAAATATGAAGGAGCATGTAACGGTGTTGAAAAACATGAAGAGCTTCAAAAGGTGTCAAAAAATGAGAAGCATGAAACGGTCTGAAAAATAGGAGGAGCATGAAACGATGTTGAAAAACATTAAGAGCTTCAAAAGGTGTCAAAAATATGAGGAGCATGAAAAGGTCTGAAAAATAGGAGGAGCATGAAACGGTCTGCAAAATAGGAGGAATATGAAAAGGTGTGAAAAATATGAAGAGCTTCAAAAGGTATCAAAAATATGAGGAGCATGAAACGGTCTGAAAAATAGGAGGAGCAGGAAACGGTGTGGAAAAACATAAAGTGCATGAAAAGGTGTGAAAAATACGAGGAGCATGAAAAGGTGTGAAAAATATAAGGAGCATGAAAAGGTGTGAAAAATACGAGGAGCATGAAAATATGTGAAAAATAAAAGGAGCATGAAAAGCTGTGAAAAACACGAGGAGCATGAATAGGTGTGAAAAACATGAAAAGCATGAAACAGTGTGAAAAATACAGGAGCATGAAAAGGTACGAAAAATACGAGGAGCATGGAAAGGTGTGAAAAATTTGAGGAGCATGAAATGGTCTGAAAAATATGAAGAGCATGAAATGGTGTGAAAAACATGAGCAGCATGAAAAGTTGTGGAAAACACGAAGAGCATGTAAAGGTGTGAAATATACGAGGAGCATTAAAGGTGTTAAAAATACGAGGAGCATTAAAAGGTGTGAGAAAAACAAGGAGCATGAAAAGCTCTGTAAAATACGAGGAGCATGAAAAGGTGTGAAAAATACGAGGAGCATATAAAGGTCTGAAAAATATGAGGAGCATGAAACGGTCTAAAAAATGTGAGGAGCGTGAAACGGTGTGAAAATATAAAGAGCATGAAACGGTGTGAAAAACATGAAGACCTTAAAAACGTGTCAGAAATATGAGGACCATGAAAAGATGTGAAAAATATAAGGAGCATGAAACGGTATGAAAAATAGGAGGAGCATGAAAAGGTGTGAAAAATACGAGGAGCATGAAAAGGTGTGAAATATATGAGGAGCATGAAAAATTGTAAAAAACACGAAGAGCATGAAAATGTGTGAAAAACACGAAGAGCATGAAAATGTATAAAAATTCGAAGAGCATGAAAAGGTTTGAAAAACACGAAGAGCATGAAAAGGTGGGAACAATACAAGGAGCATGAAAAGGTCTGTAAAATACGAGGAGCATGAAAAGATGTGAAAAATCCGAGGAGCATGTAAAGGTCTGAAATATACGAGGACCATGAAAAGTTCTAAAAAATACGACTGGCATGACAAGGTGGGAAAAATACGAAGAGCATGAAAAGGTGTGAAAAATACAAGGAGCATGAAAAGGTGTGAAAAATACGATGAGAAAGAAAATGTGCGAAAAATACGAGAAGCATGAAAAGGTGTGAACAATATTAGGAGCATGAAAAGGTCTGAAAAATACGAGGAGCATGAAAAGGTGTGAAAAATGCGAGGAGCATTAAAAGGTGTGAAAAAAACAGGAGCATGAAAAGGTCTAAAAAATTTGAAGAGCATGAAACGGTGTGAAAATATGAAGATCATGAAACAGTGTGAAAAATATGAAGACCTTTTAAACGTGTCAAAAATATGAGGAGCATGAAAAGATGGGAAAAATATGAGGAGCATTAAAATATGTCAATAATATGAAGAGCATGAAAAGTTGTGAAATATATGAGGAGCATGAAATGGTGTGAAAAACACGAGGAGTACGAAAATGTCTGCAAATATGAGGAGTATGAAAAGGTCTGAAAATATGAGGAGAATGAAAAGGTGTGAAAACAACGAAGTGCATGAAAATGTGTGAAAAATATGAAGAGCATGAAAAGGTTTGAAAAATACGAAGAGCATTTAAAGGTGTGAAAAATACGAGGAGAATTAAAGGTGTGAAAAATACGAGGAGCATGAAAATGTGTGAAAAATACGATGAGAAAGAAAATGTGCTAAAAATACGAGGCGCATGAAAAGGTGGGAAAAATAGTAGGAGCATGAAAAGGTCTGAAAAATACGAGGAACATGAAACGGTGTGAAAAATATGAAGACCTTTAAAAGGTGTCAAAAATATGAGGAGCATGAAAAGATGTGAAAAATATGAGGAGCATAAAATGGTATGAAAAATATGAGAAGCATGAAATATGTAAAAAATATGAAGAGCATGAAAAGTTGTGAAAAATATGAAGAGCATGAAACGGTGTGTAAAATATGAAGAGCATGAAAAGATGTGAAAATATGAAGAGCATGAAATGGTTTGAAAAGTATGAAGAGCGTGAAAAGTTGTGAAAAATACAAAGAGCATGAAAAGGTTGGAAAAATACAAAGTGCATGAAAAGGTGTGAAAAATACGAGGAGCATGAAACGGTGTGAAAAATACGAGGAGCATGAAAAGTTCTGAAAAACACGAGGAGCATGAAAAGGTCTAAAAAATACGAGGAGCATGAAAAGGTCTGAAAAATATGAGGAGCATGAAAAGTTCTGAAAAACACGAGGAGCATGAAAGGTCTGAAAAATATGTGGAGCATGAAAAGGTGTGAGCAATATGAAGAGCATGAAACGGTGTTAAAAATATGAAGAGCATGAAACGTTGTGAAAAACACGAGCAGCATGAAAAAATGTGGAAAACACGAAGTGCATGAAAATGTGTGAAAAATTCGAAGAGCATGAAAAGGTTTGAAAAATACGAAGAGCATGTAAAGGTGTGAAAAATACGAGGAGCATTAAAGGTGTGAAAAATACGAGGAGCATGAAAAGGTGTGAAAAATACGATGAGAAAGAAAATCTGCTAAAAACACAAGGAGCATGAAAAGGTGGGAAAACTAGTAGGAGCATGAAAAGGTCTGAAAAATACGAGGAACATGAAACGGTGTGAAAATATAAAGAGCATGAAACGGTGTGAAAATATGAAGACCTTTAAAAGGTGTCAAAAATATGAGGAGCATGAAAAGATATGAAAAATATGAGGAGCATGAAATGGTATGAAAAATATGAGGAGCATGAAATATGTAAAAAATATGAAGAGCATGAAAAGTTGTGAAAAATATGAAGAGGATGAAAAGATGTGAAAAATATGAAGCGCATGAAGAGATGTGAAAAATATTTAGAGCATGAAAATATGTGAAAAATATGAAGAGCAAGAAACGGTTTGAAAAGTACGAAGAGCTTGAAAAGGTGTGAAAAATACGAAGAGCATGACTGGTGTGAAATCTACGAAGACCATGAAAAGGTCTGAAAAATTATGAAATGCATGAAAAGTTGTGAAAAATACAAAGAGAATGAAAAGGTTTGAAAAATACGAAGTGCATGAAAAGGTGTGAAAAATACGAGGAGCATGCAATGGTGTGAAAAATGCGAAAGCATGAAATGCTGTAAAAAATACGAAGAGCATGAAAAGGTCTGAAAAACACAAGGAGCATGAAAGGGTGTGAAAAATACGAGGAGCATGAAAAGGTGTGAAAAATACGAGGAGCATGAAACGGTGTGAAAATATGAAGAGCATGAAACGGTGTTAAAAATATGAGGACCATGAAACGGTGTGAAAAACACGAGCAGCATGAAAAAATGTGGAAAACACGAAGTGAATGAAAATGTGTGAAAAATTCGAAGAGCATTAAAAGGTTTGAAAAACACGAAGAGCATGTAAAGGTGTGAAAAATACGAGGAGCATTAAAGGTGTGAAAAATACGAGGAGCATGAAAAGGTGTGAAAAATACGATGAGAAAGGAAATGTGAGAAAAATACGAGGAGCATGAAAAGGTAGGAAAAATAGTAGGAGCATGAAAAGGTCTGAAAAATACGAGCAACATGAAACGGTGTGAAAATATAAAGAGCATGAAACGGTGTGAAAAATATGAAGACCTTTAAAAGGTGTCAAAAATATGAGGAGCATGAAATGGTATGAAAAATATGAGGAGCAAAAAAGGTCTGAAAATAGGAGGGGAATGAAAAGGTCTGAAAAATACGAGGAGCATGAATAGGTGTCAAAAATACGAGGAGCATGAAAAGGTCTGAAAAATACGAGGAGCATGAAAAGGTCTGCAAAACACGAGGAGCATGAGAAGGTCTGAAAAATATGAGGAGCATGAAAAGGTCTGAAAAATACGAGGAGAATGAAAAGGTCTGAAAAATACGAGAAGCATGAAAAGTTCTGAAAAACGCGAGGAGCATGAGAAGGTCTAAAAAATACGTGGAGCATGAAAAGGTGTGAACAATATGAAGAGCATGAAAAAGTGTGAAAAATACAAAGAGCTTGAAAAGGTGTGAAAGCACGAAGAACATGAAAAGGTCTCAAAAATATGAGGAGCCTGAAAAGGTGTGAAAAATATAGGGAGCATGAAAAGGTGTGAAAAACATGAAGAGCATGAAAATGTGTGAAAAATACAAGGAGCATGAAAAGGTCTGAAAAATACGAGGAGAATGAAAAGCTGTGAAAAATACGAGGAGCATGAAAAGGTCTGAAAAATACGAGAAGCATAAAAGTTCTGAAAAACACGAGGAGCATGAAAAGGTCTGAAAAATATGTGGAGCATGAAAAGATGTGAACAATATGAAGAGCACGAAAAAGTGTGAAAAATACAAAGAGCTTGAAAAGGTGTGAAAACAAGAACAGCATGAAAAGGTCTCAAAAATATGAGGAGCCTGAAAAGGTGTGAATAATCCGAGAAGAACGAAAAGGTCTGAAATATACGAGGACCATGTAAAGGTCTGAAAAATACGAGAGGCATGAAAAGATCTGAAAAAAACGAGGAGCATGAAAAGGTCTGAAAAATACGAGGAGCATGAAAAGGTCTGGAAAACAGGAGGAGTATAAAAAGGTGTGAAAAATACGAAGAGCATGAAAAGTTCTCAAAAATATGAGGAGCCTGAAAAGGTGTGAAAAATACGAGGATCCTGAAAAGGTGTGAAAAATACGAGGAGTATGAAAAGGTGTGAAAAATATAAGGAGCATGAAAAGGTGTGAAAAATAGGAGGAGCATGAAAAGGTGTGAAAAATATAAGGAGCATAAAAAGGTCTGGAAAACACGAGGAGCATGAAAAGTTGTGAAAAATACAAAGAGCATGAAAAGGTTTGAAAAATACAAAGTGCATGAAAAGGTGTGAAAAATATGAGGAGCATGAAACGGTGTGAAAAATGCGAAAGCATGAAATGCTGTGAAAAATACAAAGAGCATGAAAAGGTCTGAAAAATACGAGGAGCATGAAAAGGTGTCAAAAATACGAGGAGCAGGAAAAGGTCTGAAAAATACGAGGAGCATGAAAAGGTCTGGAAAACAGGAGGAGCATAAAAAGATGTGAAAAATACGAAGAGCATGAAAAGGTCTCAAAAATATAAGGAGCCTGAAAAGGTGTGAAAAATATAAGGAGCATGAAAAGGTGTGAAAAATATAAGGAGCATGAAAAGGTGTGAAAAATATGAGGAGCATGAAAAGATGTGAAAAAAAAGAGGAGCATGAAAAGCTGTGAAAAACACGAGGAGCATGAATAGGTGTGAAAAACATGAAGAGCAGGAAACAGTGTGAAAAATACAGGAGCATGAAAAAGTTTGAAAAATACGAGAAGTATGGAAAGGTGTGAAAAATTTGAGGAGCATGAAACGGTCTGAAAAATATGAAGAGCATGAAATGGTGTGAAAAACACGAGCAGCATGAAAAGTTGTGGAAAACACGAAGTGCATGTAAATGTGTGAAAAATTTGAAGAGCATGAAAAGGTTTGCAAAATACGAAGAGCATGTAAAGGTGTGAAATATACGAGGAGCATTAAAGGTGTGAAAAATACGAGGAGCATGAAAAGGTGTGAAAAATAGTAGGAGCATGAAAAGGTCTGAAAAATACGAGGACCATGAAAAGTTGTGAAAAATACGTAGAGCATTAAAAGGTGTGAGAAAAACAAGGAGCATGAAAAGCTCTGTAAAATACGAGGAGCATGAAAAGGTGTGAAAAATACGATGAGAAAGAAAATGTGCGAAAAATACGAGGAGCATGAAAAGGTGTGAAAAATAATAGGAGCATGAAAAGGTGTGAAAAACACGAGAGCATGAAAAGGTGTGAAAAATACGAGGAGCATATAAAGGTCTGAAAAATATGAGGAGCATGAAACGGTCTAAATAATGTGAGGAGCATGAAACGGTGTGAAAATATAAAGAGCATGAAATGGTGTGAAAAACATGAAGACCTTTAAAACATGTCAGAAATATGAGGACCATGAAAAGATATGAAAAATATGAGGAGCATGAAACGGTATGAAAAATAGGAGGAGCATGAAAATGTGTCAAAAATATGAAGAGCATGAAAAGTTGTGAAATATATGAGGAGCATGAAAAGGTGTGAAAAATACATGGAGCATGAAAAGGTGTGAAAAATACGAGGAGCACGAAAAGGTTTGAAAGTACAAGGACCATGAAAAGGTCTGAAAAATGCGTGGAGCATGAAAAGGTCTATAAAATATGAGGAGCATGTAAAGGTCAGAAAAATACGAGGAGCATGAAAAGGTGTGAAAAATACGAGGAGCATGAAAAGGTGTGAAATATATGAGGAGCATGAAAAAGTGTAAAAAACACGAATAGCATGAAAATGTGTGAAAAACACGAAGAGCATGAAAATGTATAAAAATTCGAAGAGCATGAAAAGGTTTGAAAAACACAAAGAGCATGAAAATGTGGGAACAATACGAGGAGCATGAAAAGGTCTGTAAAATACGAGGAGCATGAAAAGATGTGAAAAATCCGAGGAGCACGAAAAGGTCTGAAATATACGAGGACCATGAAAAGTTCTAAAAAATACGACTGGCATGAAAAGGTGTGAAAATACGATGAGAAAGAAAATGTGCAAAAAATACGAGGAGCACGAACAGGTGTGAACAATAGTAGGAGCATGAAAAGGTCTGAAAAATACGAGGAGCATGAAAAGATGTGAAAAATCCGAGGAGCACGAAAAGGTCTGAAATATACGAGGACCATGAAAAGTTCTAAAAAATACGAGTAGCATGACAAGGTGTGAAAAATACGAGAAGCATGAAAACGTCGGAAAAATATGAAGAGCATGAAAAGGTGTGAAAAATACGAAGAGCATGAAGAGGTGTGAAAAATACAAGGAGCATGAAAAGGTGTGAAAAATACGATGAGAAAGAAAATGTGCGAAAAATACGAAGAGAATGAAAAGGTGGGAACAATAGTTGGAGCATGAAAAGGTCTGAAAAATACGAGGAGCATGAAAAGTTGTGAAAATACGAGGAGCATGAAAAGGTGTGAAAAAAACAGGAGCATGAAAAGGTCTGTAAAATACAACGAGCATGAAAAGGTGTGAAAAATACGATGAGAAAGAAAATTTGCGAAAAATACGAGGAGCATGAAAAGGTGTGAAAAATACGAGGAGCATATAAAGGTCTGAAAAATATGAGGAGCATGAAAAGGTCGAAAAAATTTGAGGAGCATGAAACGGTGTGAAAATATGAAGATCATGAAACGGTGTGAAAAATATGAAGACCTTTTAAACGTGTCAAAAATATGAGGAGCATGAAAAGATGTGAAAAATATGAGAATATGAAAAGGTGTGAAAAATATGAGGAGCATGAAAAGGTGTGAAAATATGAAGAGCGTGAAACGGTGTTAAAAATATGAAGAGCAAGAAACGGTGTGAAAAACACGAGCAGCATGAAAAAATGTGGAAAACATGAAGTGCATGAAAATGTGTGAAAAATTCGAAGAGCATGAAAAGGTTTGAAAAATACGAAGAGCATGTAAAGGTGTGAAAAATACGAGGAGCATTAAAGGTGTGAAAAATACGAGGAGCATGAAAAGGTGTGAAAAATACGATGAGAAAGAAAATCTGCTAAAAACACAAGGAGCATGAAAAGGTGGGAAAACTAGTAGGAGCATGAAAAGGTCTGAAAAATACGAGGAACATGAAACGGTGTGAAAATATAAAGAGCATGAAAGGGTGTGAAAAATATGAAGACCTTTAAAAGGTGTCAAAAATATGAGGAGCATGAAAAGATGTGAAAAATAAGAGGAGCATGAAATGGTATGAAAAATATGAGGAGAATGAAATATGTAAAAAATATGAAGAGCATGAAAAGTTGTGAAAAATATGAAGAGCATGAAATGGTTTTAAAAGTATGAAGAGCTTGAAAAGGTGTGAAAAATACAAAGAGCATGACTGGTGTGAAATATACAAAGACAATGAAAAGGTGTGAAAAATTATGAAAAGCATGAAAAGTTGTGAAAAATACAAAGAGCATGAAAAGTTTTGAAAAATACAAAGTGCATGACAAGGTGTGAAAAATACGGGGAGCTTGAAACGGTGTTAAAAATGCGAAAGCATGAAATGCTGTGAAAAATATGAAGAGCACGAAAAGGTCTGAAAAATACAAGGAGCATGAATAGGTGTGAAAAATACGAGGAATATGAAAAGGTGTGAAAAAAACGAGGAGCATGAAAAGGTGTGAACAATACTAGGAGCATGAAAATGTCTGAAAAATATGAGGAGCATGAAAAGGTTTGAAAAATACGAGGAGCATGAAAAGGTGTGAAAAATATGAGGAGTATGAAACGGTGTGATAAATACGAGGAGCATGAAAAGGTGTGAAATATGTGAAAGCATGAAATGCTGTGAAAAATACGAAGAGCATGAAAAGGTCTGAAAAATACAAGGAGCATTAATAGGTGTGAAAAATACGAGGAGCATGAAAAGGTGTGAACAATACTAGGAGCATGAAAATGTCTGAAAAAAACGAGGAGCATGAAAAGGTTTGAAAAATACGAGGAGCATGAAAAGGTGTGAAAAATATGAGGAGTATGAAACGGTGTGATAAATATGAGGAGCATGAAAAGGTGTGAAAAATACGAGGAGCACGAAAAGGTGTGAACAATAGTAGGAGCATGAAAAGGTCTGAAAAATACGAGTAGCATGAAAAGATGTGAAAAATCCGAGAAGCACGAAAAGGTCTGAAATATACGACGACCATGTAAAGTTCTAAAAAATACGAGTAGCGTGACAAGGTGTGAAAAATACGAGAAGCATGAAAAGGTCTGAAAAATACGAGGAGCATGAAAAGGTGTGAAAAATACGAAGAGCATGAAAAGGTGTGAAAAATACAAGGAGCATGAAAAGGTGTGAAAAATACGATGAGAAAGAAAATGTGCGAAAAATACGAAGAGCATGAAAAGGTGTGAACAATAGTAGGAGCATGAAAAGGGCTGAAAAATACGAGGAGCATGAAAAGGTGTGAAAAATACGAGGAGCATGAAAATGTGTGAAAGAAACAGGAGCATGAAAAGGTCTGAAAAAAATACGAGGAGCATGAAAAGGTGTGAAAAACACGAGGAGCATGAAAAGGTGTGAAAAATACGAGGAGCATATAAAGGTCTGAAAAATATGAGGAGCAAGAAAAAGTCTAAAAAATTTGAGGAGCATGAAATGGTGTGAAAATATGAAGATCATGAAACGGTGTGAAAAATATGAAGACCTTTTAAACGTGTCAAAAATATGAGGAGCATGAAAAGATGTGAAAAATATGAGGAGCATTAAAATATGTCAATAATATGAAGAGCATGAAAAGTTGTGAAATATATGATGAGCATGAAAAGGTGTGAAAAATATGAGGAGTACGAAAAGGTCTGCAAATATGAGGAGCACGAAAAGGTCTGAAAAATATGAGGAGCATGAAAAGGTGTGAAAACTACGAGGTGCATGAAAACGTGTGAAAAATACTAGGAGCATGAAAATGTCTGAAAAATACGAGAAGCATGAAAAGATCTTAAAAATATGAGAAGCATGAAAAGGTGTGAAAAATATGAGGAGCATGAAACGGTGTGAAAATATGAAGAGCATGAAACGGTGTTAAAAATATGAAGAGCATGAAACGGTGTGAAAAACACGAGCAGCAAGAAAAAATGTGGAAAACACGAAGTGCATGAAAATGTGTGAAAAATTCGAAGAGCATGAAAAGGTTTGAAAAATACGAACAGCATGTAAAGGTGTGAAAAATACGAGGAGCATTAAAGGTGTGAAAAATACTAGGAGCATGAAAAGGTGTGAAAAATACGATGAGAAAGAAAATGTGCTAAAAATACAAGGAGCATGAACAGGTGGGAAAAATAGTAGGAGCATGAAAAGGTCTGAAAAATACGAGGAACATGAAACGGTGTGAAAATATAAAGAGCATGAAACGGTGTGAAAAATATGAAGACTTCAAAAGGTGTCAAAAATATGAGGAGCATGAAAAGATGTGAAAAATATGAGGAGCATGAAATGGTATGAAAAATATGAGAAGCATGAAATATGTAAAAAATATGAAGAGCATGAAAAGTTGTGAAAAATATGAAGAGCATGAAATGGTTTTAAAAGTATGAAGAGCTTGAAAAGGTGTGAAAAATACAAAGAGCATGACTGGTGTGAAATATACGAAGACAATGAAAAGGTGTGAAAAATTATGAAAAGCATGAAAAGTTGTGAAAAATACAAAGAGCATGAAAAGGTTTGAAAAATACAAAGTGCATGACAAGGTGTGAAAAATACGAGGAGCTTGAAACGGTGTTAAAAATGCGAAAGCATGAAATGCTGTGAAAAATATGAAGAGCACGAAAAGGTCTGAAAAATACAAGGAGCATGAATAGGTGTGAAAAATACGAGGAATATGAAAAGGTGTGAAAAAAACGAGGAGCATGAAAAGGTGTGAACAATACTAGGAGCATGAAAATGTCTAAAAAATATGAGGAGCATGAAAAGGTTTGAAAAATACGAGGAACATGAAAAGGTGTGAAAAATATGAGGAGTATGAAACGGTGTGATTAATATGAGGAACATGAAAAGGTTTCAAAAATATGAGGAGCATGAAAAGGTGTGAAAAATACGAAGAGCATGAAAAGGTCTGAAAAATACAAGGAGCATGAATGGGTGTGAAAAATACGGGGAGCATGAAAAGGTGTGAAAAATATGAGGAGCATGAAACGGTGTGAAAATATGAAGAGCATGAAACGGTGTTAAAAATATGAAGAGCATGAAATGGTGTGAAAATCACGAGCAGCATGAAAAAATGTGGAAAACACGAAGTGCATGAAAATGTGTGAAAAATTCGAAGAGCATGAAAAGGATTGAAAATACGAAGAGCATATAAAGGTGTGAAAAATACGAGGAGCATTAAAGGTGTCACAAATACGAGGAGCATGAAAAGGTGTGAAAAATACGATGAGAAAGAAAATGTGCGAAAAATATGAGGAGCATGAAAAGGTGGGAAAACTAGTAGGAGCATGAAAAGGTCTGAAAAATACGAGGAGCATGAAACCGTGTGAAAATATCAAGAGCATGAAACGGTAGAAAAATATGATGACCTTTAAAAGGTGACAAAAATATGAGGAGCATGAAAAGATGTGAAAAATATGAGTAGCATGAAATGGTATGAAAAATATGAGGAGCATGAAATATGTAAAAAATATTAAGAGCATAAAAAGTTGTGAAATATATGAGGAGCATGAAAAGGTGTGAAACATACGAGGAGCATGAAAAGGCCTGAAAATAGGAGGAGCCCGAAAAGGTCTGAAAAATACAAGGAGCGTGAAAAGGTCTGAAAAATACCAGGAGCATGAAAAGTTCTGAAAAATATGAGGAGCATGAAAAGGTGTCAAAAATACGAGGAACATGAAAAGGTCTGAAAAATACGAGGAGCATGAAAAGCTCTGCAAAACACGAGGAGCATGAAAAGATGTTAAAAACACAAGGAGCATGAATAGGTGTGAAAAACACGAAGAGCATGAAAATGTGTGAAAAATACGAGGAGCATGTAAAGGTCTGAAAAATACGAGGAGCATGAAAAGGTCTGAAAAATACGAGGAGCATGAAAAGGTCTGAAAAATACGAGGAGCATGAAAAGTTCTGAAAAACACGAGGAGCATGAAAAGGTCTAAAAATTACTTGGAGCATGAAAAGGTGTGAACAATATGAAGAGCACAAAAAGGTGTGAAAAATACAAAGGGCTTTAAATGGTGTGAAAACACGAAGAACGTGAAACGGTGGGCAAAATACGAGGAGCATGAAAAGGTCTGAAAAATACGAGGAGCATGAAAAGGTCTGAAAAATACGAGGAGCATGAAAAGTTCTGAAAAACACGAGGAGCATGAAAAGGTCTAAAAATTACTTGGAGCATGAAAAGGTGTGAACAATATGAAGAGCATGAAAAGGTGTGAAAAATACAAAGGGCTTGAAATGGTGTGAAAACACGAAGAACGTGAAACAGTGGGCAAAATACGAGGAGCATGAAAAGGTCTGAAAAATATGAAGAGCATGAAACGGTGTGAAAATATGAAGAGCATGAAACGGTGTGAAAATTATGAAGAGCATGGAAAGGTGTGATAAATAGGAGGAGCATGAAACGGTCTGAAAAATAGGAAGAGCATGAAATGGTGTGAAAAACACGAGCAGCATGAAAAGTTGTGGATAAAACGAAGTGCATGAATGTGTGAAAAATTCGAAGAGCATGAAAAGGTGTGAAAAATGCGAGGAGCATGAAAAGGTCTGAAAAACACGAGGAGCATGTAAATGTCTGAAAAATACGAGGAGCATGAAAAGGTCTGGAAAATACGGGAAGCATGAAAAGGTGTGAAAAATAAGAGGAGCATGAAATGTTATCAAAAATATGAGGAGCATGAAACGGTGTGAAAATATCATGAGCATGAAACCGTGTGAAAAATATGAAGAGCATGAAAGGTGTGAGAAATATGAGGAGCATGAAAAGGTCTGAAAAGTACAAGGAGCAGGAAAAGATCGGAAAAATACTAGGAGAATGAAAAGGTCTGAAAAATATGAGGAGCATGAAATGGTGTGAAAATTACGAGGAGCATGAAAAGATGTCAAAAATACGAGAAAAATGAAAAGGTCTGAAAAATACGGGGAGCATGAATAGGTCTGGAAAATACGAGGAGCATGAAAAGGTCTGGAAAATACGAGGAGCATGAAAATGTGTGAAAAACATGAGGAGCATGAAAACGTCTCAAAAATATGAGGAGGATGAAACGGTGTGAAAATATGAAGAGCATGAAACGCTGTGAAAAATATGAAGAGCATGAAAGGTGTGGAAAACATGAGGAGCAGGAAAAGGTGTGAAAAATACGAGGAGCAAGAAAAGGTGTGAAAAATTCGAGGAGCATGAAAAGGTCTGAAAATACGAGGAGCACGAAAAGTTCTGAAAAATACGAGGAGCATGAAAAGCTCTGTAAAATACGAGGAGCATGAAAAGGTCTGAAAAATACGAGGAGCATGAAATGGTCTTAAAAATACAAGGAGCATGAAAAGGTGTAAAAATACGAGGAGCAAAAAAAGGTCTGAAAAATACGAGGAGCATGAAAAGGTCTGAAAAATACTCGGAGCATGAAAAGGTCTATATAATACGAGGAGCATGAAAAGGTCTGAAAATTACAAGGAGCATGAAAAGGTCTGAAAAATGCGAGGAGCATGAAAAGGTGTGAAAAACACAAGAGCATGAAAATGTGTGAAAAATACGAGGAGCATGAAACGGTCTGAAAAAGACGAGGATCATGAAAAGGTGTCAAAAATAGGAGAAGCATGAAAAGGTGTGAAATATATGAGGAACATGAAACGGTCTGAAAAATATGAGGAGCATGAAACGTTGTGAAAATATGAAGAGCATGAAATGGTATGAAAAATATGAAGAGCTTTAAATCGTATCAAATATATGACGAACATAAAAAGATGTGAAAAATATGAGGAGCATGAAACGGTATGAAAAATATGAGGAGCATGAAACGATGTGAAAAATATGAAGAGCATGAAAAGTTGTGAACAACATGAGGAGCATGAAAAGGTGTGAAAAAAACGAGGAGCATGAAAATGTCTGAAAAATACGAGGGCCTTAATGTCTGAAAAATACGAGGAGCGTGAAAAGGTCTGAAAAACACGAGGAGCATGAAAAGGTCTGAAAAATACGAAGACCATGAAAGGTATGAAAAATACAGGGAGCATTTAAAGGTCTGAAAAATACGAGGAGCATGAAAGGTATGAAAAATACAGGGAGCATGAAATGGTCTGAAAAATACGAGGACCATGAAAATGTCTGAAAAATATGAGGGGCCTGAATGTCTGAAAAATATGAGGAGCGTGAAAAAGTCTGAAAAACACGAGGAGCATGAAAAGGTCTGAAAAATATGAGGAGCATGAAAAGGTGTCAAAAATATGACTAGCATGAAATGCTGTGAAAATATGAAGAGCATGAAATGGTGTGAAGAAATATGAGGAGCATGAAAAGGTGTGGAAAACACGAAGAGCAAGAAAAGGTGTGAAAAACACGGAGAGCATGAAAAGGTGAGAAAAATATCAAGAGCGTGAAAAGGCCTGAAAGACATGAAGAGCATTAAAAGGAGTGAAAAACACGAAGAGCATGAAAAGGTGTGAAAAACAGGAAGAGCATGAAAAGGTGTGAATAATACGAGAAGCATGAAACGGTCTGAAAAATATG
Organism: Dama dama; assembly: GCF_033118175.1. Taxonomy (NCBI): domain Eukaryota; kingdom Metazoa; phylum Chordata; class Mammalia; order Artiodactyla; family Cervidae; genus Dama; species Dama dama. The sequence goes on from NW_026870961.1 coordinate 797,435, forward strand.
AGGACCATGAAAGGTATGAAAGATACAGGGAGCATGAAAAGGTGTGAAAAATAAGAGGAGCATGAAAAGTTATCAAAAATATGAGGAGCATGAAACGGTGTGAAAATATCATGAGCATGAAACTGTGTGAAAAATATGAAGAGCATGAAAGGTGTGGAAAACATGAGGAGCATGAAAAGGTGTGAAAAATTCGAGGAACACGAAAAGGTCTGAAAATACGAGGAGCACGAAAAGTTCTGAAAAATACGAGGAGCATGAAAAGCTCTGTAAAATACGAGGAGCATGAAAAGGACTGAAAAATACGAGGATCATGAAAAGGTGTAAAAATACGAGGAGCAAAAAAAGGTCTGAAAAATACGAGGAGCATGAAAATGTCTGAAAAATACTAGGAGCATGAAAAGGTCTATATAATACGAGGAGCATGAAAAGGTCTGAAAATTACAAGGAGCATGAAAAGGTCTGAAAAATACGAGGAGCATGAAAAGGAGTGAAAAACACAAGAGCATGAAAATGTGTGAAAAATAAGAGGAGCATGAAAAGGTTTGAAAAATATGAGGAGCATGAAAAGTTGTGAAAAATACGAGGAGCATGAAAAGGTGTGAAAAATACGAGGATCATGAAAAGGTGTCAAAAATATGAGGAGCATGAAAATGTGTGAAATATATGAGGAACATGAAACGGTCTGAAAAATATGAGGAGCATGAAACGTTGTGAAAATATGAAGAGCATGAAATGGTATGAAAAATATGAAGAGCTTTAAATCGTATCAAATATATGACGAACATAAAAAGATGTGAAAAATATGAGGAGCATGAAACGGTATGAAAAATATGAGGAGCATGAAACGATGTGAAAAATATGAAGAGCATGAAAAGTTGTGAACAATATGAGGAGCATGAAAAGGTGTGAAAAATACGAGGAGCATGAAAATGTCTGAAAAATACGAGGGGCCTTAATGTCTGAAAAATACGAGGAGCGTGAAAAGGTGTGAAAAATAGGAGGAATATGAAAATGTGTGAAAAATACGAGGAGCATGAAAAGTTCTGAAAAACACGAGGAGCATGAAAATGTCTGAAAAATACGAGGGGCCTGAATGTCTGAAAAATACGAGGAGCGTGAAAAGGTCTGAAAAACCCGAGGAGCATGAAAATGTCTGAAAAATATGAGGAGCATGAAAAGGTGTCAAAAATATGACTAGCATGAAATGCTGTGAAAATATGAAGAGCATGAAATGGTGTGAAGAATATGAGGAGCAGGACAAGGTGTGGAAACACGAAGAGCAAGAAAAGGAGTGAAAAACACGAAGAGCATGAAAAGGTGTGAAAAACAGGAAGAGCATGAAAAGGTGTGAAAAATTCGAGAAGCATGAAACGGTCTGAAAAATACGAGGACCATGAAAGGTATGAAAATACAGGGAGCATGAAAAGGTCTGAAAAATACGAGGAGCATGAAAAGGTATGAAAAATATGAAAAGCATGAAAAGATGTGAAAAATATGAAGAGCATGAAAAGTTGTGAACAATATGAGGAGCATGAAAAGGTGTGAAAAATACGAGGAGCATGAAAAGGTCTGAAAAATACGAGGGGCCTTAATGTCTGAAAAATACGAGGAGCGTGAAAAGGTGTGAAAAATCGGAGGAATATGAAAATGTGTTAAAAATACGAGGAGCATGAAAAGGTCTGAAAAACACGAGGAGCATGAAAATGTCTGAAAAATATGAGGGGCCTGAATGTCTGAAAAATACGAGGAGCGTGAAAAGGTCTGAAAAATACGAGGAGCATGAAAAGGTCTGAAAAATATGAGGAGCATAAAAAGGTGTCAAAAATATGACTAGCATGAAATGCTGTGAAAATATGAAGAGCATGAAGTGCTGTGAAGAAATATCAGGAGCATGAAAAGGTGTGGAAAACACGAAGAGCAAGAAAAGGTGTGAAAAACATGGAGAGCATGAAAAGGTGTGTAAAATATCAAGAGCGTGAAAAGGCCTGAAAAATATGAAGAGCATTAAAAGGAGTGAAAAACACGAAGAGCATGAAAAGGTGTGAAAAACAGGAAGAGCATGAAAAGGTGTGAAAAATACGAGAAGCATGAAACGGTCTGAAAAATACGAGGACCATGAATGTTATGAAAAATAAAGGGAGCATGAAAAGGTCTGAAAAATACGAGGAGCATGAAAAGTTGTGAAAAATAAGAGGAGCATGAAAAGTTATCAAAAATATGAGGAGCATGAAACGGTGTGAAAATATCATGAGCATGAAACCGTGTGAAAAATATGTAGAGCATGAAAGGTGTGAGAAATATGAGGAGCATGAAAAGGTTTGAAAAGTACAAGGAGCATGAAAAGATCGGAAAAATACTAGGAGAATGAAAAGGTCTGAAAAATATGAGCAGCATGAAATGGTCTGAAAAATACGAGGAGCATGAAAAGGTCTGAAAAATACGAGGAGCATGAAAAGGTCTGAAAAATATGAGGAGCAAGAAAAGGTGTGAAAATACGAGGAGCATGAAAATGTCTGGAAAATACGAGGAGCATGAAAATGTGTGAAAAACATGAGGAGCATGAAAAGGTCTCAAAAATATGAGGAGGATCAAACGGTGTGAAAATATGAAGAGCATGAAACGCTGTGAAAAATATGAAGAGCATGAAAGGTGTGGAAAACATGAGGAGCATGAAAAGGTGTGAAAAATACGAGGAGCAAGAAAAGGTGTGAAAAATTCGAGGAGCATGAAAAGGTCTGAAAATACGAGGAGCACGAAAAGTTCTGAAAAATACGAGGAGCATGAAAAGCTCTGTAAAATACGAGGAGCATGAAAAGGTCTGAAAAATACGAGGAGCATGAAACGGTCTTAAAAATACAAGGAGCATGAAAAGGTGTAAAAATACGAGGAGCAAAAAAAGGTCTGAAAAATACGAGGAGCATGAAAAGGTCTGAAAAATACTCGGAGCATGAAAAGGTCTATATAATACGAGGAGCATGAAAAGGTCTGAAATATACGAGGAACAAGAAAAGGTGTGAAAAATACGAGAAGCATGAATCGTTCTGAAAAATACGAGGACCAAGAAAGGTATGAAAAATACGGGGAGCCTGAAAAGGTCTGAAAAATACGACTAGCATGAAAAGGTCTGAAAAATAAGAGGAGCATGAAAAGGTGTCAAAAATATGAGGAGCATGAAACAGTGTGAAAATATAAAGAGCATGAAACGGTGTGAAAAATATGAAGAACATGAAAGGTGTGAGAAATATGAGGAGCATGAAAAGGTCTGAAAACTACAAGGAGCATGAAAAGTTGTGAAAATTACGAGGAGCATGAAAAGGTCTGGAAAATACGAGGAGCTTGAAAATATCTGAAAAATATGAGGAGCATGAAACAGTGTGGAAACATGAAGAGCATGAAACGGTGTGAAAAATATGAAGAGCATGAAAAGGTGTGAAAAATATGAGGAGCATGAAACGGCCTGAAAAATATTAAGAGCATTAAAAGGTGTGAAAAATATGAGGATCATGAAAAGGTATGAAAAATACGATGAGGCTGGAAAGGTCTGAAAAATACGAGGGGCCTTAATGTCTGAAAAATACGAAGAGCGTGATAAGGTGTGAAAAATACGAGGAGTATGAAAATGTGTGAAAAATACGAGGAGCATGAAAAGGTCTGAAAAACACGAGGAGCATGAAAAGTTCTGAAAAATACGAGAAGCATGAAAATGTCTGTAAAACACAAGGAGCACGAAACGGTGTGATAAATATGAGGAGCATGAAACGGTTTGAAAAATATGAGGAGCATGAAACGGTCTGAAAATATGAGGAGCATGAAAAGGTCTGAAAAATACGAGGGGCCAGAATGTCTGAAAAATACGAGGAGCATGAATACGTCTGAAAAACACGAGGAGCATTAAAAGGTCTGAAAAATATTAGGAGCATGAAAAGGTGTCAAAAATATGACTAGCATGAAACGGTGTGAAAATATGAAGAGCATGAAATGGTGTGAAAAATATGAGGAGCATGAAAACGTGTGAAAAACACGTAGAGCAAGAAAAGGTGTGAAAAACACAGAGAGCATGAAAAGGTGTGAAAAATATCAAGAGCGTGAAAAGGCCTGAAAAATATGAAGAGCATTAAAAGGAGTGAAAAACATGAGCATGAAAAGGTGTGAAAAATACGAAGAGCATGAAAAGGTGTGAAAAATATGAGGAGCATGAAAAAGTGTGAAAAATACGAAGAGCATGAAAAGGTCTGAAAAATACGAAGAGCTTGAAAACATGGGACAAATACGAAGAGCATGAAAAGATGTAAAAAATATGAAGTGCATGACAAGGTGTGAAAAATAAGTAGAGCATGAAACGGTGTGAAAAATGAGAAGAGGATGAAAAGGTGTGAAAAATATGAAGAGCATAAAAAGGTGTGAAAAATTTCGAAGAACCTGAAAAGGTGTGAAAAATACGAAGAGCATGAAAATTTGTGATAAATACGAAGTGCATTAAAGGTGTGAAACATATGAATAGCCTGAACGGTGTGTAAAATATGAAGAGCATGAAAAGTTGTGAATAATATGAGGTTAATGAAATGGTGTGAAAAATATGAAGAGCATGAAAAGATGTGAAAAATACGCGGAGCATGAAAAGGTTTGAAAAATACGAGGAGCATGAAGAGGAGTGAAAAATAAGAAGAGCATGAAAAGGTCTGAAAAATAGGAGGAGCATGAATAGGTCTGAAAATACGAAGAGCATGAAGAGAATGAAAAGTTCTGAAAAATATGAAGAGCATGAAAAGTTGTGTAAAATATGAAGAGCAAGAAAAGGTTTAAAAAATACGAAGAGCATGAAAAGTGTGAAAAATTGAAAAGCATGACAAGGTGTGAAAAATATGAAGAGCATCTAACGGTGTGAAAAATAAGAAGAGCAAGAAAAGGTTTAAAAAATAAGAAGAGCATGAGAAGTTGTGTAAAATATGAAGAGCATGTAAACGTGTGAAAAATATGTGGAGCATGAAAAGGTCTGAAAAATACGAGGAGCATGAAGAGGAGTGAAAAATACGAAGAGCATGAAAAGGTCTGAAAAATAGGAGGAGCATGAATAGGTCTGAAAATACGAAGAGCATGAAGAGAATGAAAAGTTCTGAAAAATATGAAGAGCATGAAAAGTTGTGTAAAATATGAGGAGGAAGAAAAGGTTTAAAAAATACGAAGAGCGTGAAAAGGTGTGAAAAATTTGAAATGCATGACAAGGTGTGAAAAATATGAAGAGCATGAAACGGTGTGAAAAATAAGAAGAGCAAGAAAAGGTTTAAAAAATAAGAAGAGCATGAGAAGTTGTGTAAAATATGAAGAGCATGTAAACGTGTGAAAAATATGTGGAGCATGAAAAGGTCTGAAAAATGTGAAGAGCAGGAAAAGCTGTGAAAAATCTGAGGAGCATGAAACGGTGTGACAATATGAAGCTCATGAAAAGATGTGAAAAATATGAGGAGCATGAAATGGTGTGAAAAATAAGAAGAGCATGAAAAGCTCTAAAAAATATGAAGAGCATGAAAAGGTGTGAAAAATATGAAGAGCATGAAAAGGTGTGAAAAATACAAAGAGCATGAAAAGGTGGGAAAAATACGAAGAGCATGAAAAGTTCTGAAAAATAGGAGGAGCATGAAAAGGTCTGAAAAATATCAAGAGATTGAAAAGGTCTGAAAAATATGAAAGGCATGAAAAGTGAAAAATTGAAGAGCATGAAAAGGTCTGAAAAATATCAAGAACATGAAAACTTCTGAAAAATATCAAGAGCATGAAAAGGTATGAAAAATATGAAGAGCATGAAAAGTTCTGAAAATACGAAGAGCATGAAGAGCATGAAAATTTCTGAAAATATGAAGAGCTGAAAAGGTGTGAAAAATATAATGAGCATGAAAAGTTGTGAATAATATGAGGAGTATGAAAGTTGTGAACAATATGAGGAGGATGAGAAGTTGTGAAAAATACGAGGAGCGTGAAAAGTTCAGAAAAATACGAGGAGCATGCAAAGGTCTGAAAAATACGAGGAGCATGAAAAGGTCTGAAAAATACAAAGAGCATGAAAAGGTCTGAAAAATACAAAAAGCATGAAACGGAAAAATGAGAAGAGGATGAAAAGGTGTGAAAAATATGAAAAGGTGTGAAAAATTTCGAAGAGCCTGAAGAGGTGTGAAAAATACGAAGAGCATGAAAAGTTGTGAAAAATACGAAGTGCTTGAAAAGGTGTGAAACATACGAAGAGCCTGAAATGGTGTGAAAAATGTGCAGAGCATGAAAGGTTGTGAAAACTACGAAGAGCTTGAAAAGGTCTGAAAAATATCAAGAGCTTGAAAAGTTCTGAAGTATATGAAGAGCATGAAAAGGTGTGAAAAATACCAGGAGCATGAAAAGCTGTGAAAAATACGAAGAGCAAGAAAAATTCTGAAAAATACGAAGAGCATGTAAAGGTCTGAAAACTTTGAAGAGCATGAAAAGTTGTGAACAATATGAGGTTCATGAAATGGTGTGAAAAATATGAAGAGCATGAAACGGTGTGTAAAATATGAAGAGCATGAAAAGGTTTGAAAAATACCAGGAGCATGAAAAGCTGTGATTTACGAGGAGAATGAAAAGTTCTGAAAAATAGGAGGAGCATGAAAAGGTCTGAAAAATACCAGGAGCATAAAAAGTTGTGAATAATATGAGGAGTATGAAAAGGTGTGAACAATATGAGGAGCATGGGAAGTTGTGAAAAACACAAGGAGCGTGAAAAGGTCTGAAAAATACGAGGAGCATGCAAAGGTCTGAAAAATACGAGGAGCTTGCAAAGGTCTGAAAAATACAAGTAGCATGAAAAGGTCTAAAATATACGAGGAGCATGAAAAGGTGTGAATAATACGAGGAGCATGAAAAGGTCTAAAATATACAAGGAGCATGAAAAGGTGTGAATAATACAAAAAGCACGAAAAGTTGTGAAAAATACGAAGAGCATGAAAAGGTGTGAAAAATTACGAAGTGCAAGAAAAGTTGTGAAAAATTACGAGGAACATGAAAAGATGTGAAAAATACAAAGAGCATGAAAAGGTGAAAAATACAAAGAGCATGAAAAGGTGTGATAAATATGAAGAGCATTAAACGGTGTGAAAAATACGAAGTGCATGAAACGCTGTGAAAAATAGGAAGAGCTTGAAAAGTTCTGAAAAATATGAAGAGCATGAAAAGGTGTGAAAAATCCCAGGAGCATGAAAAGCTGTGAACAATACGAAGAGCATGAAAAATTCTGAAACATACGAAGAGCATGTAAAGGTTTGAAAACTATGAAGAGCATGAAAAGTTGTGAACAATATGAGGTTCATGAAATGGTGTGAAAAATATGAAGAGCATGAAACGGTGTGTAAAATATGAAGAGCATGAAACGGTGTGAAAAATACCAGGAGCATGAAAAGCTGTGATTTACAAGGACAATGAAAAGTTCTGAAAAATAGGAGGAGCATGAAAAGGTCTGAAAAATACCAGAAGCATAAAAAGTTGTGAATAATATGAGGAGTATGAAAAGGTGTGAACAATATGAGGAGCATGAGAAGTTGTGAAAAACACGAGGAGCGTGAAAAGTTCTGAAAAATACGAGGAGCATGCAAAGGTCTGAAAAATACGAGGAGCTTGCAAACGTCTGAAAAATACGAGTAGCATGAAAAGGTCTAAAATATACGAGGAGCATGAAAAGGTGTGAATAATACGAGGAGCATGAAAAGGTCTAAAATATACAAGGAGCATGAAAAGGTGTGAATAATACGAAAAGCATGAAAAGGTGTGAAAAATACGAAGAGCATGAAAAGGTGTGAAAAATTACAAAGTGCATGAAAATTTGTGAAAAATTACGAAGACCATGAACAGATGTGAAAAATAAAAAGAGCATGAAAAGGTGTGAAAAATACGAAGAGCATGAAAAGGTGTGAAAAATATGAAGAGCATGAAAAGGTGTGAAAAATACGAAGTGCATGAAACGCTGTGAAAAATACGAAGCATCAGAATGTCTGAAAAATACGAAGAGCATGAAATAGTGTGAAAAATACGAAGAGCATGAAAAGTTCTGAAAAATACGAAGAACATGAAAAGATGGGACAAATACGAAGAGGATGAAAAGATGTAAAAAATATGAAGAGCACGACAGGGTGTGAAAAATACGAAGAGCATGAAAAGGGGTGAAAAATTTCGAAGAGCCTGAAAAGGTGTGAAAAATACGAAGAGCATGAAAATTTGTGAAAAATACGAAGTGCATGAAAAGGTGTGAAACATACGAAGAGCCTGAAACGGTGTGTAAAATATGAAGTGCATGAAAAGGTGTGAATAATATAAGGTAAATGAAATGGTGTGAAAAACATGAAGAGCATGAAACTGTGTGTAAAATATGAAGAGCAAGAAAAGGTGTGAAAAATACGCAGAATATGAAAAGGTCTGAAAAATAGGAGGAGCATGAATAGGTCTGAAAATACGAAGAGCATGAAGAGAATGAAAAGTTGTGAAAAATATGAAGAGCATGAAAAGTTGTGAAAAATATGAAGAGCATGAAAATGTGTGAATATTATGACGAGCATGAAAAGGTGTGAACAATATGAGGAGCATGAGAAGTTGTGAAAAATACGAGGAGCATGAAAAGTTCTGAACAATATGAAGAGCATGTAAAGGTGTGAACTATATGAAGAGCATGAAAAGGTGTGAAAAATATGAGGAGCATGAAAAGGTCTGAAAAATAAGAGGAGCTTGAAAGGTCTGAAAAATCTGAGGAGCATGAAAAGTTCTGAAAAATACAAAGAGCATGAAAAGGCGTGAAAATCACGAAGAGCATGCAAAGGTGTGAAAAATACGAGGAGCTTTAAAATGTGTGAAAAATACGAGGAGCATGAAAAGGTCTGAAAAAAAAACGAGGAACATGAAATGTTGTAAAAAATACGAGAACCATGAAAATGCGTGAAAATCACGAAGAGCATGAAAAGGTGTGAAAAATACGAGGAGCATGTAAAGGTCTGAAAAATAGAAGTAGCATAAAAAGGTCTGAAAAATACGGGGAGCATGAAAAGGTCTGAAAAATACGAGGAGCATGAAAAGGTGTGAAAAATACGAGGAGTATGAAAAGGTGTCAAAAATACGAAGAGCATGAACAGGTGTGAAATATTACAAAGAGCATGAAAAGGTGTGAAAAATATGAGGAGCATGAAATGGTCTGAAAAATATCAAGAATTTGAAAAGGTCTGAAATATACGAAGAGCATGAAAACGTGTGAACAGTATGAAGAGCATGAAGAGTTCTGAAAAATACGAGTAGCATGAAGAGTTCTGAAAAATACGAAGAGCATGAATAGGTCTGAAAAATAAGAGGAGCATGAAGATGTCTGAAAAATAGTAAGAGCATGGAAAGGTCTATAAAATACGAGGACCAGGCAAGGTCTGAAAAATACGAGGAGCATGAAAAGGTCTGAAAAATACGAGGAGCATGAAAAGGTGTGAAAAATATGAGGAGCATGAAAAAGTGTGAAAAATACGAGGAGCATGAAAAGGTGTGAAAAACACGAAGAGCATGAAAATGAATGAAAAATTCGAAGAGCATGAAAAGGTTTGAAAAATATGAGGAGCATGAAAAAGTGTGAAAAATACGAGGAGCATGAAAAGGTGTGAAAAATATGAAGAGCATGAAAAGTGTGAAAAATAGGAGCATGAAATGTGTGAAAAACACGAAGAGCAAGAAACGGTGTGAAAAACATGGAGAGCATGAAAAGGTGTGGAAAATATCAAGAGCATGAAAAGGCCTGAAAAATATGAAGAGCATTAAAAGGAGTGAAAAACACGAAGAGCATGAAAAGGTGTGAAAAACAGGAAGAGCATGAAAAGGTGTGAAAAATACAAAGAGCATATAAAGGTGTGAAAAATACGAGGAGAATGAAAAAGTGTGAAAAATACGAGGAGCATGAAAAGGTGTGAAAAATACGAGAAGCATGAAAAGGTCTGATAAATATGAGGAGGATGAAAAGGTCTGAAAAATACGAGGAGCATGAAAAGGTCTGAAAAACACAAGGAGCATGAAAAGGTCTGAAAAATACGGGGAGCCTGAAAAGTTGTGAACAATATGAACAGCATGAAACGGTGTGAAAAATATGAAGAGCATGAAAAGGTGTGAAATATACGAAGAGCATGAAAAAGTGTCAAAAATACGAAGAGCATGAAACAGTGTGAAAAATATGAAGAGCATGAAATGGTGTGAAAAATATGAAGAGCATGAAAAGGTGTGAAAAATATGAAGAGCATGAAACGGTGTGAAAAATATGAAGAGCATGAAAAGGTGTGAATCATACGAAGTGCATGAAAAGGTGTGAAATATACGAAGAGCATTAAAATGTGTGAAAAATACAAAGAGCATGAAAAAGTGTGAAAAGTACAAACGCATCAAACGGTGTGAAAAATATGAAGAGCATGAAACGTTGTGAAAAATCACGAAAAGCATGAAAAGTTGTGAAAAATTCAGAGAGCATTAAAAGATGTGAAAAATTACCAAGAACATGAAAAAGTCTGAAAAATACAAAGAGCTTTCTGAAAAATATGAAGAGCATGAAACGTGTGAAAAATATGAGGAGCATGAAACTATCTGAAAATATGAAGAGCATGAAACGGTGTGAAAAATACGAGGAGCATGGAAAGGTCTGAAAAATACGAGGAGCCTGAAAAGGTTTCAAAACTATCAAGAGCATGAAAATGTCTGAAAAATACGAAGAGCATGCAAACGTCTAAAAAATACGAAGAGCATGAAAAGGTGTGCAAAATATGAGGAGCATGAAAAGTTCTGAAAAATATGAGGAGCATGAAAATGTGTGAAAAATACAGGGAGCATGCAAAGGCCTGAAAAATACGAAGAGCGTGAAAAGGTGTGAAAAATATGAGGAGGATGAAAAGGTCTGGAAAATATGAGGAGCATGCCAAGGTCTGAAAATTATGAGGAGCATGAAAAGGTCTGAAAAATACGAGGACCATGAAAAGGTCTGAAAAATATGAGGAGCATGAAACAGTGTGAGAATATGAAGAACATGAAACGGTATGAAAAATATGAAGAGCAGGAAAAGGTGTGAAAAATATGAAGAGCATGAAACGGTGTGAAAAATATGAGGAGCAAGAAAAGGTGTCAAAAATATGAGGAGCATGTAAAGGTGTGAAAAATATGAAGAGCATGAAAAGTTCTGAAAAATACGAGGAGCAAGAAATGGTGTCAAAAATATGAGGAGCATGTAAAGGTGTGAAAAATTTGAAGAGCATGAAACTATGATAAATATGAGGAGCATGTAATGGTGTGAACATATGAAGAGCATGAAACAGTGTGAAATATATGAAGAGCATGAAAAGAAGTGAAAAATATGAAGATTATGAAACAGTGTGAAAAATATGAATAGCATGAAAAGGTGTGAAAAATATGAAGTGCATGAAACGGTGTGAAAAATGCGAAGAGCATGAAAAGTTCTGAAAAATATGGAGATCACGAAAAGTTCTGATAAATACGAAAAGCATGAAACGGTGTGAAAAATAAGAAGATCATGAAAACATCTGATAAATACGAAGAGCATGAAACGGTGTGAAAAATACAAAGAGCATGAAAAGATCTGAAAAATACGAAGAGAATGATAAAACCTGAAAAATACGAAGAGCATGAAAAGGTGTAAAAAATTTGAAAAGCATGCCAAGGTGTGAAAAATATGAAGAGCATGAAACGGTGTGTAAAATATGAAGAGCAAGAAAAGGTTTAAAAAATATGAAGAGCATGAAAAGTTGTGTAAAATATGAGGAGCAAGAAAAGGTTTAAAAAATACGAAGAGCATGAAAAGGTGTGAAAAATTTGAAAAGCATGACAAGGTGTGAAAAATATGAAGAGCATGAAACGGTGTGAAAAATAAGAAGAGCAAGAAAAGGTTTAAAAAATAAGAAGAGCATGAGAAGTTGTGTAAAATATGAAGAGCATGTAAACGTGTGAAAAATATGTGGAGCATGAAAAGGTCTGAAAAATGTGAAGAGCATGAAAAGCTGTGAAAAATCTGAGGAGCATGAAACGGTGTGACAATATGAAGCTCATGAAAAGATGTGAAAAATATGAGGAGCATGAAATGGTGTGAAAAATAAGAAGAGCATGAACAGCTCTAAAAATATGAAGAGCATGAAAAGGTGTGAAAAATATGAAGAGCATGAAAAGGTGTGAAAAATACAAAGAGCATGAAAAGGTGGGAAAAATACGAAGAGCATGAAAAGTTCTGAAAAATAGGAGGAGCATGAAAAGGTCTGAAAAATATCAAGAGATTGAAAAGGTCTGAAAAATATGAAAGGCATGAAAAGTTGTGAAAAATTGAAGAGCATGAAAAGGTCTGAAAAATATCAAGAACATGAACTTCTGAAAAATATCAAGAGCATGAAAAGGTATGAAAAATATGAAGAGCATGAAAAGTTCTGAAAATACGAAGAGCATGAAGAGCATGAAAATTTCTGAAAAATATGAAGAGCTGAAAAGGTGTGAAAAATATAATGAGCATGAAAAGTTGTGAATAATATGAGGAGTATGAAAGTTGTGAACAATATGAGGAGGATGAGAAGTTGTGAAAAATACGAGGAGTGTGAAAAGTTCAGAAAAATACGAGGAGCATGCAAAGGTCTGAAAAATACGAGGAGCATGAAAAGGTCTGAAAAATACAAAAAGCATGAAACGGAAAAATGAGAAGAGGATGAAAAGGTGTGAAAAATATGAAAAGGTGTGAAAAATTTCGAAGAGCCTGAAGAGGTGTGAAAAATACGAAGAGCATGAAAAGTTGTGAAAAATACGAAGTGCTTGAAAAGGTGTGAAACATACGAAGAGCCTGAAATGGTGTGAAAAATGTGCAGAGCATGAAAGGTTGTGAAAACTACGAAGAGCTTGAAAAGGTCTGAAAAATATCAAGAGCTTGAAAAGTTCTGAAGTATATGAAGAGCATGAAAAGGTGTGAAAAATACCAGGAGCATGAAAAGCTGTGAAAAATACGAAGAGCAAGAAAAATTCTGAAAAATACGAAGAGCATGTAAAGGTCTGAAAACTTTGAAGAGCATGAAAAGTTGTGAACAATATGAGGTTCATGAAATGGTGTGAAAAATATGAAGAGCATGAAACGGTGTGTAAAATATGAAGAGCATGAAAAGGTTTGAAAAATACCAGGAGCATGAAAAGCTGTGATTTACGAGGAGAATGAAAAGTTCTGAAAAATAGGAGGAGCATGAAAAGGTCTGAAAAATACCAGGAGCATAAAAAGTTGTGAATAATATGAGGAGTATGAAAAGGTGTGAACAATATGAGGAGCATGGGAAGTTGTGAAAAACACAAGGAGCGTGAAAAGGTCTGAAAAATACGAGGAGCATGCAAAGGTCTGAAAAATACGAGGAGCTTGCAAAGGTCTGAAAAATACGAGTAGCATGAAAAGGTCTAAAATATACGAGGAGCATGAAAAGGTGTGAATAATACGAGGAGCATGAAAAGGTCTAAAATATACAAGGAGCATGAAAAGGTGTGAATAATACAAAAAGCACGAAAAGTTGTGAAAAACACGAAGAGCATGAAAAGGTGTGAAAAATTACGAAGTGCAAGAAAAGTTGTGAAAAATTATGAGGAACATGAAAAGATGTGAAAAATACAAAGAGCATGAAAAGGTGAAAAATACAAAGAGCATGAAAAGGTGTGATAAATATGAAGAGCATTAAACGGTGTGAAAAATACGAAGTGCATGAAACGCTGTGAAAAATAGGAAGAGCTTGAAAAGTTCTGAAAAATATGAAGAGCATGAAAAGGTGTGAAAAATCCCAGGAGCATGAAAAGCTGTGAACAATACGAAGAGCATGAAAAATTCTGAAACATACGAAGAGCATGTAAAGGTTTGAAAACTTTGAAGAGCATGAAAAGTTGTGAACAATATGAGGTTCATGAAATGGTGTGAAAAATATGAAGAGCATGAAACGGTGTGTAAAATATGAAGAGCATGAAACGGTGTGAAAAATACCAGGAGCATGAAAAGCTGTGATTTACAAGGACAATGAAAAGTTCTGAAAAATAGGAGGAGCATGAAAAGGTCTGAAAAATACCAGAAGCATAAAAAGTTGTGAATAATATGAGGAGTATGAAAAGGTGTGAACAATATGAGGAGCATGAGAAGTTGTGAAAAACACGAGGAGCGTGAAAAGTTCTGAAAAATACGAGGAGCATGCAAAGGTCTGAAAAATACGAGGAGCTTGCAAACGTCTGAAAAATACGAGTAGCATGAAAAGGTCTAAAATATACGAGGAGCATGAAAAGGTGTGAATAATACGAGGAGCATGAAAAGGTCTAAAATATACAAGGAGCATGAAAAGGTGTGAATAATACGAAAAGCATGAAAAGGTGTGAAAAATACGAAGAGCATGAAAAGGTGTGAAAAATTACAAAGTGCATGAAAATTTGTGAAAAATTACGAAGACCATGAACAGATGTGAAAAATAAAAAGAGCATGAAAAGGTGTGAAAAATACGAAGAGCATGAAAAGGTGTGAAAAATATGAAGAGCATGAAAAGGTGTGAAAAATACGAAGTGCATGAAACGCTGTGAAAAATACGAAGCATCAGAATGTCTGAAAAATACGAAGAGCATGAAATAGTGTGAAAAATACGAAGAGCATGAAAAGTTCTGAAAAATACGAAGAACATGAAAAGATGGGACAAATACGAAGAGGATGAAAAGATGTAAAAAATATGAAGAGCACGACAGGGTGTGAAAAATACGAAGAGCATGAAAAGGGGTGAAAAATTTCGAAGAGCCTGAAAAGGTGTGAAAAATACGAAGAGCATGAAAATTTGTGAAAAATACGAAGTGCATGAAAAGGTGTGAAACATACGAAGAGCCTGAAACGGTGTGTAAAATATGAAGAGCATGAAAAGGTGTGAATAATATAAGGTTAATGAAATGGTGTGAAAAATATGAAGATCATGAAACGGTGTGTAAAATATGAAGAGCAAGAAAAGGTGTGAAAAATACGCAGAATATGAAAAGGTCTGAAAAATAGGAGGAGCATGAATAGGTCTGAAAATACGAAGAGCATGAAGAGAATGAAAAGTTCTGAAAAATATGAAGAGCATGAAAAGTTGTGAAAAATATGAAGAGCATGAAAATGTGTGAATATTATGACGAGCATGAAAAGGTGTGAACAATATGAGGAGCATGAGAAGTTGTGAAAAATACGAGGAGCATGAAAAGTTCTGAACAATATGAAGAGCATGAAAAGGTGTGAACTATATGAAGAGCATGAAAAGGTGTGAAAAATATGAGGAGCATGAAAAGGTCTGAAAAATAAGAGGAGCTTGAAAGGTCTGAAAAATTTGAGGAGCATGAAAAGATCTGAAAAATACGAGGAGGTTAAAAATTCTGAAAAATATGAAGAGCATGCAAAGTTCTGAAAAATACCCGGAGCATGAAAAGGTCTGAAAAATACAAAGAGCATGAAAAGGCGTGAAAATCACGAAGAGCATGCAAAGGTGTGAAAAATACGAGGAGCATGAAAATGTGTGAAAAATACGAGGAGCATGAAAAGGTCTGAAAAAAAAAGAGGAACATGAAATGGTGTGAAAAATACGAGAACCATGAAAATGCGTGAAAATCACGAAGAGCATGAAAAGGTGTGAAAAATACGAGGAGCATGTAAAGGTCTGAAAAATAGAAGTAGCATAAAAAGGTCTGAAAAATACGGGGAGCATGAAAAGGTCTGAAAAATACGAGGAGCATGAAAAGGTGTGAAAAATACGAGGAGTATGAAAAGGTGTCAAAAATACGAAGAGCATGAACAGGTGTGAAATATTACAAAGAGCATGAAAAGGTGTGAAAAATATGAGGAGCATGAAATGGTCTGAAAAATATCAAGAATTTGAAAAGGTCTGAAATATACGAAGAGCATGAAAACGTGTGAACAGTATGAAGAGCATGAAGAGTTCTGAAAAATACGAGTAGCATGAAGAGTTCTGAAAAATACGAAGAGCATGAATAGGTCTGAAAAATAAGAGGAGCATGAAGATGTCTGAAAAATAGTAAGAGCATGGAAAGGTCTATAAAATACGAGGACCAGGCAAGGTCTGAAAAATACGAGGAGCATGAAAAGGTGTGAAAAATACGAGGAGCATGAAAAGGTGTGAAAAATACGAGGAGCATGAAAAGGTGTGAAAAACACGAAGAGCATGAAAATGAATGAAAAATTCGAAGAGCATGAAAAGGTTTGAAAAATATGAGGAGCATGAAAAAGTGTGAAAAATACGAGGAGCATGAAAAGGTGTGAAAAATACGAGGAGTATGAAAAGGTGTCAAAAACACGAAGAGCATGAACAGGTGTGAAATATTACAAAGAGCATGAAAAGGTGTGAAAAATATGAGGAGCATGAAATGGTCTGAAAAATATCAAGAATTTGAAAAGGTCTGAAATATACGAAGAGCATGAAAACGTGTGAACAGTATGAAGAGCATGAAGAGTTCTGAAAAATACGAGTAGCATGAAGAGTTCTGAAAAATACGAAGAGCATGAATAGGTCTGAAAAATAAGAGGAGCATGAAGTTGTCTGAAAAATAGTAAGAGCATGGAAAGGTCTATAAAATACGAGGACCAGGCAAGGTCTGAAAAATACGAGGAGCATGAAAAGGTGTGAAAAATACGAGGAGCATGAAAAGGTGTGAAAAATACGAGGAGCATGAAAAGGTGTGGAAAATATGAAGAGCATGAAAAGTGTGAAAAATAGGAGCATGAAATGTGTGAAAAACACGAAGAGCAAGAAACGGTGTGAAAAACATGGAGAGCATGAATAGGTGTGGAAAATATCAAGAGCATGAAAAGGCCTGAAAAATATGAAGAGCATTAAAAGGAGTGAAAAACACGAAGAGCATGAAAAGGTGTGAAAAACAGGAAGAGCATGAAAAGGTGTGAAAAATACAAAGAGCATATAAAGGTGTGAAAAATACGAGGAGAATGAAAAAGTGTGAAAAATACGAGGAGCATGAAAAGGTGTGAAAAACACAAGGAGCATGAAAAGGTCTGATAAATACGAGGAGGATGAAAAGGTCTGAAAAATACGAGGAGCATGAAAAGGTCTGAAAAACACAAGGAGCATGAAAAGGTCTGAAAAATACGGGGAGCCTGAAAAGTTGTGAACAATATGAACAGCATGAAACGGTGTGAAAAATATGAAGAGCATGAAAAGGTGTGAAATATACGAAGAGCATGAAAAAGTGTCAAAAATACGAAGAGCATGAAACAGTGTGAAAAATATGAAGAGCATGAAATGGTGTGAAAAATATGAAGAGCATGAAAAGGTGTGAAAAATATGAAGAGCATGAAACGGTGTGAAAAATATGAAGAGCATGAAAAGGTGTGAATCATACGAAGTGCATGAAAAGGTGTGAAATATACGAAGAGCATTAAAATGTGTGAAAAATACAAAGAGCATGAAAAAGTGTGAAAAGTACAAACGCATCAAACGGTGTGAAAAATATGAAGAGCATGAAACGTTGTGAAAAATCACGAAAAGCATGAAAAGTTGTGAAAAATTCAGAGAGCATTAAAAGATGTGAAAAATTACCAAGAACATGAAAAAGTCTGAAAAATACAAAGAGCTTTCTGAAAAATATGAAGAGCATGAAATGTGTGAATAATATGAGGAGCATGAAACTATCTGAAAATATGAAGAGCATGAAACGGTGTGTAAAATACGAGGAGCATGGAAAGGTCTGAAAAATACAAGGGTCGTGAAAAGGTGTGAAAAATACGAGGAGCATGGAAATGTGTGAAAAATACGAGGAGCATGAAAAGGTCTGAAAAATACGAGGAGCCTGAAAAGGTTTCAAAACTATCAAGAGCATGAAAAGGTCTGAAAAATACGAAGAGCATGCAAACGTCTGAAAAATACGAAGAGCATGAAAAGGTGTGCAAAATATGAGGAGCATGAAAAGTTCTGAAAAATACGAGGAGCATGAAAATGTGTGAAAAATACAGGGAGCATGCAAAAGCCTGAAAAATACGAAGAGCGTGAAAAGGTGTGAAAAATATGAGGAGGATGAAAAGGTCTGGAAAATACGAGGAGCATGCCAAGGTCTGAAAATTATGAGGAGCATGAAAAGGTCTGAAAAATACGAGGACCATGAAAAGGTCTGAAAAATATGAGGAGCATGAAACAGTGTGAGAATATGAAGAGCATGAAACGGTATGAAAAATATGAAGAGCAGGAAAAGGTGTGAAAAATATGAAGAGCATGAAACGGTGTGAAAAATATGAGGAGCAAGAAAAGTTGTCAAAAATATGAGGAGCATGTAAAGGTGTGAAAAATATGAAGAGCATGAAAAGTTCTGAAAAATACGAGGAGCAAGAAATGGTGTCAAAAATATGAGGAGCATGTAAAGGTGTGAAAAATTTGAAGAGCATGAAACTATGATAAATATGAGGAGCATGTAATGGTGTGAACATATGAAGAGCATGAAACAGTGTGAAATATATGAAGAGCATGAAAAGAAGTGAAAAATATGAAGATTATGAAACAGTGTGAAAAATATGAATAGCATGAAAAGGTGTGAAAAATATGAAGTGCATGAAACGGTGTGAAAAATGCGAAGAGCATGAAAAGTTCTGAAAAATATGGAGATCACGAAAAGTTCTGATAAATACGAAAAGCATGAAATGGTGTGAAAAATAAGAAGATCATGAAAACATCTGATAAATACGAAGAGCATGAAACGGTGTGAAAAATACAAAGAGCATGAAAAGATCTGAAAAATACGAAGAGAATGATAAAACCTGAAAAATACGAAGAGCATGAAAAGGTGTAAAAAATTTGAAAAGCATGACAAGGTGTGAAAAATATGAAGAGCATGAAACGGTGTGTAAAATATGAAGAGCAAGAAAAGGTTTAAAAAATATGAAGAGCATGAAAAGTTGTGTAAAATATGAGGAGCAAGAAAAGGTTTAAAAAATACGAAGAGCATGAAAAGGTGTGAAAAATTTGAAAAGCATGACAAGGTGTGAAAAATATGAAGAGCATGAAACGGTGTGAAAAATAAGAAGAGCAAGAAAAGGTTTAAAAAATAAGAAGAGCATGAGAAGTTGTGTAAAATATGAAGAGCATGTAAACGTGTGAAAAATATGTGGAGCATGAAAAGGTCTGAAAAATGTGAAGAGCATGAAAAGCTGTGAAAAATCTGAGGAGCATGGAACGGTGTGACAATATGAAGCTCATGAAAAGATGTGAAAAATATGAGGAGCATGAAATGGTGTGAAAAATAAGAAGAGCATGAAAAGCTCTAAAAAATATGAAGAGCATGAAAAGGTGTGAAAAATATGAAGAGCATGAAAAGGTGTGAAAAATACAAAGAGCATGAAAAGGTGGGAAAAATACGAAGAGCATGAAAAGTTCTGAAAAATAGGAGGAGCATGAAAAGGTCTGAAAAATATCAAGAGATTGAAAAGGTCTGAAAAATATGAAAGGCATGAAAAGTTGTGAAAAATTGAAGAGCATGAAAAGGTCTGAAAAATATCAAGAACATGAAAACTTCTGAAAAATATCAAGAGCATGAAAAGGTATGAAAAATATGAAGAGCATGAAAAGTTCTGAAAATACGAAGAGCATGAAGAGCATGAAAATTTCTGAAAAATATGAAGAGCTGAAAAGGTGTGAAAAATATAATGAGCATGAAAAGTTGTGAATAATATGAGGAGTATGAAAGTTGTGAACAATATGAGGAGGATGAGAAGTTGTGAAAAATACGAGGAGTGTGAAAAGTTCAGAAAAATACGAGGAGCATGCAAAGGTCTGAAAAATACGAGGAGCATGAAAAGGTCTGAAAAATACAAAAAGCATGAAACGGAAAAATGAGAAGAGGATGAAAAGGTGTGAAAAATATGAAAAGGTGTGAAAATTTTCGAAAAGCCTGAAGAGGTGTGAAAAATACGAAGAGCATGAAAAGTTGTGAAAAATACGAAGTGCTTGAAAAGGTGTGAAACATACGAAGAGCCTGAAATGGTGTGAAAAATGTGCAGAGCATGAAAGGTTGTGAAAACTACGAAGAGCTTGAAAAGGTCTGAAAAATATCAAGAGCTTGAAAAGTTCTGAAGTATATGAAGAGCATGAAAAGGTGTGAAAAATACCAGGAGCATGAAAAGCTGTGAAAAATACGAAGAGCAAGAAAAATTCTGAAAAATACGAAGAGCATGTAAAGGTCTGAAAACTTTGAAGAGCATGAAAAGTTGTGAACAATATGAGGTTCATGAAATGGTGTGAAAAATATGAAGAGCATGAAACGGTGTGTAAAATATGAAGAGCATGAAACGGTGTGTAAAATATGAAGAGCATGAAACGGTGTGAAAAATACCAGGAGCATGAAAAGCTGTGATTTACAAGGACAATGAAAAGTTCTGAAAAATAGGAGGAGCATGAAAAGGTCTGAAAAATACCAGAAGCATAAAAAGTTGTGAATAATATGAGGAGTATGAAAAGGTGTGAACAATATGAGGAGCATGAGAAGTTGTGAAAAACACGAGGAGCGTGAAAAGTTCTGAAAAATACGAGGAGCATGCAAAGGTCTGAAAAATACGAGGAGCTTGCAAACGTCTGAAAAATACGAGTAGCATGAAAAGGTCTAAAATATACGAGGAGCATGAAAAGGTGTGAATAATACGAGGAGCATGAAAAGGTCTAAAATATACAAGGAGCATGAAAAGGTGTGAATAATACGAAAAGCATGAAAAGGTGTGAAAAATACGAAGAGCATGAAAAGGTGTGAAAAATTACAAAGTGCATGAAAATTTGTGAAAAATTACGAAGACCATGAACAGATGTGAAAAATAAAAAGAGCATGAAAAGGTGTGAAAAATACGAAGAGCATGAAAAGGTGTGAAAAATATGAAGAGCATGAAAAGGTGTGAAAAATACGAAGTGCATGAAACGCTGTGAAAAATACGAAGCATCAGAATGTCTGAAAAATACGAAGAGCATGAAATAGTGTGAAAAATACGAAGAGCATGAAAAGTTCTGAAAAATACGAAGAACATGAAAAGATGGGACAAATACGAAGAGGATGAAAAGATGTAAAAAATATGAAGAGCACGACAGGGTGTGAAAAATACGAAGAGCATGAAAAGGGGTGAAAAATTTCGAAGAGCCTGAAAAGGTGTGAAAAATACGAAGAGCATGAAAATTTGTGAAAAATACGAAGTGCATGAAAAGGTGTGAAACATACGAAGAGCCTGAAACGGTGTGTAAAATATGAAGAGCATGAAAAGGTGTGAATAATATAAGGTTAATGAAATGGTGTGAAAAATATGAAGATCATGAAACGGTGTGTAAAATATGAAGAGCAAGAAAAGGTGTGAAAAATACGCAGAATATGAAAAGGTCTGAAAAATAGGAGGAGCATGAATAGGTCTGAAAATACGAAGAGCATGAAGAGAATGAAAAGTTCTGAAAAATATGAAGAGCATGAAAAGTTGTGAAAAATATGAAGAGCATGAAAATGTGTGAATATTATGACGAGCATGAAAAGGTGTGAACAATATGAGGAGCATGAGAAGTTGTGAAAAATACGAGGAGCATGAAAAGTTCTGAACAATATGAAGAGCATGAAAAGGTGTGAACTATATGAAGAGCATGAAAAGGTGTGAAAAATATGAGGAGCATGAAAAGGTCTGAAAAATAAGAGGAGCTTGAAAGGTCTGAAAAATTTGAGGAGCATGAAAAGATCTGAAAAATACGAGGAGGTTAAAAATTCTGAAAAATATGAAGAGCATGCAAAGTTCTGAAAAATACCCGGAGCATGAAAAGGTCTGAAAAATACAAAGAGCATGAAAAGGCGTGAAAATCACGAAGAGCATGCAAAGGTGTGAAAAATACGAGGAGCATGAAAATGTGTGAAAAATACGAGGAGCATGAAAAGGTCTGAAAAAAAAAGAGGAACATGAAATGGTGTGAAAAATACGAGAACCATGAAAATGCGTGAAAATCACGAAGAGCATGAAAAGGTGTGAAAAATACGAGGAGCATGTAAAGGTCTGAAAAATAGAAGTAGCATAAAAAGGTCTGAAAAATACGGGGAGCATGAAAAGGTCTGAAAAATACGAGGAGCATGAAAAGGTGTGAAAAATACGAGGAGTATGAAAAGGTGTCAAAAATACGAAGAGCATGAACAGGTGTGAAATATTACAAAGAGCATGAAAAGGTGTGAAAAATATGAGGAGCATGAAATGGTCTGAAAAATATCAAGAATTTGAAAAGGTCTGAAATATACGAAGAGCATGAAAACGTGTGAACAGTATGAAGAGCATGAAGAGTTCTGAAAAATACGAGTAGCATGAAGAGTTCTGAAAAATACGAAGAGCATGAATAGGTCTGAAAAATAAGAGGAGCATGAAGATGTCTGAAAAATAGTAAGAGCATGGAAAGGTCTATAAAATACGAGGACCAGGCAAGGTCTGAAAAATACGAGGAGCATGAAAAGGTGTGAAAAATACGAGGAGCATGAAAAGGTGTGAAAAACACGAAGAGCATGAAAATGAATGAAAAATTCGAAGAGCATGAAAAGGTTTGAAAAATATGAGGAGCATGAAAAAGTGTGAAAAATACGAGGAGCATGAAAAGGTGTCAAAAACACGAAGAGCATGAACAGGTGTGAAATATTACAAAGAGCATGAAAAGGTGTGAAAAATATGAGGAGCATGAAATGGTCTGAAAAATATCAAGAATTTGAAAAGGTCTGAAATATACGAAGAGCATGAAAACGTGTGAACAGTATGAAGAGCATGAAGAGTTCTGAAAAATACGAGTAGCATGAAGAGTTCTGAAAAATACGAAGAGCATGAATAGGTCTGAAAAATAAGAGGAGCATGAAGTTGTCTGAAAAATAGTAAGAGCATGGAAAGGTCTATAAAATACGAGGACCAGGCAAGGTCTGAAAAATACGAGGAGCATGAAAAGGTGTGAAAAATACGAGGAGCATGAAAAGGTGTGAAAAATACGAGGAGCATGAAAAGGTGTGGAAAATATGAAGAGCATGAAAAGTGTGAAAAATAGGAGCATGAAATGTGTGAAAAACACGAAGAGCAAGAAACGGTGTGAAAAACATGGAGAGCATGAATAGGTGTGGAAAATATCAAGAGCATGAAAAGGCCTGAAAAATATGAAGAGCATTAAAAGGAGTGAAAAACACGAAGAGCATGAAAAGGTGTGAAAAACAGGAAGAGCATGAAAAGGTGTGAAAAATACAAAGAGCATATAAAGGTGTGAAAAATACGAGGAGAATGAAAAAGTGTGAAAAATACGAGGAGCATGAAAAGGTGTGAAAAACACAAGGAGCATGAAAAGGTCTGATAAATACGAGGAGGATGAAAAGGTCTGAAAAATACGAGGAGCATGAAAAGGTCTGAAAAACACAAGGAGCATGAAAAGGTCTGAAAAATACGGGGAGCCTGAAAAGTTGTGAACAATATGAACAGCATGAAACGGTGTGAAAAATATGAAGAGCATGAAAAGGTGTGAAATATACGAAGAGCATGAAAAAGTGTCAAAAATACGAAGAGCATGAAACAGTGTGAAAAATATGAAGAGCATGAAATGGTGTGAAAAATATGAAGAGCATGAAAAGGTGTGAAAAATATGAAGAGCATGAAACGGTGTGAAAAATATGAAGAGCATGAAAAGGTGTGAATCATACGAAGTGCATGAAAAGGTGTGAAATATACGAAGAGCATTAAAATGTGTGAAAAATACAAAGAGCATGAAAAAGTGTGAAAAGTACAAACGCATCAAACGGTGTGAAAAATATGAAGAGCATGAAACGTTGTGAAAAATCACGAAAAGCATGAAAAGTTGTGAAAAATTCAGAGAGCATTAAAAGATGTGAAAAATTACCAAGAACATGAAAAAGTCTGAAAAATACAAAGAGCTTTCTGAAAAATATGAAGAGCATGAAATGTGTGAATAATATGAGGAGCATGAAACTATCTGAAAATATGAAGAGCATGAAACGGTGTGTAAAATACGAGGAGCATGGAAAGGTCTGAAAAATACAAGGGTCGTGAAAAGGTGTGAAAAATACGAGGAGCATGGAAATGTGTGAAAAATACGAGGAGCATGAAAAGGTCTGAAAAATACGAGGAGCCTGAAAAGGTTTCAAAACTATCAAGAGCATGAAAAGGTCTGAAAAATACGAAGAGCATGCAAACGTCTGAAAAATACGAAGAGCATGAAAAGGTGTGCAAAATATGAGGAGCATGAAAAGTTCTGAAAAATACGAGGAGCATGAAAATGTGTGAAAAATACAGGGAGCATGCAAAAGCCTGAAAAATACGAAGAGCGTGAAAAGGTGTGAAAAATATGAGGAGGATGAAAAGGTCTGGAAAATACGAGGAGCATGCCAAGGTCTGAAAATTATGAGGAGCATGAAAAGGTCTGAAAAATACGAGGACCATGAAAAGGTCTGAAAAATATGAGGAGCATGAAACAGTGTGAGAATATGAAGAGCATGAAACGGTATGAAAAATATGAAGAGCAGGAAAAGGTGTGAAAAATATGAAGAGCATGAAACGGTGTGAAAAATATGAGGAGCAAGAAAAGTTGTCAAAAATATGAGGAGCATGTAAAGGTGTGAAAAATATGAAGAGCATGAAAAGTTCTGAAAAATACGAGGAGCAAGAAATGGTGTCAAAAATATGAGGAGCATGTAAAGGTGTGAAAAATTTGAAGAGCATGAAACTATGATAAATATGAGGAGCATGTAATGGTGTGAACATATGAAGAGCATGAAACAGTGTGAAATATATGAAGAGCATGAAAAGAAGTGAAAAATATGAAGATTATGAAACAGTGTGAAAAATATGAATAGCATGAAAAGGTGTGAAAAATATGAAGTGCATGAAACGGTGTGAAAAATGCGAAGAGCATGAAAAGTTCTGAAAAATATGGAGATCACGAAAAGTTCTGATAAATACGAAAAGCATGAAATGGTGTGAAAAATAAGAAGATCATGAAAACATCTGATAAATACGAAGAGCATGAAACGGTGTGAAAAATACAAAGAGCATGAAAAGATCTGAAAAATACGAAGAGAATGATAAAACCTGAAAAATACGAAGAGCATGAAAAGGTGTAAAAAATTTGAAAAGCATGACAAGGTGTGAAAAATATGAAGAGCATGAAACGGTGTGTAAAATATGAAGAGCAAGAAAAGGTTTAAAAAATATGAAGAGCATGAAAAGTTGTGTAAAATATGAGGAGCAAGAAAAGGTTTAAAAAATACGAAGAGCATGAAAAGGTGTGAAAAATTTGAAAAGCATGACAAGGTGTGAAAAATATGAAGAGCATGAAACGGTGTGAAAAATAAGAAGAGCAAGAAAAGGTTTAAAAAATAAGAAGAGCATGAGAAGTTGTGTAAAATATGAAGAGCATGTAAACGTGTGAAAAATATGTGGAGCATGAAAAGGTCTGAAAAATGTGAAGAGCATGAAAAGCTGTGAAAAATCTGAGGAGCATGGAACGGTGTGACAATATGAAGCTCATGAAAAGATGTGAAAAATATGAGGAGCATGAAATGGTGTGAAAAATAAGAAGAGCATGAAAAGCTCTAAAAAATATGAAGAGCATGAAAAGGTGTGAAAAATATGAAGAGCATGAAAAGGTGTGAAAAATACAAAGAGCATGAAAAGGTGGGAAAAATACGAAGAGCATGAAAAGTTCTGAAAAATAGGAGGAGCATGAAAAGGTCTGAAAAATATCAAGAGATTGAAAAGGTCTGAAAAATATGAAAGGCATGAAAAGTTGTGAAAAATTGAAGAGCATGAAAAGGTCTGAAAAATATCAAGAACATGAAAACTTCTGAAAAATATCAAGAGCATGAAAAGGTATGAAAAATATGAAGAGCATGAAAAGTTCTGAAAATACGAAGAGCATGAAGAGCATGAAAATTTCTGAAAAATATGAAGAGCTGAAAAGGTGTGAAAAATATAATGAGCATGAAAAGTTGTGAATAATATGAGGAGTATGAAAGTTGTGAACAATATGAGGAGGATGAGAAGTTGTGAAAAATACGAGGAGTGTGAAAAGTTCAGAAAAATACGAGGAGCATGCAAAGGTCTGAAAAATACGAGGAGCATGAAAAGGTCTGAAAAATACAAAAAGCATGAAACGGAAAAATGAGAAGAGGATGAAAAGGTGTGAAAAATATGAAAAGGTGTGAAAATTTTCGAAGAGCCTGAAGAGGTGTGAAAAATACGAAGAGCATGAAAAGTTGTGAAAAATACGAAGTGCTTGAAAAGGTGTGAAACATACGAAGAGCCTGAAATGGTGTGAAAAATGTGCAGAGCATGAAAGGTTGTGAAAACTACGAAGAGCTTGAAAAGGTCTGAAAAATATCAAGAGCTTGAAAAGTTCTGAAGTATATGAAGAGCATGAAAAGGTGTGAAAAATACCAGGAGCATGAAAAGCTGTGAAAAATACGAAGAGCAAGAAAAATTCTGAAAAATACGAAGAGCATGTAAAGGTCTGAAAACTTTGAAGAGCATGAAAAGTTGTGAACAATATGAGGTTCATGAAATGGTGTGAAAAATATGAAGAGCATGAAACGGTGTGTAAAATATGAAGAGCATGAAAAGGTTTGAAAAATACCAGGAGCATGAAAAGCTGTGATTTACGAGGAGAATGAAAAGTTCTGAAAAATAGGAGGAGCATGAAAAGGTGTGAAAAATGCGAGGAGCATGAAAAGGTCTGAAAAATACCAGGAGCATAAAAAGTTGTGAATAATATGAGGAGTATGAAAAGGTGTGAACAATATGAGGAGCATGGGAAGTTGTGAAAAACACAAGGAGCGTGAAAAGGTCTGAAAAATACGAGGAGCATGTAAAGGTCTGAAAAATAGAAGTAGCATAAAAAGGTCTGAAAAATACGGGGAGCATGAAAAGGTCTGAAAAATACGAGGAGCATGAAAAGGTGTGAAAAATACGAGGAGTATGAAAAGGTGTCAAAAATACGAAGAGCATGAACAGGTGTGAAATATTACAAAGAGCATGAAAAGGTGTGAAAAATATGAGGAGCATGAAATGGTCTGAAAAATATCAAGAATTTGAAAAGGTCTGAAATATACGAAGAGCATGAAAACGTGTGAACAGTATGAAGAGCATGAAGAGTTCTGAAAAATACGAGTAGCATGAAGAGTTCTGAAAAATACGAAGAGCATGAATAGGTCTGAAAAATAAGAGGAGCATGAAGATGTCTGAAAAATAGTAAGAGCATGGAAAGGTCTATAAAATACGAGGACCAGGCAAGGTCTGAAAAATACGAGGAGCATGAAAAGGTGTGAAAAATACGAGGAGCATGAAAAGGTGTGAAAAATACGAGGAGCATGAAAAGGTGTGAAAAACACGAAGAGCATGAAAATGAATGAAAAATTCGAAGAGCATGAAAAGGTTTGAAAAATATGAGGAGCATGAAAAAGTGTGAAAAATACGAGGAGCATGAAAAGGTGTGAAAAATACGAGGAGTATGAAAAGGTGTCAAAAACACGAAGAGCATGAACAGGTGTGAAATATTACAAAGAGCATGAAAAGGTGTGAAAAATATGAGGAGCATGAAATGGTCTGAAAAATATCAAGAATTTGAAAAGGTCTGAAATATACGAAGAGCATGAAAACGTGTGAACAGTATGAAGAGCATGAAGAGTTCTGAAAAATACGAGTAGCATGAAGAGTTCTGAAAAATACAAAGAGCATGAATAGGTCTGAAAAATAAGAGGAGCATGAAGTTGTCTGAAAAATAGTAAGAGCATGGAAAGGTCTATAAAATACGAGGACCAGGCAAGGTCTGAAAAATACGAGGAGCATGAAAAGGTGTGAAAAATACGAGGAGCATGAAAAGGTGTGAAAAATACGAGGAGCATGAAAAGGTGTGGAAAATATGAAGAGCATGAAAAGTGTGAAAAATAGGAGCATGAAATGTGTGAAAAACACGAAGAGCAAGAAACGGTGTGAAAAACATGGAGAGCATGAATAGGTGTGGAAAATATCAAGAGCATGAAAAGGCCTGAAAAATATGAAGAGCATTAAAAGGAGTGAAAAACACGAAGAGCATGAAAAGGTGTGAAAAACAGGAAGAGCATGAAAAGGTGTGAAAAATACAAAGAGCATATAAAGGTGTGAAAAATACGAGGAGAATGAAAAAGTGTGAAAAATACGAGGAGCATGAAAAGGTGTGAAAAACACAAGGAGCATGAAAAGGTCTGATAAATACGAGGAGGATGAAAAGGTCTGAAAAATACGAGGAGCATGAAAAGGTCTGAAAAACACAAGGAGCATGAAAAGGTCTGAAAAATACGGGGAGCCTGAAAAGTTGTGAACAATATGAACAGCATGAAACGGTGTGAAAAATATGAAGAGCATGAAAAGGTGTGAAATATACGAAGAGCATGAAAAAGTGTCAAAAATACGAAGAGCATGAAACAGTGTGAAAAATATGAAGAGCATGAAATGGTGTGAAAAATATGAAGAGCATGAAAAGGTGTGAAAAATATGAAGAGCATGAAACGGTGTGAAAAATATGAAGAGCATGAAAAGGTGTGAATCATACGAAGTGCATGAAAAGGTGTGAAATATACGAAGAGCATTAAAATGTGTGAAAAATACAAAGAGCATGAAAAAGTGTGAAAAGTACAAACGCATCAAACGGTGTGAAAAATATGAAGAGCATGAAACGTTGTGAAAAATCACGAAAAGCATGAAAAGTTGTGAAAAATTCAGAGAGCATTAAAAGATGTGAAAAATTACCAAGAACATGAAAAAGTCTGAAAAATACAAAGAGCTTTCTGAAAAATATGAAGAGCATGAAATGTGTGAATAATATGAGGAGCATGAAACTATCTGAAAATATGAAGAGCATGAAACGGTGTGTAAAATACGAGGAGCATGGAAAGGTCTGAAAAATACAAGGGTCGTGAAAAGGTGTGAAAAATACGAGGAGCATGGAAATGTGTGAAAAATACGAGGAGCATGAAAAGGTCTGAAAAATACGAGGAGCCTGAAAAGGTTTCAAAACTATCAAGAGCATGAAAAGGTCTGAAAAATACGAAGAGCATGCAAACGTCTGAAAAATACGAAGAGCATGAAAAGGTGTGCAAAATATGAGGAGCATGAAAAGTTCTGAAAAATACGAGGAGCATGAAAATGTGTGAAAAATACAGGGAGCATGCAAAAGCCTGAAAAATACGAAGAGCGTGAAAAGGTGTGAAAAATATGAGGAGGATGAAAAGGTCTGGAAAATACGAGGAGCATGCCAAGGTCTGAAAATTATGAGGAGCATGAAAAGGTCTGAAAAATACGAGGACCATGAAAAGGTCTGAAAAATATGAGGAGCATGAAACAGTGTGAGAATATGAAGAGCATGAAACGGTATGAAAAATATGAAGAGCAGGAAAAGGTGTGAAAAATATGAAGAGCATGAAACGGTGTGAAAAATATGAGGAGCAAGAAAAGTTGTCAAAAATATGAGGAGCATGTAAAGGTGTGAAAAATATGAAGAGCATGAAAAGTTCTGAAAAATACGAGGAGCAAGAAATGGTGTCAAAAATATGAGGAGCATGTAAAGGTGTGAAAAATTTGAAGAGCATGAAACTATGATAAATATGAGGAGCATGTAATGGTGTGAACATATGAAGAGCATGAAACAGTGTGAAATATATGAAGAGCATGAAAAGAAGTGAAAAATATGAAGATTATGAAACAGTGTGAAAAATATGAATAGCATGAAAAGGTGTGAAAAATATGAAGTGCATGAAACGGTGTGAAAAATGCGAAGAGCATGAAAAGTTCTGAAAAATATGGAGATCACGAAAAGTTCTGATAAATACGAAAAGCATGAAATGGTGTGAAAAATAAGAAGATCATGAAAACATCTGATAAATACGAAGAGCATGAAACGGTGTGAAAAATACAAAGAGCATGAAAAGATCTGAAAAATATGAAGAGAATGATAAAACCTGAAAAATACGAAGAGCATGAAAAGGTGTAAAAAATTTGAAAAGCATGACAAGGTGTGAAAAATATGAAGAGCATGAAACGGTGTGTAAAATATGAAGAGCAAGAAAAGGTTTAAAAAATATGAAGAGCATGAAAAGTTGTGTAAAATATGAGGAGCAAGAAAAGGTTTAAAAAATACGAAGAGCATGAAAAGGTGTGAAAAATTTGAAAAGCATGACAAGGTGTGAAAAATATGAAGAGCATGAAACGGTGTGAAAAATAAGAAGAGCAAGAAAAGGTTTAAAAAAATAAGAAGAGCATGAGAAGTTGTGTAAAATATGAAGAGCATGTAAACGTGTGAAAAATATGTGGAGCATGAAAAGGTCTGAAAAATGTGAAGAGCATGAAAAGCTGTGAAAAATCTGAGGAGCATGGAACGGTGTGACAATATGAAGCTCATGAAAAGATGTGAAAAATATGAGGAGCATGAAATGGTGTGAAAAATAAGAAGAGCATGAAAAGCTCTAAAAAATATGAAGAGCATGAAAAGGTGTGAAAAATATGAAGAGCATGAAAAGGTGTGAAAAATACAAAGAGCATGAAAAGGTGGGAAAAATACGAAGAGCATGAAAAGTTCTGAAAAATAGGAGGAGCATGAAAAGGTCTGAAAAATATCAAGAGATTGAAAAGGTCTGAAAAATATGAAAGGCATGAAAAGTTGTGAAAAATTGAAGAGCATGAAAAGGTCTGAAAAATATCAAGAACATGAAAACTTCTGAAAAATATCAAGAGCATGAAAAGGTATGAAAAATATGAAGAGCATGAAAAGTTCTGAAAATACGAAGAGCATGAAGAGCATGAAAATTTCTGAAAAATATGAAGAGCTGAAAAGGTGTGAAAAATATAATGAGCATGAAAAGTTGTGAATAATATGAGGAGTATGAAAGTTGTGAACAATATGAGGAGGATGAGAAGTTGTGAAAAATACGAGGAGTGTGAAAAGTTCAGAAAAATACGAGGAGCATGCAAAGGTCTGAAAAATACGAGGAGCATGAAAAGGTCTGAAAAATACAAAAAGCATGAAACGGAAAAATGAGAAGAGGATGAAAAGGTGTGAAAAATATGAAAAGGTGTGAAAATTTTCGAAAAGCCTGAAGAGGTGTGAAAAATACGAAGAGCATGAAAAGTTGTGAAAAATACGAAGTGCTTGAAAAGGTGTGAAACATACGAAGAGCCTGAAATGGTGTGAAAAATGTGCAGAGCATGAAAGGTTGTGAAAACTACGAAGAGCTTGAAAAGGTCTGAAAAATATCAAGAGCTTGAAAAGTTCTGAAGTATATGAAGAGCATGAAAAGGTGTGAAAAATACCAGGAGCATGAAAAGCTGTGAAAAATACGAAGAGCAAGAAAAATTCTGAAAAATACGAAGAGCATGTAAAGGTCTGAAAACTTTGAAGAGCATGAAAAGTTGTGAACAATATGAGGTTCATGAAATGGTGTGAAAAATATGAAGAGCATGAAACGGTGTGTAAAATATGAAGAGCATGAAAAGGTTTGAAAAATACCAGGAGCATGAAAAGCTGTGATTTACGAGGAGAATGAAAAGTTCTGAAAAATAGGAGGAGCATGAAAAGGTCTGAAAAATACCAGGAGCATGAAAAGGTCTGAAAAATACCAGGAGCATAAAAAGTTGTGAATAATATGAGGAGTATGAAAAGGTGTGAACAATATGAGGAGCATGGGAAGTTGTGAAAAACACAAGGAGCGTGAAAAGGTCTGAAAAATACGAGGAGCATGCAAAGGTCTGAAAAATACGAGGAGCTTGCAAAGGTCTGAAAAATACGAGTAGCATGAAAAGGTCTAAAATATACGAGGAGCATGAAAAGGTGTGAATAATACGAGGAGCATGAAAAGGTCTAAAATATACAAGGAGCATGAAAAGGTGTGAATAATACAAAAAGCACGAAAAGTTGTGAAAAATACGAAGAGCATGAAAAGGTGTGAAAAATTACGAAGTGCAAGAAAAGTTGTGAAAAATTACGAGGAACATGAAAAGATGTGAAAAATACAAAGAGCATGAAAAGGTGAAAAATACAAAGAGCATGAAAAGGTGTGATAAATATGAAGAGCATTAAACGGTGTGAAAAATACGAAGTGCATGAAACGCTGTGAAAAATAGGAAGAGCTTGAAAAGTTCTGAAAAATATGAAGAGCATGAAAAGGTGTGAAAAATCCCAGGAGCATGAAAAGCTGTGAACAATACGAAGAGCATGAAAAATTCTGAAACATACGAAGAGCATGTAAAGGTTTGAAAACTATGAAGAGCATGAAAAGTTGTGAACAATATGAGGTTCATGAAATGGTGTGAAAAATATGAAGAGCATGAAACGGTGTGTAAAATATGAAGAGCATGAAACGGTGTGAAAAATACCAGGAGCATGAAAAGCTGTGATTTACAAGGACAATGAAAAGTTCTGAAAAATAGGAGGAGCATGAAAAGGTCTGAAAAATACCAGAAGCATAAAAAGTTGTGAATAATATGAGGAGTATGAAAAGGTGTGAACAATATGAGGAGCATGAGAAGTTGTGAAAAACACGAGGAGCGTGAAAAGTTCTGAAAAATACGAGGAGCATGCAAAGGTCTGAAAAATACGAGGAGCTTGCAAACGTCTGAAAAATACGAGTAGCATGAAAAGGTCTAAAATATACGGGGAGCATGAAAAGGTGTGAATAATACGAGGAGCATGAAAAGGTCTAAAATATACAAGGAGCATGAAAAGGTGTGAATAATACGAAAAGCATGAAAAGGTGTGAAAAATACGAAGAGCATGAAAAGGTGTGAAAAATTACAAAGTGCATGAAAATTTGTGAAAAATTACGAAGACCATGAACAGATGTGAAAAATAAAAAGAGCATGAAAAGGTGTGAAAAATACGAAGAGCATGAAAAGGTGTGAAAAATATGAAGAGCATGAAACGCTGTGAAAAATACGAAGCATCAGAATGTCTGAAAAATACGAAGAGCATGAAATAGTGTGAAAAATACGAAGAGCATGAAAAGTTCTGAAAAATACGAAGAACATGAAAAGATGGGACAAATACGAAGAGGATGAAAAGATGTAAAAAATATGAAGAGCACGACAGGGTGTGAAAAATACGAAGAGCATGAAAAGGGGTGAAAAATTTCGAAGAGCCTGAAAAGGTGTGAAAAATACGAAGAGCATGAAAATTTGTGAAAAATACGAAGTGCATGAAAAGGTGTGAAACATACGAAGAGCCTGAAACGGTGTGTAAAATATGAAGAGCATGAAAAGGTGTGAATAATATAAGGTTAATGAAATGGTGTGAAAAATATGAAGATCATGAAACGGTGTGTAAAATATGAAGAGCAAGAAAAGGTGTGAAAAATACGCAGAATATGAAAAGGTCTGAAAAATAGGAGGAGCATGAATAGGTCTGAAAATACGAAGAGCATGAAGAGAATGAAAAGTTCTGAAAAATATGAAGAGCATGAAAAGTTGTGAAAAATATGAAGAGCATGAAAATGTGTGAATATTATGACGAGCATGAAAAGGTGTGAACAATATGAGGAGCATGAGAAGTTGTGAAAAATACGAGGAGCATGAAAAGTTCTGAACAATATGAAGAGCATGAAAAGGTGTGAACTATATGAAGAGCATGAAAAGGTGTGAAAAATATGAGGAGCATGAAAAGGTCTGAAAAATAAGAGGAGCTTGAAAGGTCTGAAAAATTTGAGGAGCATGAAAAGATCTGAAAAATACGAGGAGGTTGAAAAATTCTGAAAAATATGAAGAGCATGCAAAGTTCTGAAAAATACCCGGAGCATGAAAAGGTCTGAAAAATACAAAGAGCATGAAAAGGCGTGAAAATCACGAAGAGCATGCAAAGGTGTGAAAAATACGAGGAGCATGAAAATGTGTGAAAAATACGAGGAGCATGAAAAGGTCTGAAAAAAAAAGAGGAACATGAAATGGTGTGAAAAATACGAGAACCATGAAAATGCGTGAAAATCACGAAGAGCATGAAAAGGTGTGAAAAATACGAGGAGCATGTAAAGGTCTGAAAAATAGAAGTAGCATAAAAAGGTCTGAAAAATACGGGGAGCATGAAAAGGTCTGAAAAATACGAGGAGCATGAAAAGGTGTGAAAAATACGAGGAGTATGAAAAGGTGTCAAAAACACGAAGAGCATGAACAGGTGTGAAATATTACAAAGAGCATGAAAAGGTGTGAAAAATATGAGGAGCATGAAATGGTCTGAAAAATATCAAGAATTTGAAAAGGTCTGAAATATACGAAGAGCATGAAAACGTGTGAACAGTATGAAGAGCATGAAGAGTTCTGAAAAATACGAGTAGCATGAAGAGTTCTGAAAAATACGAAGAGCATGAATAGGTCTGAAAAATAAGAGGAGCATGAAGATGTCTGAAAAATAGTAAGAGCATGGAAAGGTCTATAAAATACGAGGACCAGGCAAGGTCTGAAAAATACGAGGAGCATGAAAAGGTGTGAAAAATACGAGGAGCATGAAAAGGTGTGAAAAATACGAGGAGCATGAAAAGGTGTGAAAAACACGAAGAGCATGAAAATGAATGAAAAATTCGAAGAGCATGAAAAGGTTTGAAAAATATGAGGAGCATGAAAAAGTGTGAAAAATACGAGGAGCATGAAAAGGTGTGGAAAATATGAAGAGCATGAAAAGTGTGAAAAATAGGAGCATGAAATGTGTGAAAAACACGAAGAGCAAGAAACGGTGTGAAAAACATGGAGAGCATGAAAAGGTGTGGAAAATATCAAGAGCACGAAAAGGCCTGAAAAATATGAAGAGCATTAAAAGGAGTGAAAAACACGAAGAGCATGAAAAGGTGTGAAAAACAGGAAGAGCATGAAAAGGTGTGAAAAATACAAAGAGCATATAAAGGTGTGAAAAATACGAGGAGAATGAAAAAGTGTGAAAAATACGAGGAGCATGAAAAGGTGTGAAAAATACGAGAAGCATGAAAAGGTCTGATAAATACGAGGAGGATGAAAAGGTCTGAAAAATACGAGGAGCATGAAAAGGTCTGAAAAATACGGGGAGCCTGAAAAGTTGTGAACAATATGAACAGCATGAAACGGTGTGAAAAATATGAAGAGCATGAAAAGGTGTGAAATATACGAAGAGCATGAAAAAGTGTCAAAAATACGAAGAGCATGAAACAGTGTGAAAAATATGAAGAGCATGAAATGGTGTGAAAAATATGAAGAGCATGAAAAGGTGTGAAAAATATGAAGAGCATGAAAAGGTGTGAATCATACGAAGTGCATGAAAAGGTGTGAAATATACGAAGAGCATTAAAATGTGTGAAAAATACAAAGAGCATGAAAAAGTGTGAAAAGTACAAACGCATCAAACGGTGTGAAAAATATGAAGAGCATGAAACGTTGTGAAAAATCACGAAAAGCATGAAAAGTTGTGAAAAATTCAGAGAGCATTAAAAGATGTGAAAAATTACCAAGAACATGAAAAAGTCTGAAAAATACAAAGAGCTTTCTGAAAAATATGAAGAGCATGAAATGTGTGAATAATATGAGGAGCATGAAACTATCTGAAAATATGAAGAGCATGAAACGGTGTGTAAAATACGAGGAGCATGGAAAGGTCTGAAAAATACAAGGGTCGTGAAAAGGTGTGAAAAATACGAGGAGCATGGAAATGTGTGAAAAATACGAGGAGCATGAAAAGGTCTGAAAAATACGAGGAGCCTGAAAAGGTTTCAAAACTATCAAGAGCATGAAAAGGTCTGAAAAATACGAAGAGCATGCAAACGTCTGAAAAATACGAAGAGCATGAAAAGGTGTGCAAAATATGAGGAGCATGAAAAGTTCTGAAAAATACGAGGAGCATGAAAATGTGTGAAAAATACAGGGAGCATGCAAAAGCCTGAAAAATACGAAGAGCGTGAAAAGGTGTGAAAAATATGAGGAGGATGAAAAGGTCTGGAAAATACGAGGAGCATGCCAAGGTCTGAAAATTATGAGGAGCATGAAAAGGTCTGAAAAACACGAGGACCATGGAAAGGTCTGAAAAATATGAGGAGCATGAAACAGTGTGAGAATATGAAGAGCATGAAACGGTATGAAAAATATGAAGAGCAGGAAAAGGTGTGAAAAATATGAAGAGCATGAAACGGTGTGAAAAATATGAGGAGCAAGAAAAGGTGTCAAAAATATGAGGAGCATGTAAAGGTGTGAAAAATATGAAGAGCATGAAAAGTTCTGAAAAATACGAGGAGCAAGCAATGGTGTCAAAAATATGAGGAGCATGTAAAGGTGTGAAAAATTTGAAGAGCATGAAACTATGATAAATATGAGGAGCATGTAATGGTGTGAACATATGAAGAGCATGAAACAGTGTGAAATATATGAAGAGCATGAAAAGAAGTGAAAAATATGAAGATTATGAAACAGTGTGAAAAATATGAATAGCATGAAAAGGTGTGAAAAATATGAAGTGCATGAAACGGTGTGAAAAATGCGAAGAGCATGAAAAGTTCTGAAAAATATGGAGATCACGAAAAGTTCTGATAAATACGAAAAGCATGAAATGGTGTGAAAAATAAGAAGATCATGAAAACATCTGATAAATACGAAGAGCATGAAACGGTGTGAAAAATACAAAGAGCATGAAAAGATCTGAAAAATACGAAGAGAATGATAAAACCTGAAAAATACGAAGAGCATGAAAAGGTGTAAAAAATTTGAAAAGCATGACAAGGTGTGAAAAATATGAAGAGCATGAAACGGTGTGTAAAATATGAAGAGCAAGAAAAGGTTTAAAAAATATGAAGAGCATGAAAAGTTGTGTAAAATATGAGGAGCAAGAAAAGGTTTAAAAAATACGAAGAGCATGAAAAGGTGTGAAAAATTTGAAAAGCATGACAAGGTGTGAAAAATATGAAGAGCATGAAACGGTGTGAAAAATAAGAAGAGCAAGAAAAGGTTTAAAAAATAAGAAGAGCATGAGAAGTTGTGTAAAATATGAAGAGCATGTAAACGTGTGAAAAATATGTGGAGCATGAAAAGGTCTGAAAAATGTGAAGAGCATGAAAAGCTGTGAAAAATCTGAGGAGCATGGAACGGTGTGACAATATGAAGCTCATGAAAAGATGTGAAAAATATGAGGAGCATGAAATGGTGTGAAAAATAAGAAGAGCATGAAAAGCTCTAAAAAATATGAAGAGCATGAAAAGGTGTGAAAAATATGAAGAGCATGAAAAGGTGTGAAAAATACAAAGAGCATGAAAAGGTGGGAAAAATACGAAGAGCATGAAAAGTTCTGAAAAATAGGAGGAGCATGAAAAGGTCTGAAAAATATCAAGA
The DNA here is from genome assembly GCF_033118175.1 of Dama dama. Lineage (NCBI taxonomy): Eukaryota > Metazoa > Chordata > Mammalia > Artiodactyla > Cervidae > Dama > Dama dama. The sequence goes on from NW_026870961.1 coordinate 834,819, forward strand.
GATTGAAAAGGTCTGAAAAATATGAAAGGCATGAAAAGTTGTGAAAAATTGAAGAGCATGAAAAGGTCTGAAAAATATCAAGAACATGAAAACTTCTGAAAAATATCAAGAGCATGAAAAGGTATGAAAAATATGAAGAGCATGAAAAGTTCTGAAAATACGAAGAGCATGAAGAGCATGAAAATTTCTGAAAAATATGAAGAGCTGAAAAGGTGTGAAAAATATAATGAGCATGAAAAGTTGTGAATAATATGAGGAGTATGAAAGTTGTGAACAATATGAGGAGGATGAGAAGTTGTGAAAAATACGAGGAGTGTGAAAAGTTCAGAAAAATACGAGGAGCATGCAAAGGTCTGAAAAATACGAGGAGCATGAAAAGGTCTGAAAAATACAAAAAGCATGAAACGGAAAAATGAGAAGAGGATGAAAAGGTGTGAAAAATATGAAAAGGTGTGAAAATTTTCGAAGAGCCTGAAGAGGTGTGAAAAATACGAAGAGCATGAAAAGTTGTGAAAAATACGAAGTGCTTGAAAAGGTGTGAAACATACGAAGAGCCTGAAATGGTGTGAAAAATGTGCAGAGCATGAAAGGTTGTGAAAACTACGAAGAGCTTGAAAAGGTCTGAAAAATATCAAGAGCTTGAAAAGTTCTGAAGTATATGAAGAGCATGAAAAGGTGTGAAAAATACCAGGAGCATGAAAAGCTGTGAAAAATACGAAGAGCAAGAAAAATTCTGAAAAATACGAAGAGCATGTAAAGGTCTGAAAACTTTGAAGAGCATGAAAAGTTGTGAACAATATGAGGTTCATGAAATGGTGTGAAAAATATGAAGAGCATGAAACGGTGTGTAAAATATGAAGAGCATGAAAAGGTTTGAAAAATACCAGGAGCATGAAAAGCTGTGATTTACGAGGAGAATGAAAAGTTCTGAAAAATAGGAGGAGCATGAAAAGGTGTGAAAAATGCGAGGAGCATGAAAAGGTCTGAAAAATACCAGGAGCATAAAAAGTTGTGAATAATATGAGGAGTATGAAAAGGTGTGAACAATATGAGGAGCATGGGAAGTTGTGAAAAACACAAGGAGCGTGAAAAGGTCTGAAAAATACGAGGAGCATGCAAAGGTCTGAAAAATACGAGGAGCGTGCAAAGGTCTGAAAAATACGAGTAGCATGAAAAGGTCTAAAATATACGAGGAGCATGAAAAGGTGTGAATAATACAAAAAGCACGAAAAGTTGTGAAAAATACGAAGAGCATGAAAAGGTGTGAAAAATTACGAAGTGCAAGAAAAGTTGTGAAAAATTACGAGGAACATGAAAAGATGTGAAAAATACAAAGAGCATGAAAAGGTGAAAAATACAAAGAGCATGAAAAGGTGTGATAAATATGAAGAGCATTAAACGGTGTGAAAAATATGAAGTGCATGAAACGCTGTGAAAAATAGGAAGAGCTTGAAAAGTTCTGAAAAATATGAAGAGCATGAAAAGGTGTGAAAAATCCCAGGAGCATGAAAAGCTGTGAACAATACGAAGAGCATGAAAAATTCTGAAACATACGAAGAGCATGTAAAGGTTTGAAAACTATGAAGAGCATGAAAAGTTGTGAACAATATGAGGTTCATGAAATGGTGTGAAAAATATGAAGAGCATGAAACGGTGTGTAAAATATGAAGAGCATGAAACGGTGTGAAAAATACCAGGAGCATGAAAAGCTGTGATTTACAAGGACAATGAAAAGTTCTGAAAAATAGGAGGAGCATGAAAAGGTCTGAAAAATACCAGAAGCATAAAAAGTTGTGAATAATATGAGGAGTATGAAAAGGTGTGAACAATATGAGGAGCATGAGAAGTTGTGAAAAACACGAGGAGCGTGAAAAGTTCTGAAAAATACGAGGAGCATGCAAAGGTCTGAAAAATACGAGGAGCTTGCAAACGTCTGAAAAATACGAGTAGCATGAAAAGGTCTAAAATATACGAGGAGCATGAAAAGGTGTGAATAATACGAGGAGCATGAAAAGGTCTAAAATATACAAGGAGCATGAAAAGGTGTGAATAATACGAAAAGCATGAAAAGGTGTGAAAAATACGAAGAGCATGAAAAGGTGTGAAAAATTACAAAGTGCATGAAAATTTGTGAAAAATTACGAAGACCATGAACAGATGTGAAAAATAAAAAGAGCATGAAAAGGTGTGAAAAATACGAAGAGCATGAAAAGGTGTGAAAAATACGAAGTGCATGAAACGCTGTGAAAAATACGAAGCATCAGAATGTCTGAAAAATACGAAGAGCATGAAATAGTGTGAAAAATACGAAGAGCATGAAAAGTTCTGAAAAATACGAAGAACATGAAAAGATGGGACAAATACGAAGAGGATGAAAAGATGTAAAAAATATGAAGAGCACGACAGGGTGTGAAAAATACGAAGAGCATGAAAAGGGGTGAAAAATTTCGAAGAGCCTGAAAAGGTGTGAAAAATACGAAGAGCATGAAAATTTGTGAAAAATACGAAGTGCATGAAAAGGTGTGAAACATACGAAGAGCCTGAAACGGTGTGTAAAATATGAAGAGCATGAAAAGGTGTGAATAATATAAGGTTAATGAAATGGTGTGAAAAATATGAAGAGCATGAAACGGTGTGTAAAATATGAAGAGCAAGAAAAGGTGTGAAAAATACGCAGAATATGAAAAGGTCTGAAAAATAGGAGGAGCATGAATAGGTCTGAAAATACGAAGAGCATGAAGAGAATGAAAAGTTCTGAAAAATATGAAGAGCATGAAAAGTTGTGAAAAATATGAAGAGCATGAAAATGTGTGAATATTATGACGAGATGAAAAGGTGTGAACAATATGAGGAGCATGAGAAGTTGTGAAAAATACGAGGAGCATGAAAAGTTCTGAACAATATGAAGAGCATGAAAAGGTGTGAACTATATGAAGAGCATGAAAAGGTGTGAAAAATATGAGGAGCATGAAAAGGTCTGAAAAATAAGAGGAGCTTGAAAGGTCTGAAAAATTTGAGGAGCATGAAAAGATCTGAAAAATACGAGGAGGTTGAAAAATTCTGAAAAATATGAAGAGCATGCAAAGTTCTGAAAAATACCCGGAGCATGAAAAGGTCTGAAAAATACAAAGAGCATGAAAAGGCGTGAAAATCACGAAGAGCATGCAAAGGTGTGAAAAATACGAGGAGCATGAAAATGTGTGAAAAATACGAGGAGCATGAAAAGGTCTGAAAAAAAAAAGAGGAACATGAAATGGTGTGAAAAATACGAGAACCATGAAAATGCGTGAAAATCACGAAGAGCATGAAAAGGTGTGAAAAATACGAGGAGCATGTAAAGGTCTGAAAAATAGAAGTAGCATAAAAAGGTCTGAAAAATACGGGGAGCATGAAAAGGTCTGAAAAATACGAGGAGCATGAAAAGGTGTGAAAAATACGAGGAGTATGAAAAGGTGTCAAAAATACGAAGAGCATGAACAGGTGTGAAATATTACAAAGAGCATGAAAAGGTGTGAAAAATATGAGGAGCATGAAATGGTCTGAAAAATATCAAGAATTTGAAAAGGTCTGAAATATACGAAGAGCATGAAAACGTGTGAACAGTATGAAGAGCATGAAGAGTTCTGAAAAATACGAGTAGCATGAAGAGTTCTGAAAAATACGAAGAGCATGAATAGGTCTGAAAAATAAGAGGAGCATGAAGATGTCTGAAAAATAGTAAGAGCATGGAAAGGTCTATAAAATACAAGGACCAGGCAAGGTCTGAAAAATACGAGGAGCATGAAAAGGTGTGAAAAATACGAGGAGCATGAAAAGGTGTGAAAAATACGAGGAGCATGAAAAGGTGTGAAAAACACGAAGAGCATGAAAATGAATGAAAAATTCGAAGAGCATGAAAAGGTTTGAAAAATATGAGGAGCATGAAAAAGTGTGAAAAATACGAGGAGCATGAAAAGGTGTGAAAAATATGAAGAGCATGAAAAGTGTGAAAAATAGGAGCATGAAATGTGTGAAAAACACGAAGAGCAAGAAACGGTGTGAAAAACATGGAGAGCATGAAAAGGTGTGGAAAATATCAAGAGCATGAAAAGGCCTGAAAAATATGAAGAGCATTAAAAGGAGTGAAAAACACGAAGAGCATGAAAAGGTGTGAAAAACAGGAAGAGCATGAAAAGGTGTGAAAAATACAAAGAGCATATAAAGGTGTGAAAAATACGAGGAGATTGAAAAAGTGTGAAAAATACGAGGAGCATGAAAAGGTGTGAAAAATACGAGAAGCATGAAAAGGTCTGATAAATACGAGGAGGATGAAAAGGTCTGAAAAATACGAGGAGCATGAAAAGGTCTGAAAAACACAAGGAGCATGAAAAGGTCTGAAAAATACGGGGAGCCTGAAAAGTTGTGAACAATATGAACAGCATGAAACGGTGTGAAAAATATGAAGAGCATGAAAAGGTGTGAAATATACGAAGAGCATGAAAAAGTGTCAAAAATACGAAGAGCATGAAACAGTGTGAAAAATATGAAGAGCATGAAATGGTGTGAAAAATATGAAGAGCATGAAAAGGTGTGAAAAATATGAAGAGCATGAAACGGTGTGAAAAATATGAAGAGCATGAAAAGGTGTGAATCATACGAAGTGCATGAAAAGGTGTGAAATATATGAAGAGCATTAAAATGTGTGAAAAATACAAAGAGCATGAAAAAGTGTGAAAAGTACAAACGCATCAAACGGTGTGAAAAATATGAAGAGCATGAAACGTTGTGAAAAATCACGAAAAGCATGAAAAGTTGTGAAAAATTCAGAGAGCATTAAAAGATGTGAAAAATTACCAAGAACATGAAAAAGTCTGAAAAATACAAAGAGCTTTCTGAAAAATATGAAGAGCATGAAATGTGTGAATAATATGAGGAGCATGAAACTATCTGAAAATATGAAGAGCATGAAACGGTGTGTAAAATACGAGGAGCATGGAAAGGTCTGAAAAATACAAGGGTCGTGAAAAGGTGTGAAAAATACGAGGAGCATGGAAATGTGTGAAAAATACGAGGAGCATGAAAAGGTCTGAAAAATACGAGGAGCCTGAAAAGGTTTCAAAACTATCAAGAGCATGAAAAGGTCTGAAAAATACGAAGAGCATGCAAACGTCTGAAAAATACGAAGAGCATGAAAAGGTGTGCAAAATATGAGGAGCATGAAAAGTTCTGAAAAATACGAGGAGCATGAAAATGTGTGAAAAATACAGGGAGCATGCAAAGGCCTGAAAAATACGAAGAGCGTGAAAAGGTGTGAAAAATATGAGGAGGATGAAAAGGTCTGGAAAATACGAGGAGCATGCCAAGGTCTGAAAATTATGAGGAGCATGAAAAGGTCTGAAAAATAGGAGGACCATGGAAAGGTCTGAAAAATATGAGGAGCATGAAACAGTGTGAGAATATGAAGAGCATGAAACGGTATGAAAAATATGAAGAGCAGGAAAAGGTGTGAAAAATATGAAGAGCATGAAACGGTGTGAAAAATATGAGGAGCAAGAAAAGGTGTCAAAAATATGAGGAGCATGTAAAGGTGTGAAAAATATGAAGAGCATGAAAAGTTCTGAAAAATACGAGGAGCAAGAAATGGTGTCAAAAATATGAGGAGCATGTAAAGGTGTGAAAAATTTGAAGAGCATGAAACTATGATAAATATGAGGAGCATGTAATGGTGTGAACATATGAAGAGCATGAAACAGTGTGAAATATATGAAGAGCATGAAAAGAAGTGAAAAATATGAAGATTATGAAACAGTGTGAAAAATATGAATAGCATGAAAAGGTGTGAAAAATATGAAGTGCATGAAAAGGTGTGAAAAATATGAAGAGCAAGAAAAGGTTTAAAAAATACGAAGAGCATGAAAAGGTGTGAAAAATTTGAAAAGCATGACAAGGTGTGAAAAATATGAAGAGCATGAAACGGTGTGAAAAATAAGAAGAGCAAGAAAAGGTTTAAAAAATAAGAAGAGCATGAGAAGTTGTGTAAAATATGAAGAGCATGTAAACGTGTGAAAAATATGTGGAGCATGAAAAGGTCTGAAAAATGTGAAGAGCATGAAAAGCTGTGAAAAATCTGAGGAGCATGAAACGGTGTGACAATATGAAGCTCATGAAAAGATGTGAAAAATATGAGGAGCATGAAATGGTGTGAAAAATAAGAAGAGCATGAAAAGCTCTAAAAAATATGAAGAGCATGAAAAGGTGTGAAAAATATGAAGAGCATGAAAAGGTGTGAAAAATACAAAGAGCATGAAAAGGTGGGAAAAATACGAAGTGCATGAAAAGTTCTGAAAAATAGGAGGAGCATGAAAAGGTCTGAAAAATATCAAGAGATTGAAAAGGTCTGAAAAATATGAAAGGCATGAAAAGTTGTGAAAAATTGAAGAGCATGAAAAGGTCTGAAAAATATCAAGAACATGAAAACTTCTGAAAAATATCAAGAGCATGAAAAGGTATGAAAAATATGAGGAGCATGAAAAGTTCTGAAAATACGAAGAGCATGAAGAGCATGAAAATTTCTGAAAAATATGAAGAGCTGAAAAGGTGTGAAAAATATAATGAGCATGAAAAGTTGTGAATAATATGAGGAGTATGAAAGTTGTGAACAATATGAGGAGGATGAGAAGTTGTGAAAAATACGAGGAGTGTGAAAAGTTCAGAAAAATACGAGGAGCATGCAAAGGTCTGAAAAATACGAGGAGCATGAAAAGGTCTGAAAAATACAAAAAGCATGAAACGGAAAAATGAGAAGAGGATGAAAAGGTGTGAAAAATATGAAAAGGTGTGAAAAATTTCGAAGAGCCTGAAGAGGTGTGAAAAATACGAAGAGCATGAAAAGTTGTGAAAAATACGAAGTGCTTGAAAAGGTGTGAAACATACGAAGAGCCTGAAATGGTGTGAAAAATGTGCAGAGCATGAAAGGTTGTGAAAACTACGAAGAGCTTGAAAAGGTCTGAAAAATATCAAGAGCTTGAAAAGTTCTGAAGTATATGAAGAGCATGAAAAGGTGTGAAAAATACCAGGAGCATGAAAAGCTGTGAAAAATACGAAGAGCAAGAAAAATTCTGAAAAATACGAAGAGCATGTAAAGGTCTGAAAACTATGAAGAGCATGAAAAGTTGTGAACAATATGAGGTTCATGAAATGGTGTGAAAAATATGAAGAGCATGAAACGGTGTGTAAAATATGAAGAGCATGAAAAGGTTTGAAAAATACCAGGAGCATGAAAAGCTGTGATTTACGAGGAGAATGAAAAGTTCTGAAAAATAGGAGGAGCATGAAAAGGTCTGAAAAATACCAGGAGCATAAAAAGTTGTGAATAATATGAGGAGTATGAAAAGGTGTGAACAATATGAAGAGCATGAAACGCTGTGAAAAATACGAAGCATCAGAATGTCTGAAAAATACAAAGAGCATGAAATAGTGTGAAAAATACGAAGAGCATGAAAAGTTCTGAAAAATACGAAGAACATGAAAAGATGGGACAAATACGAAGAGGATGAAAAGATGTAAAAAATATGAAGAGCACGACAGGGTGTGAAAAATACGAAGAGCATGAAAAGGGGTGAAAAATTTCGAAGAGCCTGAAAAGGTGTGAAAAATACGAAGAGCATGAAAATTTGTGAAAAATACGAAGTGCATGAAAAGGTGTGAAACATACGAAGAGCCTGAAACGGTGTGTAAAATATGAAGAGCATGAAAAGGTGTGAATAATATAAGGTTAATGAAATGGTGTGAAAAATATGAAGATCATGAAACGGTGTGTAAAATATGAAGAGCAAGAAAAGGTGTGAAAAATACGCAGAATATGAAAAGGTCTGAAAAATAGGAGGAGCATGAATAGGTCTGAAAATACGAAGAGCATGAAGAGAATGAAAAGTTCTGAAAAATATGAAGAGCATGAAAAGTTGTGAAAAATATGAAGAGCATGAAAATGTGTGAATATTATGACGAGATGAAAAGGTGTGAACAATATGAGGAGCATGAGAAGTTGTGAAAAATACGAGGAGCATGAAAAGTTCTGAACAATATGAAGAGCATGAAAAGGTGTGAACTATATGAAGAGCATGAAAAGGTGTGAAAAATATGAGGAGCATGAAAAGGTCTGAAAAATAAGAGGAGCTTGAAAGGTCTGAAAAATTTGAGGAGCATGAAAAGATCTGAAAAATACGAGGAGGTTAAAAATTCTGAAAAATATGAAGAGCATGCAAAGTTCTGAAAAATACCCGGAGCATGAAAAGGTCTGAAAAATACAAAGAGCATGAAAAGGCGTGAAAATCACGAAGAGCATGCAAAGGTGTGAAAAATACGAGGAGCATGTAAAGGTCTGAAAAATAGAAGTAGCATAAAAAGTTCTGAAAAATACGGGGAGCATGAAAAGGTCTGAAAAATACGAGGAGCATGAAAAGGTGTGAAAAATACGAGGAGTATGAAAAGGTGTCAAAAACATGAAGAGCATGAACAGGTGTGAAATATTACAAAGAGCATGAAAAGGTGTGAAAAATATGAGGAGCATGAAATGGTCTGAAAAATATCAAGAATTTGAAAAGGTCTGAAATATACGAAGAGCATGAAAACGTGTGAACAGTATGAAGAGCATGAAGAGTTCTGAAAAATACGAGTAGCATGAAGAGTTCTGAAAAATACGAAGAGCATGAATAGGTCTGAAAAATAAGAGGAGCATGAAGTTGTCTGAAAAATAGTAAGAGCATGGAAAGGTCTATAAAATACAAGGACCAGGCAAGGTCTGAAAAATACGAGGAGCATGAAAAGGTGTGAAAAATACGAGGAGCATGAAAAAGTGTGAAAAATACGAGGAGCATGAAAAGGTGTGAAAAACACGAAGAGCATGAAAATGAATGAAAAATTCGAAGAGCATGAAAAGGTTTGAAAAATATGAGGAGCATGAAAAAGTGTGAAAAATACGAGGAGCATGAAAAGGTGTGGAAAATATGAAGAGCATGAAAAGTGTGAAAAATAGGAGCATGAAATGTGTGAAAAACACGAAGAGCAAGAAACGGTGTGAAAAACATGGAGAGCATGAAAAGGTGTGGAAAATATCAAGAGCATGAAAAGGCCTGAAAAATATGAAGAGCATTAAAAGGAGTGAAAAACACGAAGAGCATGAAAAGGTGTGAAAAACAGGAAGAGCATGAAAAGGTGTGAAAAATACAAAGAGCATATAAAGGTGTGAAAAATACGAGGAGAATGAAAAAGTGTGAAAAATACGAGGAGCATGAAAAGGTGTGAAAAATACGAGAAGCATGAAAAGGTCTGATAAATACGAGGAGGATGAAAAGGTCTGAAAAATACGAGGAGCATGAAAAGGTCTGAAAAACACAAGGAGCATGAAAAGGTCTGAAAAATACGGGGAGCCTGAAAAGTTGTGAACAATATGAACAGCATGAAACGGTGTGAAAAATATGAAGAGCATGAAAAGGTGTGAAATATACGAAGAGCATGAAAAAGTGTCAAAAATACGAAGAGCATGAAACAGTGTGAAAAATATGAAGAGCATGAAATGGTGTGAAAAATATGAAGAGCATGAAAAGGTGTGAAAAATATGAAGAGCATGAAACGGTGTGAAAAATATGAAGAGCATGAAAAGGTGTGAATCATACGAAGTGCATGAAAAGGTGTGAAATATACGAAGAGCATTAAAATGTGTGAAAAATACAAAGAGCATGAAAAAGTGTGAAAAGTACAAACGCATCAAACGGTGTGAAAAATATGAAGAGCATGAAACGTTGTGAAAAATCACGAAAAGCATGAAAAGTTGTGAAAAATTCAGAGAGCATTAAAAGATGTGAAAAATTACCAAGAACATGAAAAAGTCTGAAAAATACAAAGAGCTTTCTGAAAAATATGAAGAGCATGAAACGTGTGAAAAATATGAGGAGCATGAAACTATCTGAAAATATGAAGAGCATAAAACGGTGTGAAAAATACGAGGAGCATGGAAAGGTCTGAAAAATACAAGGGTCGTGAAAAGGTGTGAAAAATACGAGGAGCATGGAAATGTGTGAAAAATACGAGGAGCATGAAAAGGTCTGAAAAATACGAGGAGCCTGAAAAGGTTTCAAAACTATCAAGAGCATGAAAAGGTCTGAAAAATACGAAGAGCATGCAAACGTCTGAAAAATACGAAGAGCATGAAAAGGTGTGCAAAATATGAGGAGCATGAAAAGTTCTGAAAAATACGAGGAGCATGAAAATGTGTGAAAAATACAGGGAGCATGCAAAGGCCTGAAAAATACGAAGAGCGTGAAAAGGTGTGAAAAATATGAGGAGGATGAAAAGGTCTGAAAAACACGAGGACCATGGAAAGGTCTGAAAAATATGAGGAGCATGAAACAGTGTGAGAATATGAAGAGCATGAAACGGTATGAAAAATATGAAGAGCAGGAAAAGGTGTGAAAAATATGAAGAGCATGAAAAGTTCTGAAAAATACGAGGAGCAAGAAATGGTGTCAAAAATATGAGGAGCATGTAAAGGTGTGAAAAATTTGAAGAGCATGAAACTATGATAAATATGAGGAGCATGTAATGGTGTGAACATATGAAGAGCATGAAACAGTGTGAAATATATGAAGAGCATGAAAAGAAGTGAAAAATATGAAGATTATGAAACAGTGTGAAAAATATGAATAGCATGAAAAGGTGTGAAAAATATGAAGTGCATGAAACGGTGTGAAAAATGCGAAGAGCATGAAAAGTTCTGAAAAATATGGAGATCACGAAAAGTTCTGATAAATACGAAAAGCATGAAACGGTGTGAAAAATAAGAAGATCATGAAAACATCTGATAAATACGAAGAGCATGAAAAGGTGTAAAAAATTTGAAAAGCATGACAAGGTGTGAAAAATATGAAGAGCATGAAACGGTGTGTAAAATATGAAGAGCAAGAAAAGGTTTAAAAAATATGAAGAGTATGAAAAGTTGTGTAAAATATGAGGAGCAAGAAAAGGTTTAAAAAATACGAAGAGCATGAAAAGGTGTGAAAAATTTGAAAAGCATGACAAGGTGTGAAAAATATGAAGAGCATGAAACGGTGTGAAAAATAAGAAGAGCAAGAAAAGGTTTAAAAAATAAGAAGAGCATGAGAAGTTGTGTAAAATATGAAGAGCATGTAAACGTGTGAATAATATGTGGAGCATGAAAAGGTCTGAAAAATATGAAGAGCATGAAAAGGTGTGAAAAATCTGAGGAGCATGAAACGGTGTGACAACATGAAGCTCATGAAAAGATGTGAAATATATGAGGAGCATGAAATGGTGTGAAAAATAAGAAGAGCATGAAAAGCTGTAAAATATATGAAGAGCATGAAAAGGTCTGAAAAATACGAAGAGCATGAAAAGGTCTGAAAAATATCAAGAGATTGAAAAGGTCTGAAAAATATGAAAGGCATGAAAAGTTGTGAAAAATTGAAGAGCATGAAAAGGTCTGAAAAATATCAAGAACATGAAAACTTCTGAAAAATATCAAGAGCATGAAAAGGTGTGAAAAATACGAAGAGCATGAAAAGTTCTGAAAAATACGAAGAGCATGAAAAGGTCTGAAAAATACGAAGAGCATGAAGAGCATGAAAATTTCTGAAAAATATGAAGAGCTGAAAAGGTGTGAAAAATATAATGAGCATGAAAAGTTGTGAATAATATGAGGAGTATGAAAGGTGTGAACAATATGAGGAGAATGAGAAGTTGTGAAAAATACGAGGAGCGTGAAAATTTCAGAAAAATATGAGGAACATGCAAAGGTCTGAAAAATACGAGGAGCATGAAAAGGTCTGAAAAATACAAAGAGCATGAAAAGGTCTGAAAAATACATTGAGCATGAAACGGTGTGAAAAATGAGAAGAGGATGAAAATGTGTGAAAAATATGAAGAGCATGAAAAAGTGTGAAAAATTTCGAAGAGCCTGAAGAGGTGTGAAAAATATGAAGAGCATGAAAAGTTGTGAAAAACACGAAGTGCATGAAAAGGTGTGAAACATACGAAGAGCCTGAAACGGTGTGAAAAATGTGCAGAGCATGAAAGGTTATGAAAACTACGAAGAGCTTGAAAAAGTCTGAAAAATATCAAGAGCTTGAAAAGTTCTGAAGTATATGAAGAACATGAAAAGGTGTGAAAAATACCAGAAGCATGAAAAGCTGTGAAAAATACGAAGAGCATGTAAAGGTCTGAAAACTATGAAGAGCATGAAAAGTTGTGAACAATATGAGGTTCATGAAATGGTGTGAAAAATATGAAGAGCATGAAACGGTGTGTAAAGTATGAAAAGCATGAAAAGGTGTGAAAAATACCAGGAGCATGAAAAGCTGTGATTTACGAGGAGAATGAAAAGTTCTGAAAAATAGGAGGAGCATGAAAAGGTGTGAAAAATGCGAGGAGCATGAAAAGGTCTGAAAAATACCAGGAGCATAAAAAGTTGTGAATAATATGAGGAGTATGAAAAGGTGTGAACAATATGAGGAGCATGGGAAGTTGTGAAAAACACAAGGAGCGTGAAAAGGTCTGAAAAATACGAGGAGCATGCAAAGGTCTGAAAAATACGAGGAGCTTGCAAAGGTCTGAAAAATACGAGTAGCATGAAAAGGTCTAAAATATACGAGAAGCATGAAAAGGTGTGAATAATACGAGGAGCATGAAAGGGTCTAAAACATACAAGGAGCATGAAAAGGTGTGAATAATACAAAAAGCATGAAAAGGTGTGAAATATACAAAGAGCATGAAAAGGTGTGAAAAATTATGAAGTGCATGAAAAGTTGTGAAAAATTACGAAGACCATGAAAAGATGTGAAAAATACAAAGAGCATGAAAAGCTGTGAAAAATACGAAGAGCATGAAAAGGTGTGAAAAATATGAAGAGCATTAAATGGTGTGAAAAATAGAAAGTGCATGAAACGCTGTGAAAAATAGGAAGAGCTTGAAAAGTTCTGAAAAATATGAAGAGCGTGAAAAGGTGTGAAAAATACCAGGAGCATGAAAAGCTGTGAACAATACGAAGAGCATGAAAAATTCTGAAACATACGAAGAGCATGCAAAGGTTTGAAAACTATGAAGAGCATGAAAAGTTGTGAACAATATGAGGTTCATGAAATGGTGTGAAAAATATGAAGAGTATGAAACGGTGTGTAAATATGAAGAGCATGAAAAGGTGTGAAAAATACCAGGAGCATAAAAAGCTGTGATTTACGAGCAGAATGAAAAGATCTGAAAAATAGGAGGAGCATGAAAAGGTCTGAAAAATACCAGGAGCATAAAAAGATGTGAATAATATGAGGAGTATGTAAAGGTGTGAACAATGTGAGGAGCATGAGAAGCTGTGAAAAACACGAGGAGCGTGAAAAGTTCTGAAAAATACGAGGAGCATGCAAAGGTCTGAAAAATACGAGGAGCTTGCAAAAGTCTGAAAAATACGAGTAGCATGAAAAGGTGTGAAATATACGAAGAGCATGAAAAGGTGTGAAAAATTACGAAGTGCAGGAAAAGTTGTAAAAAATTACGAAGACCATGAAAAGATGTGAAAAATAAAAAGAGCATGAAAAGGTGTGAAAAATACGAAGAGCATGAAAAGGTGTGAAAAATATGAACAGCATTAAACGGTGTGAAAAATATGAGGAGCATGAAAAGGTCTGAAAAATAGAAGGAGCATAAAAAGGTGTGAAAAATGCGAGGAGTATGAAAAGGTGTCAAAAACACGAAGAGCATGAACAGGTGTGAAATATTACAAAGAGCATGAAAAGGTGTGAAAAATATGAGGAGCATGAAATGGTCTGAAAAATACGAAGAGCATGAAAAGGTCTGAAAAATATCAAGAACTTGAAAAGGTCTGAAATATACGAAGAGCATGAAAATGTGTGAACAGTATGAAGAGCATGAAAATTTCTGAAAAATACGAGTAGCATGAAGAGTTCTGAAAAATACAAAGAGCATGAATAGGTCTGAAATATCAGAGGAGCATGAAGAGGTCTGAAAAATACTAAGAGCATGAGGAGGTCTAAAAAATACGAGGAGCATGAAAAGATCTGAAAAATAAGAAGAGCATGAAAAGGTCAGAAAAATACGAGGAGCATGAAACAGTCTGAAAACTATGAAGAGCATGAAAAGGTCTGAAAAATTTTAAGAGCATGAAAAGATCTGAAAAATATGAAGTGATTGAAAAAGTGTGAAAAATATGAAGAGCATGAAATGCTGTGAAAAATATGAACAGCATGAAAAGGTGTGAAAATTAGGAGGAGCATGAAACGGTGTGAACAATACGAGGAGCATGAAATGGTGTGAACAATACGAGGAGCAGGAAAAGTTGTGAACAATACGAAGAGCATGAAAAGGTCTGAAAAATATAAGGAGCATGAAAAGGTCTGAAAAATAAGAAGAGCATGGAAAGGTGTGTTAAATATGAGGAGCATAAAAAGGTGTGAAAAATATTAACAGCATGAAAAGGTGTGAAAAATATGAAGAGCATGATAAGGTGTGAAACATATGAAGAGCATGAAAAGGTCTGAAAAATATGAAGAGCGACGTCAGGACTTGTGCCTAGATGCGAGCGACACCTCGGGACTCTCCTCGAGGCTTGGCAGGGCAATTGGGATGTCTCTCCAGCTGAGGGGGGAGACCAGGGGTCCCGTTCCACTTGCCACAGGAATCCTGGGACTACTATCCATATTAAAGAGGTGTCAGGCATCGTCTCCTTTTGAAGCACTGACGTCCGCGTACCTCTGGAGTTTTCAAAGGATGTGAGGCCTCCGGTCGCGATGAGGCGGGGAGCTAGGTCTTTCTCTGTGGTCTCCACAGGGGATTCAGACATCCCTTCGTCATGGGAGATGCAAGACGAGCCTGCATTCAATTCACTGCAGGGATATCCGGCCTTTCTTCGAGTCAGAGCATCTCGGTGTCCATTCCACTTGAGGCCACAAACTCAGGGTCCCTCTCACATACATGTAGCTGAGAGAAGCCTCCTCTTGAGGCGCTTGTGGAAAGTTCGTATTCCTCTTGAGTTGAAGCCAGGGACTAAGCTCTCATCTCGAGTTGATTTGGGGTCCACGGAGCCCTTTCGTGTTGCTACAGTGACCTCAGGATCCCTCTAGACTTGAGACAGTGATCTTGGGTTTTCTCTGGAGTGCCATCAAGGAAATCATGGCTCCTTTCACGTTTGATGTGGAACACGGAATTGCTCTGCACGCAGTGCAGGGAAATCGGGCCTCATCTCGCGGCGAGGGGGAAGTCTCATGGTTTTTCTCGACTTGCGGCCAGAACCTGGGGTATATTCTCGAGTTACGACTGGGAGGGCCCTTCCAGACATGTGTTTGCTGAGCGACGTCAGGACTCCTGCCTAGGTGCGAGGGACACCTCGGGATTCTCTTCGAGTCTTGGCATGGCAATTGGGACGTGTATCCACGTGAGGCGGGAGACCCAGGGTCCTTTCCACGTGCCACAGGGATCGTGGGACTTCTATCCATTTGCAAGAGGAGTCAGGCATCGTCTCCTTTGGAAGCATTGATCTGCGCGGACCTCTCGAGTTTTCAAAGGATGTGAGGCCACCTGTCTCGATGAGGCGGAGAACTAGGTCTTTCTCTGTGGTCTCCACAGGGGATTCAGACATCCCTTCGTCTTGGGAGATGGAAGAGGAGCCTGCATTCAATTCACTGCAGGGATATCCGGCCTTATTTCGAGTCAGAGCATCTCGGTGTCCATTCCACTTGAGGCCACAAACACAGGGTCCCTCTCACATACCTGTAGCTGAGAGAAGCCTCCTCTTGAGGTGCTTGTGGAAAGTTGGTATTCCTCTTGAGTCGAAGCCAGGGACTAAGCAATCATCTCGAGTTGATTTGGGGTCCACGGAGCCCTTTCGTGTTGCTCCAGTGACCTCAGGATCCCTCTACACTTGAGACAGTTATCTTGGGTTTTCTCTGGAATACCAGCAAGGAAATCAAGGCTCCTTTCACGCTTGATGTGGAACACGGAATTGCTCTGCACGCAGTGCAGGGGAATCGGGCCTCATCTCGCAGCGAGGGGGAAGTCTCATGGTTTTTCTTGAATTTCGGCCGGAACCTGGGGTATATTCTCGAGTTACGACAGGGAGGGCCCTTCCAGACACGTGTTTGTTCAGCGACGTCAGGACTCCTGCCTAGGTGCGAGGGACACCTCGGGATTCTCCTCGAGTCTTGGCATGGCAATTGGGACGGGTCTCCACGTGAGGCGGGAGACCCAGTGTCCCTTTCGACGTGCCACAGGGATCCTGGGACTCCTATCCATTTTCCAGAGGAGTCAGGCATCGTCTCCTTTGGAAGCATTGATCTCCGCGGACCTCTCGAGTTTTCAAAGGATGTGAGGCCTCCGGTCGCGATGAGGCGGAGAACTAGGTCTTTCTCTGTGGTCTCCACAGGGGATTCAGACATCCCTTCGTCTTGGGACATGCAAGAGGAGCCTGCATTCAATTCACTGCAGGGATATCCGGCCTTACTTCGAGTCAGAGCATCTCGGTGTCCATTCCACTTGAGGCCACAAACTCAGGGTCCTCTCACATACCTGTAGCTGAGAGAAGCCTCCTCTTGAGGTGCTTGTGGAAAGTTGGTATTCCTCTTGAGTCGAAGCCAGGGACTAAGCTCTCATCTCGAGTTGATTTCGGGTCCACGGAGCCATTTCGTGTTGCTCCAGTGACCTCAGCATCCCTCTAGACTTGAGACAGTGATCTTGGGTTTTCTCTGGAGTGCCATCAAGGAAATCAAGGCTCCTTTCACGCTTGATATGGAACACGGAATTGCTCTGCACGCAGTGCAGGGGAATCGGGCCTCATCTCGCGGCGAGGGGGAAGTCTCTTGGTTTTTCTCGAGTTGCGGCCGGAACCTGGGGTATATTCTCGAGTTACGACGGGGAGGGCCCTTCCAGACACGTGTTTGTTCAGCGACGTCAGGTCTCCTGCCTAGGTGGGAGGGACACCTCGGGATTCTCCTCGAGTCTTGGCATGGCAATTGGGAGGCGTCTCCACGTGAGGCGGGAGACCCAGGGTCCCTTTCCACGTGCCCAGGGATCCTGGGACTCCTATCCATTTTCAAGAGGAGTCAGGCATCGTCTCCTTTGGAAGCATTGATCTCCGCGGACCTCTCGAGTTTTCAAAGGATGTGAGGCCTCCGGTCGCGATGAAGCGGAGGACTAGGTCTTTCTCTGTGGTCTACACAGGGGATTCAGACATCCCTTCGTCTTGGGAGATGCAAGACGAACCTGCATTCAATTCACTGCAGGGATATCCGGCCTTACTTCGAGTCAGAGCATCTCGGTGTCCATTCCACTTGAGGCCACAAACTCAGGGTACCTCTCACATATCTGTAGCTGAGAGAAGCCTCCTCTTGAGGTGCTTGTGGAAAGTTGGTATTCCTCTTGAGTCGAAGCCAAGGACTAAGCCTTCATCTCGAGTTGATTTGGTGTCCACGGAGCCCTTTTGTGTTGCTCCAGTGACCTCACGATCCCTCTAGACTTGAGACAGTGATCTTGGGTTTTCTCTGGAGTGCCATCAAGGAAATCAAGGCTCCTTTCACGTTTGATGTGGAACACGGAATTGCTCTGCACGCAGTGCAGGGGAATCGGGCCTCATCTCGCGGCGAGGGGGAAGTCTCATGGTTTTTCTCGAGTTGCGCCCGGAACCTGTGGTATATTCTCGAGTTACGACGGGGAGGGCCCTTCCAGACACGTGTTTGTTCAGCGACGTCAGGACTCCTGCCTAGGTGCGAGGGACACCTCGGGATACTCCTCGAGTCTTGGCATGGCAATTGGGATGCGTATCCACGTGAGGCGGGAGACCCAGGGTCCCTTTCCACGTGCTACCGATATCCTGGGACTCCTATCCATTTTCAAGAGGAGTCAAGCATCGTCTCCTTTGGAAGCATTGATCTCCGCGGACCTCTCGAGTTTTCAAAGGATGTGAAGCCTCCGGTCGCGATGAAGGGGAGAACTAGGTCTTTCTCTGTGGTCTACACAGGGGATTCAGACATCCCTTCGTCTTGGGAGATGCAAGACGAACCTGCATTCAATTCACTGCAGGGATATCCGGCCTTACTTCGAGTCAGAGCATCTCGGTGTCCATTCCACTTGAGGCCACAAACTTAGGGTACCTCTCACATATCTGTAGCTGAGAGAAGCCTCCTCTTGAGGTGCTTGTGGAAAGTTGGTATTCCTCTTGAGTCGAAGCCAAGGACGAAGCTTTCATCTCGAGTTGATTTGGGGTCCACGGAGCCCTTTCGTGTTGCTCCAGTGACCTCAGGATCCCTCTAGACTTGAGACAGTGATCTTGGGTTTTCTCTGGAGTGCCATCAAGGAAATCAAGGCTCCTTTAACGTTTGATGTGGAACACGGAATTGCTCTGCACGCAGTGCAGGGGAATCGGGCCTCATCTCGCGGCGAGGGGGAAGTCTCATGGTTTTTCTCGAGTTGCGGCTGGAACCTGTGGTATATTCTCGAGTTACGACGGGGAGGGCCCTTCCAGACACGTGTTTGTTCAGCGATGTCAGGACTCCTGCCTAGGTGCGAGGGACAACTCGGGATTCTCCTCGAGTCTTGGCATGGCAATTGGGACGTGTCTCCACGTGAGGCGGGAGACCCAGGGTCCCTTTCCACGTGCCACAGGGATCCTGGGACTCCTATCCACTTTCAAGAGGAGTCAGGCATCGTCTCCGTGGGAAGCATTTATCTCCTCGGACGTCTCGAGTTTTCAAAGGATGTGAGGCCTCCGTTCGCGTTGAGGCGGAGGACTAGGTCTTTCTCTGTGGTCTCCACAGAGGATTCAGACATCCCTTCGTCTTGGGAGATGCAAGACGAGCCTGCATTCAATTCACTGCAGGGATATCCGGCCTTACTTCGAGTCAGAGCATCTCGGTGTCCATTCCACTTGAGGCCACAAATTCAGGGTGCCTCTCACATACCTGTAGCTGAGAGAAGCCTCCTCTTGAGGTGCTTGTGGAAAGTTGGTATTCCTCTTGAGTCGAAGCCAGGGACTAAGCTCTCATCTCGAGTTGATTTGGGGTCCACAGAGCCCTTTCGTGTTTCTCCAGTGACCTCAGGATCCCTCTAGACTTGAGACAGTGATCTTGGGTTTTCTCTGGAGTGCCATCAAGGAAATCTAGGATCCTTTCACGTTTGAAGTGGAACACGGAACTGCTCTGCACGCAGTGCAGGGGAATCGGGCCTCATCTCGCGGCGAGGGGGAAGTCTCATGGTTTTTCTAGAGTTGCGGCCAGAACCTGGGGTATATTCTCGAGTTACGACGGGGAGGGCCCTTCCATACACGTGTTTGTTCAGCGATGTCAGGACTCCTGCCTAGGTGAGAGGGACACCTCGGGATTCTCCTCGAGTCTTGGCATGGCAATTGGGACGCGAATCCACGTGAGGCGGGAGACCCAGGGTCCCTTTCCACGTGTCACAGGGATCCTGGGACTCCTATCCATTTTCAAGAGGAGTCAGGCATCGTCTCCTTTGGAAGCATTGATCTCAGTGGACCTCTCGAGTTTTCAAAGGATGTGAGGCCTCCGTTCGCGTTGAGGCGGAGGACTAGGTCTTTCTCTGTGGTCTCCACAGGGGATTCAGACATCCCTTCGTCTTGGGAGATGCAAGACGAGCCTGCATTCAGTTCACTGCAGGGATATCCGGTCTTACTTCGAGTCAGAGCATCTCAGTGTCCATTTCACTTGAGGCCACAAACTCAGGGTCCCTCTCACATACCTGTAGCTGAGAGAAGCCTCCTCTTGAGGTGCTTGTGGAAAGTTGGTATTCCTCTTGAGTCGAAGCCAGGGACTAAGCTCTCATCTCGAGTTGATTTGGGGTCCACGGAGCCCTTTCCTGTTGCTCCAGTGACCTCAGGATCCCTGTAATTTTGAGGCAGTGATCTTGGGTTTTCTCTGGAGTGCCATCAAGGAAATAAAGGCTCCTTTCACGTTTGATGAGGAACACGGAATTGCTCTGCACGCAGTGCAGGGGAACCGGGCCTCATCTCGCGGCGAGGGGGAAGTCTCATGGTTTTTCTCGAGTTGCGGCCGGAACCTGGGGTATATTCTCGAGTTACGACGGGGAAGGCCCTTCCAGACACGTGTTTGTTCAGCGACGTCAGGACTCCTGCCTAGGTGCGAGGGACACCTCGGGATTCTCCTCGAGTCTTGGCATGGCAATTGTGACGCGTATCCACGTGAGGCGGGAGACCCAGGATCCCTTTCCACGTGCCACAGGGATCCTGGGACTCCTATCCATTTTCAAGAGGAGTCAGGCATCGTCTCCTTTGGAAGCATTGATCTCCGCGGACCTCTCGAGTTTTCAAAGGATGTGAGGCCTCCGGTCGTGATGAGGCCCAGGACTAGGTCTCTCTTTGTGGTCTCCACAGCGGATTCAGACATCCCATCGTCTTGGGAGATGCAAGGCGAGCCTGCATTCAATACACTGCAGGGATATCCGGCCTTACTTCGAGTCAGAGCATCTCGGTGTCCATTCCACTTGAGGCCACACACTCAGGGTCCCTCTCACATAGCTGTAGCTGAGAGAAGCCTCCTCTTGAGGTGCTTGTGGAAAGTTGGTATTGCTCTTGAGTCGAAGCCAGGGACTAAGCTCTCATCTCGAGTTGATTTGTGGTCCACGGAGCCCTTTCCTGTTGCTTCAGTGACCTCAGGATCCCTCTAGACTTGAGACAGTGATCTTGGGTTTTCTCTGGAGTGCCATCAAGGAAATCAAGGCTCCTTTCACGTTTGATGTGGAACACGGAATTGCTCTGAATGCAGTGCAGGGGAATCGAGCCTCATCTCGCGGCGAGGGGGAAGTCTCATGGTTTTTCTCGAGTTGCGGCCGGAACCTGGGGTATATTCTCGAGTTACGACCGGGAGGGCCCTTCCAGACACGTGTTTGTTCAGCGACGTCACGACTCCTGCCTAGGTGCGAGGGACACCTCGGGATTCTCCTCGAGTTTTGGCGTGGCAATTGTGATGCGTATCCACGCGAGTCTGAGACCCAGAGTCCCTTTCCACGTGCCACAGGGATACTGGGACTCCTATCCATTTTCAAGAGGAGTCAGGCATCGTCTCCTTTGGAAGCATTGATCTCCGCGGACCTCTCGAGTTTTCAAAGGATGTGAGGCCTCCGGTCGTGATGAGGCCCAGGACTAGGTCTCTCTTTGTGGTCTCCACAGCGGATTCAGACATCCCATCGTCTTGGGAGATGCAAGGCGAGCCTGCATTCAATTCACTGCAGGGATATCCGGCCTTACTTCGAGTCAGAGCATCTCGGTGTCCATTCCACTTGAGGCCACACACTCAGGGTCCCTCTCACATAGCTGTAGCTGAGAGAAGCCTCCTCTTGAGGTGCTTGTGGAAAGCTGGTATTGCTCTTGAGTCGAAGCCAGGGACTAAGCTCTCATCTCGAGTTGATTTGTGGTCCACGGAGCCCTTTCCTGTTGCTCCAGTGACCTCAGGATCCCTCTAGACTTGAGACAGTGATCTTGGGTTTTCTCTGGAGTGCCATCAAGGAAATCAAGGCTCCTTTCACGTTTGATGTGGAACACGGAATTGCTCTGCACGCAGTGCAGGGGAATCGGGCCTCATCTCGCGGCGAGGGGGAAGTCTCATGGTTTTTCTCTAGTTGCGGCCGGAACCTGGGGTATATTGTCGAGTTACGACGGGGAAGGCCCTTCCAGACACGTGTTTGTTCAGCGACGTCAGGACTCCTGCCTAGGTGCGAGGGACACCTCGGGATTCTCCTCGAGTCTTGGCATGGCAATTGGGACGCGTATTCACGTGAGGCGGGAGACCCAGGATCCCTTTCCACGTGCCACAGGGATCCTGGGACTCCTATCCATTTTCAAGAGGAGTCAGGCATCGTCTCCTTTGGAAGCATTGATCTCCGCAGACCTCTCGAGTTTTCAAAGGATGTGATGCCTCCGGTCTGGATGAGGCGAAGGACTAGGTCTTTCTCTGTCGTCTCCACAGGGGATTCAGACATCCCTTCGTCTTGGGAGATGCAAGACGAGCATGCATTCAATTCACTCCAGGGATATCCGGCCTTACTTCGAGTCAGAGCATCTGGGTGTCCATTCCACTTGAGGACACAAACTCAGGGTCCCTCTCACATACCTGTAGCTGAGAGAACCTCCTCTTGAGGTGCTTGTGGAAAGTTGGTATTCCTCTTGAGTCGAAGCCAGGGACTAAGCTCTCATGTCGAGTTGATTTGGGGTCCACGGAGCCCTTTCATGTTGCTCCAGTGACCTCAGGATCCCTCTAGACTTGAGACAGTGATCTTGGGTTTTCTCTGGAGTGCCATCAAGGAAATCAAGGCTCCTTTCACGTTTCATGAGGAACACGGAATTGCTCTGCACGCAGTGCAGGGGAACCGGGCCTCATCTCGCGGCGAGGGGGAAGTCTCATGGTTTTTCTCGAGTTGCGGCCGGAACCTGGGGTATATTCTCGAGTTACGACGGGGAAGGCCCTTCCAGACACGTGTTTGTTCAGCGACGTCAGGACTCCTGCCTAGGTGCGAGGGACACCTCGGGATTCTCCTCGAGTCTTGGAATGGCAATTGTGACGCGTATCCACGTGAGGCGGGAGACCCAGGATCCCTTTCCACGTGCCACAGGGATCCTGGGACTCCTATCCATTTTCAAGAGGAGTCAGGCATCGTCTCCTTTGGAAGCATTGATCTCCGCGGACCTGTCGAGTTTTCAAAGGATGTGAGGCCTCCGATCGCGATGAGGCGGAGGACTAGGTTTTTCTCTGTGGTCTCCACAGCGGATTCAGACATCCCTTCGTCTTGGGAGATGCAAGACGAGCCTGCATTCAATTCACTACAGGGATATCCTGCCTTACTTCGAGTCAGAGCATCTCGGTGTCCATTCCACTTGAGGCCCCAAACTCAGGGTCCCTCTCACATACCTGTAGCTGAGAGAATCCTCCTATTGAGGTGCTTGTGGAAAGTTGATATTCCTCTTGAGTCGAAGCCAGAAACTAAGCTCTCATCTCGAATTGATTTGGGGTCCACGGAGAAACTTCGTGTTGCTCCAGTGACGTCAGGATCCCTCTAGACTTGAGACAGTGATCTTGGGTTTTCTCTGGAGTGCCATCAAGGAAATCAAGGCTCCTTTCACGTTTGAAGTGGAACACGGAATTGCTCTGCACGCAGTGCAGGGGAATCGGGCCTCATCTCGCGGCGAGGGGGAAGTCTCATTGTTTTTCTCGAGTTGCGGCCGGAACCTGTGGTTTATTCTCGAGTTACGACGGGGAGGGCCCTTCCAGACACGTGTTTGTTCAGCGACGTCAGGACTCCTGCCTAGTTGCGAAGGACACCTTGGGATTCTCCTCGAGTCTTGGCATGGCAATTGGGACGCGTCTCCACGTGAGTCGGGAACCAGGGTACCTTTCCACGTGCCACAGGGATCCTGGGACTCCTATATATTTACAAGAGTCGTCAGGCATCGTCTACTTTGGAAGGAATGATCTCCACGGACCTCTCGAGTTTTCAAAGGATGTGAGCCCTCCGGTCGTGTTGAGGCGGAGGACTAGGTCTTTCTCTGTGGTCTCCACAGGGGATTCAGACATCCCTTCGTCTTGGGAGATGCAAGACGAGCCTGCATTCAATTCACTGCAGGGATATCCGGCCTTACTTCGAGTCAGAGCATCACGGGTTCCATTCCACTTGAGGCCACAAACTCAGGGTCCCTCTCACATACCTGTAGCTGAGAGAAGCCTCCTCTTGACGTGCTTGTGGAAATTTGGTATTCCTCTTGAGTCGAAGCCAGGGACTAAGCTCTCATCTCGAGTTGATTTGGGGTCCACGGAGCCCTTTCATGCTGCTACAGTGGCCTCAGGATCCCTCTAGACTTGAGACAGTGACTTTTGGTTTTCTCTGGAGTGCCATCAAGGAAATCAAGGCTCCTTTCACGTTTGATGTGGAACACGGAATTGCTCTGCATGCAGTGCAGGGGAATCGGGCCTCATCTCGCGGCGAGGGGGAAGACTCATGGTTTTTCTTGAGTTGCGGCCGGAACCTGGGGTATATTCTCGAGTTACGACGGGGAGGGCCCTTTCGGACACGTGTTTGTTCAGCGTCGTCAGGACTCCTGCCTAGGTGCGAGGGACACCTCGGGATTCTCCTCGAGTCTTGGCATGGCAATTGGGACGCGTATCCACGTGAGGCGGGAGACCCAGGGTCCCTTTCCACGTCCCACAGGGATCCAGGGACTCCTATCCATTTTCAAGAGGAGTCAGGCATCGTCTCCTTTGGAAGCATTGATCTCCGCGGACCTCTCGAGTTTTCAAAGGATGTGAGGCCTCCGGTCGCATTGACGCGGAGGACTAGGTCTTTCTCTGTGGTCTCCACTGGGGATTCAGACATCCCTTCGTCTTGGGAGATGCAAGACGAGCCTGCATTCAATTCACTGCAAAGATATCCGGCCTTACTTCGAGTCAGAGCATCTCGGTGTCCATTCCACTTGAGGCCACAAACTCATGGTCGCTCTCACATACCTGTAGCTGAGAGAAGCCTCCTCTTCAGGTGCTTGTGGAAAGTTGGTATTCCTCTTGAGGCGAAGCCAGGGACTAAGCTCTCATATCGAGTTGATTTGGGGTCCTCGGAGCCCTTTCGTGTTGCTCCAGTGACCTCAGGATCCCTCTAGACTTGAGACAGTGATCTTGGGTTTTCTCTGGAGTGCCATCAAGGAAATCAAGGCTCCTTTCCCGTTTGATGTGGAACACGGAATTGCTCTGCACGCAGTGCAGGGGAATCGGGCCTCATCTCGCAGCGAGGGGGAAGTCTCATGGTTTTTCTCGAGTTGCGGCCGGAACCTGGGGTATATTCTCGAGTTATGACGGGGAGGGCCCTTCCAGACACGTGTTTGTTCAGCGACGTCAGGACTCCTGCCGAGGTGCGACGGACACCTCGGGATTCTCCTCGAGTCTTGGCATGGCAATTGGGACGCGTCTCCACGTGAGGCAGGAGACACAGGGTCCCTTTCCACGTGCCACAGGGATCCTGGGACTACTATCCATTTTCAAGAGGAGTCAGGCATCGTCTCCTTTGGAAGCATTGATCTCCGCAGACCTCTTCAGTTTTCAAAGGATGTGAGGCCTCCGGTCTCGATGAGGCGGAGGACTAGGTCTTTCTCTGTGGTCTCCACAGGGGATTCAGACAACCCTTCGTCTTTGGAGATGCAAGTCGAGACTGCATTCAATTCACTGCAGGGATATCAGGCCTTACTTCGAGTCAGAGCATTTCGGTGTCCATTCCACTTGAGGCCACAATCTCAGGGTCCCTCTCACATACCTGTAGCTGAGAGAAGCCTTCTCTTGAGGTGCTTGTGGAAAGTTGGTATTCCTCTTGAGTCGAAGCCAGGGACTAAGCTCTCATCTCGAGTTGATTTGGGATCCACGGAGCCCTTTCCTGTTGCTCCAGTGACCTCAGGATCCCTCTAGACTTGAGACAGTGATCTTGGGTTTTCTTTGGAGTGCCATCAAGGAAATCAAGGCTCCTTTCACGTTTGATGTGGAACACGGAATTGCTCTGCACTCAGTGCAGGGGAATCGGGCCTCATCTCGCGGCGAGGGGAAAGTCTCATGGTTTTTCTCGAGTTGCGTCCGGAACCTGGGGTATATTCTCGAGTAACGACGGGGAGGGCCCTTCCAGACACGTGTTTGTTCAGCGATGTCAGGACTCCTGCCTAGGTGCGAGGGACACCTTGGGATTCTCCTCGAGTCTTGGCATGGCAATTGGGACGCGTCTCCACGTGAGGCGGGAGACCCAGTGTCCCTTTCAATGTGCCACAGGGATCCTGGGACTCCTATATATTTACAAGAGGCGTCAGGCATCGTCTCCTTTGGAAGGAATGATCTCCAAGGACCTCTCGAGTTTTCAAAGGATGTGAGTCCTCCGGTCGCGTTGAGGCGGAGGACTAGGTGTTTCTCTGTGGTCTCCACAGGGGATTCAGACATCCCTTCGTCTTGGGAGATGCAATACGAGCCTGCATTCAATTCACTGTAAAGATATCCGGCCTTACTTCGAGTCAGAGCTTCTCGGTGTCCATTCCACTTGAGGCCACAAACTCAGGGTCCCTCTCACATACCTGTAGTTGAGAGAAGCCTCCTATTCAGGTGCTTGTGGAAAGTTGGTATTCCTCTTGAGTCGAAGCCAGGGACTAAGCTCTAATCTCGAGTTGATTTGGGGTCCTAGGAGCCCTTTCGTGTTGCTCCAGTGACCTCAGGATCCCTCTAGACTTGAGACAGTCATCTTGGGTTTTCTCTGGAGTGCCATCAAGGAAATCAACGCTCCTTTCACGTTTGATCTGGAACACTGAATTGCTCTGCACGCAGTGCACGGGAATCGGGCCTCATCTCGAGGCGAGGAGGAAGTCTCATGGTTTTTCTCGAGTTGCGGCCGGAACCTGGGGTATATTCTCGAGTTACGACGGGGAGGGCCCTTCCAGACACGTGTTTGTTCAGCGACGTCAGGACTCCTGCCTAGGTGCGAGGGACACCTCGGGATTCTCCTCGAGTCTTGGCATGTCAATAGGGACGCATCTCCACGTGCAGCGGGAGACCCAGGGTCCCTTTCCACGTGCCACAGGGATCTTGGGACACCTATCCATTTTCAAGAGGAGTCAGGCATCGTCTCCTTTGGAAGCACTGATCTCTGCGGACCTCTCGAGTTTTCAAAGGATGTGAGGCCTCCGGTCGCGTTGAGGCGGAGGATTAGGTCTTTCTCTGTGGTCTCCACAGGGGATTCAAACAACCCTTCGTCTTGGGAGATGCAAGACAAGCCTGCATTCAATTCACTGCAGGGATATCCGGCCTTACTTCGAGTCAGAGCATCTCGGTGTCCATTCCACTTGAGGCCACAAACTCAGGGTCCCTCTCACATACCTGTATCTGAGAGAAGCCTCCTCTTGAGGTGCTTGAGGAAAGTTGGTATTCCTCTTGAGTCGAAGCCAGGGACTAAGCTCTCATGTCGAGTTGATTTGGGGTCCACGGAGCCCTTTCCTGTTGCTCCAGTGACCTCAAGATCCCTCTAGACTTGAGACAGTGATCTTGGGTTTTCTCTGGAGTGCCATCAAGGAAGTCAAGGCTCATTTCACTTTTGATGTGGAACACGGAATTGCTCTGCACGCATTGCAGGGGAATCGGGCCTCATCTCGCGGCGAGGGGGAAGTCTCATGGTTTTTCTCGAGTTGCGGCCGGAACCTGGGGTATATTCTCGAGTTACGACGGGGAGGGCCCTTCCAGACACGTGTTTGTTCAGCGACGTCAGCACTCCTGCCTAGGTGCGAGGGACACCTCGGGATTCTCCTCGAGTCTTGGCATGGCAATTGGAACGCGTCTCCACGTGAGGCGGGAGACCCAGTGTCCCTTTCCACGTGCCGCAGGGATCCTGGGACTCCTATCCATTTTCAAGAAGAGTCAGGCATCGTCTCCTTTGGAAGCATTGATCTCCGAAGACATCTCGAATTTTCAAAGGATGTGAGGCCTTCGGTCGCGATGAGGCGGAGGACTAGGTCTTTCTCTGTGGTCTCCACAGGGGATTCAGACATCCCTTCGTCTTGGGAGATGCAAGACGAGCCTGCATTCAATTCACTGCAGGGATATCCGGCCTTACTTCGAGTCAGAGCATCTCGGTGTCCATTCCACTTGAGGCCACAAACTCATGGGCCCTCTCACATACCTGTATCTGAGAGAAGCCTCCTCTAGAGATGCTTGTGGAAAGTTGGTATTCCTCTTGAGTCGAAGCCAGGGACTAAGCTCTCATCTCGAGTTGATTTGGGGTCCACAGAGCCCTTTCTTGTTGCTCCAGTGACCTCAGGATCCCTCTAGACTTGACACAGTGATCTTGGGTTTTCTCTTGAGTGCCATCAAGGAAATCAAGGCTCCTTTCACGTTTGATGTGGAACACGGAATTGCTCTGCACGCAGTGCAGGGGAATTGGGCCTCAACTCACGGCGAGGGGGATGTCTCATGGTTTTTCTCGAGTTGCGGCCGGAACCTGGGGTATATTCTCGTGTTACGACGGGGAGGGCCCTTCCAGACACGTGTTTGTTCAGCGACGTCAGGACTCCTGCCTAGGTGCGAGGGACACCTCGGGATTCTCCGCGAGTCTTGGCATGGCAATTGGGAGGCGTCTGCACGTGAGGCGGGAGACTCAGGGTCCCTTTCCAAGTGCCACAGGGATCCTGGGACTCCTATCCATTTTCAAGAGGAGTCAGGCGTCGTCTCCTTTGGAAGCATTGATCTCCGCGGACCTCTCGAGTTTTCAAAGGATGTGAGGCCTCCGGTCGCGATGAGGCGGAGAACTAGGTCTTTCTCTGTGGTCTCCACAGGGGATTCAGACATCCCTTCGTCTTGGGAGATGCAAGACGAGCCTGCATTCAATTCACTGCAGGGATATCCAGCCTTACTTCGAGTCAGACCATCTCGGTGTCCATTCCACTTGAGGCTGAAAACTTAGGGTCCCTCTCACATACCTGTAGCTGAGAGAAGCCTACTCTTGAGGTGCTTGCGGAAAGTTGGTGTTACTCTTGAGTCGAAGCCAGGGACTAAGCTCTCATCTCGAGTTGATTTGGGGTCCATGGAGACCTTTCGTGTTGCTCCAGTGACCTCAAGATCCCTCTAGACTTGAGACAGTGATCTTGGGTTTCCTCTGGAGTGCCATCAAGGAAATCAAGGCTCCTTTCACATTTGATGTGGAGCACGGAATTGCTCTGCACGCAGTGCAGGGGAATCGGGCCTCATCTCGCGGCGATGGGGAAGTCTCAAGGTTTTTCTCGAGTTGCGGCCGGAACCTGGGGTATATTCTCGAGTTACGATGGGGAGGGCCCTTCCAGACACGTGTTTGTTCAGCAACGTCAGGACTCCTGCCTAGGTGCGAGGGACACCTCGGAAATCTCCTCGAGTCTTGGCATGGCAATTGGCGGGAGACCCAGGGTCCCTTTCCACGTGCTACTGGGATCCTGGGACTCCTATCCATTTTCAAGAGGAGTCAGGCATCGTCTCCTTTGGAAGCATTGATCTCCGCAGACCTCTCGAGTTTTCAAAGGATGTGAGGCCTCCGGTCGCGATGAGGCGGAGGACTAGGTCTTTCTCTGTCATCTCCACAGGGGATTCAGACATCCCTTCGTCTTGGGAGATGCAAGACGAGCCTGCATTCAATTCACTGCAGGGATATCCGGCCTTATTTCGAGTCAGAGCATCTCGGTGTCCATTCCACTTGAGGCCACAACTCATGGTCCTTCTCACATACCTGTAGCTGAGAGAAGCCTCTTCTTGAGGTGCTTGTGGAAAGTTGGTATTCCTCTTGAGTCGAAGCCAGGGACTAAGCTCTCATCTCGAGTTGATTTGGCGTCCACGGAGCCCTTTCGGGTTGCGCCAGTGACCTCAGGTTCCCTCTAGACTTGAGACAGAGATTTTGGGTTTTCTCTGGAGTGCCATCAAGGAAATCAAGGCTCCTTTCCCGTTTGATGTGGAACACGGAATTGCTCTGCACGCAGTGCAGGGGAATCGGGCCTCATCTCGCGGCGAGGGGGAAGTCTCATGGTTTTTCTCGAGTTGCGGCCGGAACCTGGGATGTATTCTTGAGTTACGACCGGGAGGGCCCTTCCAGACACGTGTTTGTTCAGCGACGTCAGGACTCCTGCCTAGGTGCGAGGGACACCTCGGGATTCTCCTCGAGTCTTGGCATGGCAATTGGGACGCGTCTCCACGTGAGGCGGGAGACCCAGGGTCCCTTTCCACGTGCCACAGGGATCCTGGGACTCCTATCCATTTTCAAGAGGCGGCAGGCATCGTCTCCTTTGGAAACATTGATCTCCGCGGACCTCTCGAGTATTCAAAGGATGTGAGGCCTCCGATCGCGATGAAGCGGAGGACAAGGTCTTTCTCTGTGTTCTCCACAGGGGTTTCAGACATCCCTTCGTCTTGGGAGGTGCAAGACGAGCCAGCATTCATTCACTGCAGGGATATCCGGCCTTACTTCGAGTCAGAGCATCTCGGTGTCCATTCCACTTGAGGCCACAAACTCAGGGTCCCTCTCACATACCTGTAGCTGAGAGAAGCCTCCTCTTGAGGTGCTTGTGGAAAGTTGGTATTCCTCTTGAGTCGAAGCCAGGGACTAAGATCTCATCTCGAGTTGATTTGGGGTCCACGGAGCCCTTTCTTGTTGCTCCAGTGACCTCAGGATCCCAATAGACTTGATACAGTGATCTTGGGTTTTCTCTGGAGTGCCATCAAGGAAATCAAGGCTCCTTTCACGTTTGATGTGGAACACGGAATTGCTCTGCATGCAGTGCAGGGGAATCGGGCCTCATCTCGTGGCAAGTGGGAAGTCTCATGGTTTTTCTCGAGTTGCGGCTGGAACCTGGGGTATATTGTCCAGTTACGACGGGGAGGGCCCTTCCAGACACGTGTTTGTTCAGCGACGTCAGGACTCCTGCCTAGGTGCGAGGGACACCTCGGGATTCTCCTCGAGTCTTGGCATGCTAATTGGGACTCGTCTCCACGTGTGGCAGGAGACCCAGGGTCCCTTTCCACGTGCCACAGGGATCCTGGGACTCCTATCCATTTTCAAGAGGAGTCAGGCATCGGCTCCTTTGGAAGCATTGATCTCCGCGGACCTCTCCAGTTTTCAAAGGATGTGAGGCTTCCAGTCGCGATGATTCGCAGAACTAGGTCTTTCTATGTGGTCTCCACAGGGGATTCAGACATCCCTTCGTCTTGGGAAATGCAAGACGAGCCTGCATTCAATTCACTGCAGGGATATCCGGACTTACTCCGAGTCAGAGCATCTCGGTGTCCATTCCACTTGAGGCCATAAACTCAGGGTCCCTCTCACATACCTGTAGCTGAGAGAAGCCTCCTCTTGAGGTGCTTGTGGAAAGTTGGTATTCCTCTTGAGTCGAACCAGGGACTAAGCTCTCATCTCGAGTTGATTTGGGGTCCACGGAGCCCTTTCGTGTTGCTCCAGTGACCTCAGGATCCCTCTAGACTTGAGACAGTGATCTTGGGTTTTCTCTGGAGTGCCATCAAGGAAATCAAGGCTCCTTTCAAGTTTGATGTGGAACACGGAATTGCTCTGCACGCAGT
Organism: Dama dama; assembly: GCF_033118175.1. Lineage (NCBI taxonomy): Eukaryota > Metazoa > Chordata > Mammalia > Artiodactyla > Cervidae > Dama > Dama dama. The sequence continues at coordinate 865,931 of NW_026870961.1, forward strand.
GCAGGGGAATCGGGCCTCATCTCGCGGCGAGGGGGAAGTCTCATGGTTTTTCTCGAGTTGCGGACCGAACCTGGGGTATATTCTCGAGTTACCACGGGGAGGGCCCTTCCAGACACGTGTTTGTTCAGCGACGTCAGGACTCGGGCCTAGGTGCGAGGGACACCTCGGACTTCTCCTCGAGTCTTGGCATGGCAATTGGGACGCGTCTCCACGTGAGGCGGGAAACCCAGGGTCCCTTTCCACGTGCCACAGGCCTCCTGGAACTCCTATCCATTTTCAAGAGAAGTCAGGCATCGTCTCCTTTGGAAGCATTGATATCTGCGAACCTCTCGAGTTTTCAAAGGATGTGAGGCCTCCGGTCGCGATGAGGAAAGAGAACTAGGTCTTTCTCTGTGGTCTCCACAGGTGATTCAGACATCCCTTCGTCTTGGGAGATGCAAGACGAGCCTGCATTCAATTCACTGCAGGGATATCCGGCCTTACTTCGAGTCAGAGCATCTCGGTGTCCATTCCACTTGAGGCCACAAACTCAGGGTCCCTCTCTCATAACTGTAGCTGAGAGAAGCCTCCTCTTGTGGTGCTTGTGAAAAGTTGGTATTCCTCTTGAGTCGAAGCCAGGGACTAAGCTCTCATCTCGAGTTGATTTGGGGTTCACGGAGCCCGTTCGTGTTGCTACAGTGACCTCAGGATCCCTCTATATTTGAGAGAGTGATCTTGGGTTTCCTCTGGAGTGCCATCAAGGAAATCAAGGCTCCTTTCACGTTTGATGTGGAACACGGAATTGCTCTGCACGCAGTGCAGGGGAATCTGGCCTCATCTCGCGGCGAGGGGGAAGTCTCATGGTTTTTCTCGAGTTGCGGCCGGAACCAGGGGTATATTCTCGAGTTACGACGGGGAGGTCCCTTCCAGACACGTGTTTGTTCAGCGACGTCAGGACTCCTGCCTAGGTGCGAGGGACACCTCGGTATTCTCCTCGAGTCTTGGCATGGCAATTGGGACGCGTCTCCACGTGAGACAGGAGTCCCAGGGTCCCTTTCCACGTGCCACAGGGATCCTGGGACTCCTATCCATTTTCAAGAAGAGTCAGGCATCGTCTCCTTTGGAAGCATTGATCTCCGCGGACCTCTCGAGTTTTCAAAAGATGTGAGGCCTCCGGTCACGATGAGGCGGAGAACTAGGTCTTTCTCTGTGGTCTCCACAGGGGATTCAGACATCCCTTCGTCTTGGGAGATGCAAGAAGAGCCTGCATTCAATTCACTGCAGGGATATCCGGCCTTACTTCGAGTCAGAGCATCTCGGTGTCCATTCCACTTGAGGCCACAAACTCAGGGTCCTTCTCACATACCTGTGGCTGAGAGAAGCCAACTCTTCAGGGGCTTGTGGATAGTTGGTATTCCTCTTGAGTCGAAGCCAGGGACTAAGCTCTCATCTCGAGTTGATTTGGTGTCCACGGAGCCCTTTCGTGTTGCTACAGTGACCTCAGGATCCCTCTAGACTTGAGACAGTGATCTTGGGTTTTCTCTGGAGTGCCATCAAGGAAATCAAGGCTCCTTTCACGTTTGATGTGAAACACGGAATTGCTCTGCACGCAGTGCAGGGGAATCGGGCCTCATCTCGCGGCGAGTGGGAAGTCTCATGGTTTTTCTCGAGTAACGGCCGGAACCAGGGGTATATTCTCGAGTTACGATGGGGAGGGCCCTTCCACACACGTGTTTGTTCAGCGACGTCAGGACTCCTGCCTAGGTGCGATGGACAACTCGGGATTCTCCTCGAGTCTTGGCATGGCAATTGGGACGCGTCTCCACGTGAGGCGGGAGAACCAGGGTCCCTTTCCACGTGCCACAGGGATCCTGGGACTCCTATCCATTTTCAAGAAGAGGCAGGCATCGTCTCCTTTGGAATCATTGATCTCCACGGACCTCTCGAGTTTTCAAATGATGTGAGGCCTCCGGTCGCGATGAGGCGGAGGACTAAGTCTTTCTCTGTGGTCTCCACAGGGGATTCAGACATCCCTTCGTCTTGGGAGATTCAAGACGAGCCTGCACTCAATTCACTGCAGGGATATACGGCCTTACTTCGAGTCAGAGCATCTCGGTGTCCATTCCACTTGAGGCCACAAACTCAGGGTCCCTCTCACATACCTGTAGCTGAGAGAAGCCTCCTCTTGAGGTGCTTGTGGAAAGTTGGTATTCCTCTTGAGTCGAAGCCAGGAACTAAGCTCTCATCTCGAGTTGATTTGGGGTCCACGGAGCCCTTTCGTGTTTCTACAGTGACCTCAGGATCCCTCTAGACTTGAGACAGTGATCTTGCTTTTTCTCTGGAGTGCCATCAAGGAAATCAAGCCTCATTTCAAGTTTGATATGGGATACGGAATTGGTCTGCACACAGTGCATTGAAAAAGGGCCTCATCTCGCGGCGAGGGGGAAGTCTCATATTTTTTCTCGAGTTGCAGCCGGAACCTGGGGTATATTCTCGAGTTACGACGGGGAGGGCCCTTCCAGACACGTGTTTATTCAGCGACGTCAGGACTCGTGTCTAGGTGCGAGGGAACATCTGGATTCTCCTCGAGCCTTGGCATGGCATTTGGGACGCGTCTCCACGTGAGGCGGGGACCCAGGGTCCCTTTCCACGTGCGACAGGGATACTGGGACTCCTATCCATTTTCAAGAGGAGTCAGGCATCGTCTCCTTTGGAAGCATTGATCTCCGCAGACCTCTCGAATTTTCAAAGGATGTGAGGCCTCTGGTCGCGATGAGGCGGAGAACTCGGTCTTTCTCTGTGGTCTCCACAGGGGATTCAGACATCCCTTCGTCTTGGGAGATGTAAGACGAGCGTGCATTTAATTCACTGCAGGGATATCCGGCCTTACTTCGAGTCAGAGCATCTCGGTGCCCATTCCACTTGAGGCCACAAACTCAGGGTCCCTCTCACATACCTGTAGCTGAGAGAAGCCTACTCTTCAGGTGCTTGTGGAAAGCTGGTATTCCTCTTGAGTCGAAGCCAGGGACTAACCTCGCATCTCGAGTTGATTTGGGGTCCACGGAGCCCTTTCGTGTTGCTCCAGTGACCTCAGGATCCCTCTAGACTTGAGACAGTGATCTTGGGTTTTCTCTGGAGTGCCATCAAGGAAATCAAGTCTCCTTTCATGTTTGATGTGTAACACGGAATTGCTCTGCATGTAGTGCAGGGGAATCGGGCCTCATCTCGCGGCGAGGGGGAAGTCTCATGGTTCTTCTCGAGTTGCGGCCGGAAGGTTGGGTATAGTCTAGAGTTACAATGGGAAAGGCCCTTCCATACACGTGTTTGTTCAGCGACGTCAAGACACCTGCCTTGGTGCGAGGGACAACTCGGGATTCTCCTCGAGTGTTGGCATGGCAATTGGGACGCGTCTCCACGTAAGGCGGGAGACGCAGTTTCCCTTTCCACGTGCCACAGGGATCCTGGGACTCCTATCCATTTTGAAGAGGAGTCAGGCATCGTCTCCTTTGGAAGCATTGATCTCCGCGGACCTCTCGAGTTTTCAAAGAATGTGAGGCCTCCGGTCGCGTTGAGGCGGAGGACTAGCTCTTTCTCTGTGGTCACCACAGGTGATTCAGACACCCCTTCGTCTTGGGAGATGCAAGACGAGCCTGCATTCAATTCACTGCAGGGATATCCGGCCTTACTTCAAGTCAGAGCATCTCGGTGTCCATTCCACTTGAGGCCACAAACTCAGGGTCCCTCTCACATACCTGTAGCTGAGAGAAGCTTCCTCTTGAGGTGCTTGTGGAAAGTTGGTATTCCTCTTGAGTCGAAGCCAGGGACTAAGCTCTCATCTCGAGTTGATTTGGGGTCCACGGATCCCTTTCCTGTTGCTCCAGTGCCCTCAGGATCCCTCTAGACTTGAAACAGTGATCTTGGGTTTTCTCTGGAGTGCCATCAAGGAAATCAAGGCTCCTTTCACGTTTGATGTGGAACACGGAATTCCTCTGCACGCAGTGCAGGGGATTCGGGCCTCATCTCGCGGCGAGGGGGAAGTCTCATGGTTTTTCTCGAGTTGCGGCCGGAACCTGGGGTATATTCTCGAGTTACCATGGGGAGGGCCCTTCCAGACACGTGTTTGTTCAGCGACGTCAGGACTCCTGCCTAGGATTCGAGGGACACCTCGGAATTCTCCTCGAGTCTTGGCATGGCAATTGGGACGCGTCTTCATGTGACTCGGGAGACCAAGGGCCCCTTTCCACGTACCACAGGGATCCTGGGACTCCTATCCATTTTCAAGAGGAGTCAGGCATCGTCTCCTTTGGAAGCATTGATCTCCGCGGACCTCTCGAGTTTTCAAAGGATTTGAGGCCTCCGTTCGCGTTGAGGCGTAGGACTAGGTCATTCTCTGTGGTCTCCACAGGGGATTCAGACAACCCTTCGTCTTGGGAGATGCAAGACGAGCCTGCATTCAATTCACTGCAGGGATATCCGGCCTTACTTCAAGTCAGAGCATCTCGGTGTCCATTCCACTTGAGGCCACAAACTCAGGGTCCCTCTCACATACCTGTAGCTGAGAGAAGCTTCCTCTTGAGGTGCTTGTGGAAAGTTGGTATTCCTCTTGAGTCGAAGCCAGACACTAAGCTCTCATCTCGAGTTGATTTGGGGTCCATGGAGCCCTTTCTTGTTGCTCCAGTGACCTCAGGATCCCTCTAGACTTGAGACAGTGATCTTGGGTTTTCTCTGGAGTGGCATCAAGGAAATCTAGGCTCCTTTCTCGTTTGATGTGGAACACGGAATTGCTCTGCATGCATTGCAGTTGAATCGGGCCTCATCTCGTGGCGAGGGGGAAGTCTCATGGTTTTTCTCGAGCTGCGGCCGGAACCTGGGGTATATTCGCGAGTTACGACGGGGAGGGCCCTTCCAGACACGTGTTTGTTCAGCGACGTCAGGACTCCTGCCTAGGTGCGAGGGACAACTCGGGATTCTCCTCGAGTCTTGGAATGGCATTTGGGTCGCGTCTCCACATGAGGCGGGAGATCCAGGGTCCCTTTGCACTTGCCACAGGGATCCGGTGAATCCTATCCATTTCCAAGAGGAGTCAGGCATCGTCTCCTTTGGAAGCATTGATCTCCGCGGACCTCTCGAGTTTTCAAAGGATGTGAGGCCTCCGGTCGCGATGAGTCGGAGAACTAGGTCTTTCTCTGTGGTCTCCACTGGGGATTCAGACAACCCTTCGTCTTTGGAGATGCAAGACGAGCCTGCATTCAATTCACTGCAGGGATATCCGGCCTTACTTCGAGTCAGAGCTTCTCGGTGTCCATTCCACTTGAGGCCACAAACTCAGGGGCCCTCTCACATACCTGTAGCTGAGACAAGCCTCCTCTTGAGGTGCTTGTGGAAAGTTGGTATTCCTCTTGAGTCGCAGCCAGGGACTGAGCTCTCATCTCGAGTTGATTTGGGGTCGACGGAGCCCTTTTGTGTTGCTACAGTGACCTCAGGATCCCTCTAGAGTTGAGACAGTGATCTTGGGTTTTCTCTGGAGTGCCATCAAGGAAATCAAGGCTCCTTTCACGTTTGATGTGGAACACGGAATTGCTCTGCACGCAGTGCAGGGGAATCGGGCCTCATCTCGCGGCGAGGGGGAAGTCTCATGGTTTTTCTCGAGTTGCGGCCGGAACCTGGGGTATATTCTCGAGTTACGACGGGGAGGGCCCTTCCAGACACGTGTTTGTTCAGCGACGTCAGCACTCCTGCCTAGGTGCGAGGGACACCTCGGGATTCTCCTCGAGTCTTCGCATGGCAATTGGGACGCGACTCCACGTGAGGCGGGAGACCCAGTGTCGCTTTCCATGTGCCGCAGGGATCCTGGAACTCCTATCCATTTTCAAGAGGAGTCAGGCCTCGTCTCCTTTGGAAGCATTGATCTCCGCGGACCTCTCGAGTTTTCAAAGGATGTGAGGCCTCCGGTCGCGATGAGGCGGAGAACTAGGTCTTTCTCTGTGGTCTCCACAGGGGATTCAGACAATCCTTCGTCTTGGGAGATGCAAGGCGAGTCTGCATTCAGTTCACTGCAGGGATATCCGGCCTTACTTCGAGTCAGAGCATCTCGGTGTCCATTCCACTTGAGGCCACAAATTCAGGGTCCCTCTCACATACCTGTAGCTGAGAGAAGCCTCCTCTTGAGGTGCTTGTGGAAAGTTGGTATTCCTCTTGAGTCGAAGCCAGGGACTAAGCTCTCATCTTGAGTTGATTTGGGGTCCACGGAGCCCTTTCGTGTTACTCCAGTGACCTCAGGATCCCTCTAGACTTGACAGATATCTTGGGTTTTCTCTGGAGTGCCATCAAGGAATTCAAGGCTCTTTTCACGTTTGATGTGGGATACGGAATTGCTCTGCACGCAGTGCAGGGGAATCGGAACTCATTTCGCAGCGAGGGGGAAGTCTCATGGTTTTCCTCGAGTTGCGGCCGGAACCTGGGGTATATTCTCGAGATACGTCGGGGAGGGCCCTTCCAGACACGTGTTTGTTCAGCGACGTCAGGACTCCTGCCTAGGTGCGAGGGACACCTCGGGATTCTCCTCGAGTCTTGGCATGGCAATTGGGACGCGTCTCCACGTGAAAAGGGAGACCAACGGTCCCTTTCACGTGCCAGAGGGATCCTGGAACTCCTATCCATTTTCAAGAGGAGTCAGGCATCGTCTCCTTTGGAAGCATTGATCTCCGCAGACCTCTCGAATTTTCAAAGGATGTGAGGCCTCTGGTCGCGATGAGGCGGAGGACTAGGTCTTCCTCTTTTGTCTCCACAGGGGATTCAGACATCCCTTCATCTTGGGAGATGCAAGACGAGCCTGCATTCAATTCACTGCAGGGATATCTGGCCTTACTTCAAGTCAGAGCATCTCGGTGTCCATTCCACTTGAGGCCACAAACTCATGGTCCCTCTCACATACCTGTAGCTGAGAGAAGCCTCCTCTTAAGGTGCTTGTGGAAAGTTGGTATTCCTCTTGAGTCGAAGCCAGGGACTAAGCTCTCATCTCGAGTTGATTTGGGGTCCACGGAGCCCTTTCGTGTTGCTCCAATGACCTCAGGATCCCTTTAGACTTGAGACAGTGATCTTGGGTGTTCTCTGGAGTGCCATCAAGGAAATCAAGGCTCCTTTCACGTTTGATGTGGAACACGGAATTGCTCTGCACGCAGTGCAGGGGAATCGGGCCTCATCTCACGGTGAGGGGAAGTCTCATGGTTTTTCTCAAGTTGCGGCCGGAACCTGGGGAATATTCTCGAGTTACGACGGGGAGGGCCCTTCCAGACACGTGTTTGTTCAGCGACGTCAGGACTCCTGCCTAGGTGCGAGAGACACCTCGGGATTATCCTCGAGTCTTGGCATGGCAATTGGGACGCGTCTCCACGTGAGGCGGGGGAACTTGTGTCCCTTTCCACGTGCCACAGGGATCCTGGTACTCCTATCCATTTTCAAGAGGAGTCAGGCATCGTCTCCTTTGGAAGCATTGATCTCAGCAAACCTTTCGAGTTTTCAAAGGATGTGAGGCCTCCGGTCGCGTTGAGGCGGAGGAATAGGTCTTTCTCTGTGGTCTCCACAGGGGATTCAGACATCCCTTCGTCTTGGGAGATGCAAGACGAGCCTGCATTCAATTCTCTGCAGGGATATCCGGCCTTACTTCAAGTCAGAGCATCTCGGTGTCCATTCCACTTGAGGCCACAAACTCAGGGTCCCTGTCACATACCTGTAGCTGAGAGAAGCCTCCTCTTGAGGTGCTTGTGGAAAGTTGGTGTTCCTGTTGAGTCGAAGCTAAGGACTAAGCTCTCATCTCGAGTTGATTTGGGGTCCACGGAGCCCTTTCGTGTTGCTACAGTGACCTCAGGATCCCTCTAGTCTTGAGAGAGTGATCTTGGGTTTTCTCTGGAGTGCCATCAAGGAAATCAAGGCTCCTTTCACGTTTGATGTGGAACACAGAATTGCTCTGCACGCAGTGCAGGGGAATCGGGCCTCATATCGCACCGAAGGGGAAGTCTCATGGTTTTTCTCGAGTTGCGGCCGGAACCTGGGGTATATTCTCGAGTTACGACGGGGAGTGCCCTTCCAGACACGTGTTTGTTCAGCGACGTCAGGACTCCTGCCTAGGTGCGAGGGATACTTCGCGATTCTCCACAAGTCTTGGCATGGCAATTGGGACGCGTCTCCACGTGAGGCGGGAGACCCAGGGTCCCTTTCCACGTGCCTCAGGGATGCTGGGACTCCTATCCATTTTCAAGAGGAGTCAGGCATCGTCTCCTTTGGAAGAATTGATCTCCGCGGACCTCTCGAGTTTTCAAAGGAAGTGAGGCCTCAGGTCGCAATGAGGCGGAGAACTCGGTCTTTCTCTGTGGTCTCCACAGGGGATTCAGACATCCCTTCGTCTTGGGAGATGCAAGACGAGCGTGCATTTAATTCACTGCAGGGATATCCGGCCTTACTTCGAGTCAGAGCATCTCGGTGCCCATTCCACTTGAGGCCACAAACTCAGGGTCCCTCTCACATACCTGTAGCTGAGAGAAGCCTACTCTTCAGGTGCTTGTGGAAAGCTGGTATTCCTCTTGAGTCGAAGCCAGGGACTAACCTCGCATCTCGAGTAGATTTGGGGTCCACGGAGCCCTTTCGTGTTGCTCCAGTGACCTCAGGATCCCTCTAGACTTGAGACAGTGATCTTGGGTTTTCTCTGGTGTGCCATCAAGGAAATCAAGTCTCCTTTCATGTTTGATGTGGAACACGGAATTGCTCTGCATGTAGTGCAGGGGAATCGGGCCTCATCTCGCGGCGAGGGGGAAGTCTCACTGTTCTTCTCGAGTTGCGGCCGGAAGCTTGGGTATAGTCTAGAGTTACAATGGGAAAGGCCCTTCCATACACGTGTTTGTTCAGCGACGTCAAGACACCTGCCTTGGTGCGAGGGACAACTCGGGATTCTCCTCGAGTGTTGGCATGGCAATTGGGACGCGTCTCCACGTAAGGCGGGAGACCCAGGTTCCCTTTCCACGTGCCACAGGGATCCTGGGACTCCTATCCATTTTCAAGAGGAGTCAGGCATCGTCTCCTTTGGAAGCATTGATCTCCGCGGACCTCTCGAGTTTTCAAAGGATGTGAGGCCTCCGGTCGCGATGAGTCGGAGAACTAGGTCTTTCTCTGTGGTCACCACAGGTGATTCAGACACCCCTTCGTCTTGGGAGATGCAAGACGAGCCTGCATTCAATTCACTGCAGGGATATCCGGCCTTACTTCAAGTCAGAGCATCTCGGTGTCCATTCCACTTGAGGCCACAAACTCAGGGTCCCTCTCACATACCTGTAGCTGAGAGAAGCTTCCTCTTGAGGTGCTTGTGGAAAGTTGGTATTCCTCTTGAGTCGAAGCCAGACACTAAGCTCTCATCTCGAGTTGATTTGGGGTCCACGGAGCCCTTTCGTGTTGCTCCAGTGACCTCAGGATCCCTCTAGACTTGAGAGAGTGATCTTGGGTTTTCTCTGGAGTGGCATCAAGGAAATCTAGGCTCCTTTCTCTTTTGATGTGGAACACGGAATTGCTCTGCATGCAGTGCAGTTGAATCGGGCCTCATCTCGTGGCGAGGGGGAAGTCTCATGGTTTTTCTCGAGTTGCGGCCGGAACCTGGGGTATATTCGCGAGTTACGACGGGGAGGGCCCTTCCAGACACGTGTTTGTTCAGCGACGTCAGGACTCCTGCCTAGGTGCGAGGGACAACTCGGGATTCTCCTCGAGTCTTGGAATGGCATTTGGGTCGCGTCTCCACATGAGGCGGGAGATCCAGGGTCCGTTTGCACTTGCCACAGGGATCCGGTGAATCCTATCCATTTCCAAGAGGAGTCAGGCATCGTCTCCTTTGGAAGCATTGATCTCCGCAGACCTCTCGAGTTTTCAAAGGATGTGAGGCCTCCGGTCGCGATGAGGAGGAGAACTAGGTCTTTCTCTGTGGTCTCCACTGGGGATTCAGACAACCCTTCATCTTTGGAGATGCAAGACGAGCCTGCATTCAATTCACTGCAGGGATATCCGGCCTTACTTCGAGTCAGAGCTTCTCGGTGTCCATTCCACTTGAGGCCACAACCTCAGGGTCCCTCTCACATACCTGTAGCTGAGACAAGCCTCCTCTTGAGGTGCTTGTGGAAAGTTGGTATTCCTCTTGAGTCGCAGCCAGGGACTGAGCTCTCATCTCGAGTTGATTTGGGGTCCACGGAGCCCTTTTGTGTTGCTACAGTGACCTCAGGATCCCTCTAGAGTTGAGACAGTGATCTTGGGTTTTCTCTGGAGTGCCATCAAGGAAATCAAGGCTCCTTTCACGTTTGATGTGGAACACGGAATTGCTCTGCACACAGTGCAGGGGAATCGGGCCTCATATCGCGGCGAGGGGGAAGTCTCATGGTTTTTCTCGAGGTGCGGCCGGAACCTGGGGTATATTCTGGAGTTACGACGGGGAGGGCCCTTTCAGACACGTGTTTGTTCAGCGACGTCAGGACTCCTGCCTAGGTGCGAGGGACACCTCGGGATTCTCCTCGAGTCTTGGCATGGCAATTGGGACGCGTCTCCACATGAGGCGGGAGACCCAGGGTCCCTTTCCACGTGCCACAGGGATCCAGGGACTCCTATCCATTTTCAAGAGGAGTCAGGCATCGTCTCCTTTGGAAGCATTGATCTCCGTGGATCTCTCGAGTTTTCAAAGGATGTGAGGACTCCGGTCACGATGAGGCGGAGAACTAGGTCTTTCTCTGTGGTCTCCAAAGGGGATTCAGACATCCCTTCGTCTTGGGAGATGCAAGACGAGACTGCATTCAATTCACTGTTGGGATATCCGGCCTTACTTCGAGTCAGAGCATCTCAGTGTCCATTCCACTTGAGGCCACAAATTCAGGGTCCCTCTCAGATACCTGTAGCTGAGAGAAGCCTCTTCTTGAGGTGCTGGTGGAAAGTTGGTATTCCTCTTTAGTTGAAGCCAGGGACTAAGCTCTCATCTCGAGTTGATTTGGGGTCCACGGAGCCCTTTCGTGTTTCTACAGTGACTTCAGGATCCCTCTAGACTTGAGCCAGTGATCTTGGGTTTTCTCTGGAGTGCCATCAAGGAAATCAAGGCTCCGTTCACATTTGATGTGGAACACGGAATTCCTCTGCACGCAGTGTAGGGGAATCGGGCCTCATCTCGCAGCGAGGGGGCAGTCTCATGGGTTTTCTCGAGTTGCGGCCGGAACCTGGGGTATATTCCCGAGTTACGACGGGGAGGGCCCTTCCAGACACGTGTTTGTTCAGCGACGTCAGAACCAATGCCCACGTTCGATGGACACCTCGGTATCTCGCCGAGGCTTGGCATGGCATTGGGACGCGTCTCCACGTGAGACGGGAGACCTAGGGTCCCTTTCCACGTGCCACAGGGATCCTGGGACTCCTATCTATTTTCAAGAGGAGTCAGGCATCGTCGCCTTTGGAAGCATTGATCTCCGCGGACCTCTCGAATTTTCAAAGGATGTGAGGCCTTTGGTCGCGATGAGGTGGAGAACTAGTTCTTTCTCTGTGGTCTCCACAGGGGATTCAGACATCCCTTCGTCTTGGGAGATGAAAGACGAGCCTGCTTTCAATTCACTGCAGAGATATCCGGCCTTACTTCGAGTCCGAGCATCCCGGTGTCCATTCCACTTGAGGCCACAAACTCAGGGTCCCTCTCACATACCTGTAGCTGAGAGAAGCCTTTCCTTGAGGTGCATGTGGAAAGTTGGTATTCGTCTTGAGTCGAAGCCAGGGACTAAGCTCTCATCTCGAGTTGATTTGGTTTCCACGGAGCACTTTCATGTTGCTCCAGTGACCTCAGGATCCCTCTAGACTTGAGACAGGGATCTTGGGTGTTCTCTGGAGTGCCATCAAGGAAATCAAGGCTCCTTTCACGTTTGATGTGGAACACGGAATTGCTCAGCATGCAGTGCAGGGGAATCGGGCCTCATCTCGTGGCGAGGTGGAAGTCTCATGGTTTTTCTCGAGTTGCGGCCGGAACCAGGGGTATATTCTCGAGTTACGACGGAGAGGGCCCTTCCAGACACGTGTTTGTTCAGCGACATCAGGACTCCTGCCTAGGTGCGAGGGACACCTCGGGATTCTCCTCGAGTCTTGGCATGGCAATTGGGACGCGTCTCGACGTGAGGCGGGAGACCCAGGGTCCCTTTCCACGTGCCACAGGGATCCTGGGACTCCTATCCATTTTCAAGAGGAGTCAGGCATCGTCTCCTTTGGAAGCATTGATCTCCGTGGACCTCTCGAATTTTCAAAGGATGTGAGGACTCCGGTCACGATGAGGCGGAGAACTAGGTCTTTCTCTGTGGTCTCCACAGGGGATTCAGACATCCCTTCATCTTGGGAGATGCAAGACGAGCCTGCATTCAATTCACTGCAGGGATATCCCCCTTCCTTCGATCAGAGCATCTCGGTGTCCATTCCAATTGAGGCCACAACCTCAGGGTCCCTCTCACATACCTGTAGCTGAGAGAAGCCTCGTCTTGAGGTGCTTGTGGAAAGTTGGTATTCCTCTTGAGTCGATGCCAGGGACTAAGCTCTCATCTCGAGTTGATTTGGGGTCCACTTAGCCCATTCGTGTTGCTCCAGTGACCTCAGGATCCCTCTAGACTTGAGACAGTGATCTTGGGTTTTCTCTGGAGTGCCATCAAGGAAATCAAGTCTCCTTTCACGTTTGATGTGGAACACGGAATTGCTCTGTACGCAGTGCAGGGGAATCAGGCCTCATATCGCGGCGAGGGGGAAGTCTCATGGTTTTTCTCGAGTTGCGGACTGACCCTGGGGTATATTCTTGAGTTACGACGGGGAGAGCCCTTCCAGACATGTGTTTGTTCAGCGACGCCAGGACTCGGGCCTAGGTGCGAGGGACACCTCGGGATTCTCCTCGAGTCTTGGCATGGCAATTGGGACGCGTCTCCACGTGAGGCGGGAGACCCAGGGTCCCTTTCCACGTGCCACAGGGATCCTGGGACTCCTATCCATTTTCAAGAGGAGTCAGGCATCGTCTCCTTTGGAAACATTGATCTCCGCGGACCTTTCGAATTTTCAAAGGATTTGAGGTCTCCGGCCGCGATGAGGCGGAGAACTAGGTTTTTCTCTGTGGTCTCCACAGGTGATTCAGGCATCCCTTCGTCTTGGGAGATGCAAGACGAGCCTGCATTCAATTCACTGCAGGGATATCCGGCCTTACTTCGAGTCAGAGCATCTCGGTGTCCATTCCACTTGAGGCCACAAACTCAGGGTCCCTCTCACATACCTGTAGCTGAGAGAAGCCTCCTCTTGAGGTGCTTGTGGAAAGTTGGTATTCCTCTTGAGTCGAAGCCAGGGACTAAGCTCTCATCTAGAGTTGACTTGGGGTCCACGGAGCCCTTTCGTGTTGCTCCAGTGACCTCAGGATCCCTCTAGAATTGAGACAGTGATCTTGGGTTTTCTCTGGAGTGCCATCAAGGAAATCAAGGCTCCTTTCTCGTTTGATGTGGAACGCGGAATTGCTCTGCACGCAGTGCAGGGGAATCGGGCCTCATCTCGCGGCGAGGGGGAAGTCTCATGGTTTTTTTCGAGTTACGACCGGAACCTGGGGTATATTCTCGAGTTACGACGGGGAGGGCCCTTCCAGACACGTGTTTGTTCAGCGACGTCAGGACTCCTGACTAGGTGCGAGGGACACCTCGGGATTCTCCTCGAGTCTTGGCATGGCAATTGGGACCCGTCTCCACATGAGGCGGGAGACCCAGGGTCCCTTTCCACGTGCCACAGGGATCCTGGGACTCCTATTCATTTTCAAGAGGAGTCAGGCATTGTCTCCTTTGGAAGCATTGATCTCCGCGGACCTCTCGAGTTTTCCAAGAATGTGAGGCCTCCGCTCGCGATGAGGCGGAGAACTAGGTCTTTCTCTGTGGTCTCCACAGGGGATTCAGACATCCGTTCGTCTTGGGAGATGCAAGACGAGCCTGCATTCAATTCACTGCAGGGTTATCCGGCCTTACTTCGAGTCAGAGCATCTCGGTGTCCATTCCACTTTAGGCCACAAACTCAGGGTCCCTCTCACATACCTGTAGCTGAGAGAAGCCTCCTCTTGAGGTGCTTGTGGAAAGTTGGTATTCCTCTTGAGTCGAAGCCAGGGAATAAGCTCTCATCTCGAGGTGATTTGGGGTCCACGGAGCCCTTTCTTGTTGCTCCAGTTACCTCAGGATCCCTCTAGACTTGAGACAGTGATCTTGGGTTTTCTCTGGAGTGCCATCAAGGAAATCAAGGATCCTTTCACCTTTGATGTGGAACACGAAATTACTCTGCACGCAGTGCAGGGGAATCGGGCCTCATCTCGCGGCGAGGGGAAATTCTCATGGTTTTTCTCGAGTTGCGGCCGGAACTTGGGGTATATTCTCGAGTTACGACGGGGAGGACCCTTCCAGACACGTGTTTGTTCAGCGAAGTCAGGACTCCTGCCTAGGTGCGAGGGACACCTCGGGATTCTCCTCGAGTCTTGGCATGGCAATTGCGACGCGTCTCCACGTGAGGCGGGAGACCCAGGGTCCCTTTCCCCGTGTCACAGGGATCCTGGGACTCCTATCCATTTTCAAGAGGAGTCAGGCATCGTCTCCTTTGGAAGCATTGATCTCCGCGGACCTCTCGAGTTTTCAAAGAATGTGAGGCCTCCGGTCGCGTTGAGGTGGAGGACTAGGTCTTTCTCTGTGGTCTCCACAGGGGATTCAGACATCCCTTCGTCTTGAGAGATGCAAGACGAGCCTGCATTCAATTCACTGCAGGGATATCCGGCATTAGTTCGTGTCAGAGCATCTCAGTGTCCATTCCACTTGAGACCACAAACTCAGGGTCCCTCTCAAATACCTGTAGCTGAGAGAAGCCTCCTCTTGAGGTGCTTGTGGAAAGTTGGTATTCCTCTGGAGTCGAAGCCAGGGACTAAGCTCTCATCTCGAGTTGATTTGGGGTCCACGGAGCCCTTTCTTGTTGCTCCAGTGACCTCAGGATCCCTCTAGACTTGAGACAGTAACTTTGGGTTTTCTCTGGAGTGGCATCAAGGAAATCAAGGCTCCTTTCACGTTTGATGTGCAACACGGAATTGCTCTGCACGCAGTGCAGGGGAATCGGGCCTCATCTCGCGGCGAGGGGGAAGTCTCATGGTTTTTCTCGAGTTGCGGCCGGAACCTGGGGTATATTCTTGAATTACGAGAGGGAGGGCCCTTCCAGACACGTGTTTGTTCAGCGACGTCAGGACTCCGGCCTCGGTGCGAGGGACACCTCGGGATTCTCCTCGAGTCTTGGCATGGCAATTGGGACGCGTCTCCACGTGAAGCGGGAGACCCAGGGTCCCCGTCCATGTGGACAGGGACCCTGGAACTCCTAACCATTTTCAAGAGGAGTCAGGCATCGTCTCCTTTGGAAGCATTGATCTCCGCGGACCACTCGAGTTTTCAAAGGATGTGAGGCCTCCGGTCACGATGAGGCGGAGGACCAGGTCTTTCTCTGTGGTCTCCACAGGGGATTCAGACATCCCTTCGTCTTGGGAGATGCAAGACGAGCCTGCATTCACTTCACTGCAGGGATATCCGGCCTTATTTCGAGTCAGAGCATCTCGGTGTCCATTCCACTTGAGGCCACAAACTCAGGGTCCCTCTCATATACCTGTAGCTGAGAGAAGCCTCCTCTTGAGGTGCTTGTTGAAAGTTGGTATTCCTCTTGAGTCGAAGCCAGGGACTAAGCTCTCATCTCGAGTTGATTTGGGGTCCACGGAGCCCTTTCGTGTTGCTCCAGTGACCTCAGGATCCCTCTAGACTTGAGACAGTGACTTTGGGTTTTCTCTGGAGTGCCATCAAGGAAATCAAGGCTCCTTTCACGTTTGATGTGGAACACGGAATTGCTCTGCACGCAGTGCAGGGGAATCGGGCCTCATCTCGCGGCGAGGGGGAAGTCTCATGGTTTTTCTCGAGTTGCGGCCGGACCCTGGGGTATATTCTCGAGTTACGAAAGGGAGGGCCCTTCCAGACACGTGTTTTTTCAGCGACTTCAGGACACCTGTCTAGGTGCGAGGGACACCTCGGGATTCTCCTCGAGTCTTGGCATGGCAATTGGGACACGTCTCCACGTGAGGCGGGAGACCCAGTGTCCCTTTCAACGTGCCACAGGGATCCTGGGACTCCTATCCATTTTCAAGCGGAGTCAGGCATCGTCTCCTTTGGAAGCATTGATCTCCGCGGACCTCTCGAGTTTTCAAAGGATGTGAGGCTTCCGGTCGCGATTAGGTGGAGAACTAGGTCTTTCTCTGTGATCTCCTCAAGGCATTCAGACATCCCTTCGTCTTGGGAGATGCAAGGCGAGCCTGAATTCAATTCACTGCAGGGATATCCGGCCTTACTTCGAGTCAGAGCATCTCGGTGTCCATTCCACTTGAGGCCAAAAACTCAGGGTCCTTCTCACATACCTGTAGCTGAGAGAAGCCTCCTCTTGAGGTGCTTGTGGAAAGTTGGTATTCCTCTTGAGTCGAAGCCAGGGACTAAGCTCTCATCTCGAGTTGATTTGGTGTCCACGGAGCCCTTTCTTGTTGCTCCAGTGACCTCAGGATCGCTCTAGACTTGAGACAGTGACTTTGGGTTTTCTCTGGAGTGGCATCAAGGATATCAAGGCTCCTTTCACGTTTGATGTGCAACACGGAAATGCTCTGCGTGCAGTGCAGGGGAATCGGGCCTCATCTCGCGGCGAGGGGAAGTCTCATGGTTTTTCTCGAGTTGCGACCGGAACCTGGGGTATATTCTCGAGTTACGACGGGGAGGGCCCCTGCAGACACGTGTTTGTTCAGCGACGTCTGGACTCCTGCCTAGGTGCGAGGGACAACTCGGGATTCTCCTCGAATCTTGGCATGGCAATTGGGAAGCGTCTCCACGTGAGGCGGGAGACGCAGGTTCCCTTTGCACGTGCCACAGGGATCCTGGGACTCCTATCCATTTTCAAGAGGAGTCAGCCATCGTCTCCTTTGGAAGCATTGATCTCAGCGGACCTCTGGAGTTTTCAAAGGATGTGAGGCCTCCGTTCGCGTTGAGTCGGAGGACTAGGTCTTTCTCTGTGGTCTCCACAGGGGATTCAGACAACCCTTCGTCTTGGGAGATGCAAGACGAGCCTGCGTTCAATTCACTGTAGGGATATCCGGCCTTACTTCGAGTCAGAGCATCTCGGTTTCCATTCCACTTGAGGCCAGAAACTCAGGGTCCCTCTCACATACCTGTAGCTGAGAGAAGCCTCCTCTTGAGGTGCTTGTGGAAAGTTGGTATTCCTCTTGAGTCGATGCCAGGGACTAAGCTCTCATCTCGAGTTGATTTGGGGTCCACGGAGCCCTTTCGTGTTGCTCCAGTGACCTCAGGATCCCTCTAGACTTGAGACAGTGATCTTGGGTTTTCTCTGGAGTGCCATCAAGGAAATCAAGGCTCCTTTCACGTTTGATGTGGAACACGGAATTGCTCTGCACGCAGTGCAGGGGAATCGGGCCTCATCTCGCGGTGAGGGGAAATCTCATGGTTTTTCTCGAGTTGCGGCCGGAACCTGGGGTATATTCTCGAGTTACGACGGGGAGGGCCCTTCCAGACACGTGTTTGTTCAGCGATGTCAGGACTCCTGCCTAGGTGCAAGGGACACCTCGGGATTCTCCTCGAGTCTTGGCATGGCAAAGGGGACGCGTCTCCACGTGAGGCGGGAGACCCAGGGTCCCTTTCCACGTGCCACAGGGATCCTGGGACTCCTATCCATTTTCAAGAGGAGTCAGGCATCGTCTCCTTTGGAAGCATTGATCTCCGCGGACGTCTCGAATTTTCAAAGGATGTGAGGCCTCCGGTCGCGATGAGGAGGAAAATTAGGTCTTTCTCTGTGGTCTCCACAGGGGATTCAGACATCCCTTCGTCTTGGGAGATGCAAGACGAGCCTGCATTCAATTCACTGCAGGGATATCCGGCCTTACTTCAAGTCAGAGCATCTCGGTGTCCATTCCACTTGAGGCCACACACTCAGGGTCCCACTCACATACCTGTAGCTGAGAGAAGCCTCCTCTTGAGGTGTTTTTGGAAAGTTGGTATTCCTCTTGAGTCGAAGCCAGGGACTAAGCTCTCATCTCGAGTTGATTTGGGGTCCATGGAGCCTTTTCGTGTTGCTCCAGTGACCTCAGGATCCCTCTAGACTTGAGACAGTGTTCTTGGGTTTTCTCTGGAGTGCCATCAAGGAAATCAAGGCTCCTTTCACGTTTGATGTGGAACACGGAATTGCTCTGCACGCAGTGCAGGGGAATCGGGTCTCATGTCGCGGCGAGGGGGAAGTCTCATGGTTTTTCTCGAGTTGCGGCCGGAACCTGTGGTATATTCTCGAGTTACGATGGGGAGGTCACTTCCAGACACGTGTTTGTTCAGCGACGTCAGGACTCCTGCCTAGGTGCGAGGGACACCTCGGGATTCTCTTCGAGTCTTGGCATGGCATTTGGGATGCGTATCCACGTGAGGCGGGAGACCCAGGGTCCCTTTCCACGTGCTACAGGGATCCTGGGACTCCTATCCATTTTCAAGAGGAGTCAGGCATCGTCTCCTTTGGAAGCATTGATCTCCGCGGACCTCTCGAGTTTTCAAAGGATGTGAGTCCTCCGGTCGTGATGAGGCGGAGGACTAGGTCTTTCTTTGTGGTCTCCACAGCGGATTCAGACATCCCTTCGTCTTGGGAGATGCAAGACGAGCCTGCATTCAATTCACTGCAGGGATATCCGGCCTTACGTCGAGTCAGAGCATCTCGGTGTCCATTCCACTTGAAGCCACAAACTCAGGGTCCCTCTCACATACCTGTAGCTGAGAGAAGCCTCCTCTTGAGGTGCTTGTGGAAAGTTGGTATTCCTCTTGATCGAAGCCAGGGACTAAGCTCTCATCTCAAGTTGATTTGGGGTCCACGGAGCCCTTTCGTGTTGCTCCAGTGACCTCAGGATCCCTCTAGACTTGAGACAGTGATCTTGGGTTTTCTCTGGAGTGGCATCAAGGAAATCAAGGCTCCTTTCACGTTTGATGTGGAACACAGAATTGCTCTGCACGCAGTGCAGGGGAATCGGGACTCATCTCACGGCGAGGGGGAAGTCTCATTGTTTTTCTCGAGTTGCGGTCGGAACCTGGGGTATATTCTCGAGTTACGACGGGGAAGGCCCTTCCAGACACGTGTTTGTTCAGCGACGTCAGGACTCCTGCCTATGTGCGAGGGACACCTCGGGATTCTCCTCGAGTCTTGGCATGGCAATTGGGACGCGTATCCACGTGAGGCGGGAGACCCAGGGTCCCTTTCCACGTGCCACAGGGATCCTGGGACTCCTATCCATTTTCAAGAGGAGTCAGGCATCGTCTCCTTTGGAAGCATTGATCTCCGCGGACCTCTCGAGATTTCAAAGGATGTGAGGCCTCCGGTCGAGATGAGGCGGAGGACTAGGTCTTTCTCTGTGGTCTCCACAGGGGATTCAGACATCCCTTCGTCTTGGGAGATGCAAGACGAGCCTGCATTCAGTTCACTATAGGGATATCCGGCCTTACTTCGAGTCAGAGCATCTCGGTGTCCATTCCACTTGAGGCCCCAAACTCAGAGTCCCTCTCACATACCTGTATCTGAGAGAAGCCTCCTCTTGAGGTGCTTGTGGAAAGTTGGTATTCCTCTTGAGTCGAAGCCAGGGACTAAGCTCTCAACTCGAGTTGATTTGGGGTCCACGGAGAACCTTCGTGTTGCTGCAGTGACCTCAGGATCCCTCTAGACTTGAGACAGTGATTTTGGGTTTTCTCTGGAGTGCCATCAAGGAAATCAAGGCTCCTTTCACGTTTGATATGGAACACGGAATTGCTCTGCACGCAGTGCAGGGGAATCGGGCCTCATCTCGCGGCGAGGGGGAAGTCTCATGCTTTTTCTCGAGTTGCGGCCGGAACCTGGGGTATATTCTCGAGTTACGACGGGGAAGGCCCTTCCAGACACGTGTTTGTTAAGCGATGTCAGGACTCCTGCCTAGGTGCGAGGGACACCTCGGGATTCTCCTCGAGTCTTGGCATGGCAATTGGGACGCGTATCCACGTGAGGCGGGAGAACCAGGGTCCCTTTCCACGTGCCACAGGGCTGGGACTCCTATCCATTTTCAAGAGGAGTCAGGCATCGTCTCCTTTGGAAGCATTGATCTCCGTGGACCTCTCGAATTTTCAAAGGACGTGAGGCCTCCGTTCGCGGTGAGGCGGAGGACTAGGTCTTTCTCTGTGGACTCCAAAGGGGATTCAGACATCCCTTCGTCTTGGGAGATGCAAGACGAGCCTGGATTCAATTCACTGCAGGTATATCCGGCGTTACTTCGAGTCAGAGCATCTCGGTGTCCATTCCACTTGAGGCCACAAACTCAGGGTCCCTCTCACATACGTGTCGCTGAGAGAAGCCTCCTCTTGAGGTGCTTGTGGAAAGGTGGTGTTCCTCTTGAGTCGAAGCCAAGGACTAAGCTCTCATCTCGAGTTGATTTGGGGTCCACGGAGCCCTTTCGTGTTGCTCCATGACCTCAGGATCCCTCTAGACTTGAGACAGTGATCTTGGGTTTTCTCTGGAGTGCCATTAAGGAAATCAGGCTCCTTTACGTTTGATGTGGAACACGGAATTGCTCTGCACGCAGTGCAGGGGAATCGGGCCTCATCTCGCGGGGAGGGGGAAGTCTCATGGTTTTTCTCGAGTTGCGGCCGGAACCTGGGGTATATTCTCGAGTTACGACGGGGAGGGCCCTTCCAGACACGTGTTTGTTCAGCGACGTCAGGACTCCTGCCTAGGTGCGAGGGACACCTCGGGATTCTCCTCGAGTCTTGGCATGGCAATTGGGACGCGTCTCCACGTGAGGCGGGAGACCCAGGGTCCCTTTCCACGTGCCACAGGGATCCTGGGACTCCTATCCACTTTCAAGAGGAGTCAGGCATCGTTTCCTTGGGAAGCATTCATCTCCTCAGACCTCTCGAGTTTTCAAAGAATGTGAGGTCTCTGGTCAAGTTGCGGCGGAGGACTAGGTCTTTCTCTGTGGTCTCCACAGGGGATTCAGACAACCCTTCGTCTTGGGAGATGCAAGACGAGCCTGCGTTCAATTCACTGCAGGGATATCCGGCCTTACTTCGAGTCAGAGCATCTCGGTGTCCATTCCACTTGAGGCCACAAACTCAGGGTCCCTCTCACATACCTGTAGCTGACAGAAGCCTCCTCTTGAGGTGCTTGTGGAAAGTTGGTATTCCTCTTGAGTCGAAGCCAGGGACTAAGCTCTCATCTCGAGTTGATTTGTGGTCCACGGAGCCCTTTCGTGTTACTCCAGTGACCTCAGGATCCCTCTAGACTTGAGACAGTGATCTTGGGTTTTCTCTGGAGTGCCATCAAGGAAATCAAGGCTCCTTTCACGTTTGATGTGGAACACGGAATTGCTCTGCACGCAGTGCAGGGGAATCGGGCCTCATCTCGGGGCGAGGCGGAAGTCTCATGGTTTTTCTCGAGTTGCGGCCGGAACCTGGGGTATATTCTCGAGTTACGACGGGGAGGGCCCTTCCAGACACGTGTTTGTTCAGCGACGTCAGGACTCCTGCCTAGGTTCGAGGGACACCTCGGGATTCTCGTCTAGTCTTGACATGGCAATTGGGACGCGTCTCCACGTGAGGCGGGAGACCCAGGGTCCCTTCCCACGTGCTACAGGGATCCTGGGACTCCTATCCATTTTCAAGAGGTGTCAGGCATCGTCTACTTTGGAAGCTTTGATCTCCGCAGACATCTCGAGTTTTCAAAGGATGTGAGGCCTCCGGTCACGATGAGGCGGAGGACTAGGTCTTTCTCTGTGGTCTCCACAGGGGATTCAGACATCCCTTTGTCTTGGGAGATGCAAGACGAGCCTGCATTCAATTCACTTCAGGGATATCCGGTCTTACTTCGAGTCAGAGCATCTCGGTGTCCATTCCACTTGAGGCCACAAACTCAGGGTCCCTCTCACATACCTGTTGCTTAGAGAAGCCTCCTCTTGAGGTGCTTGTGGAAAGCTGGTATTCCTCTTGAGTCGAAGCCAGGGACTAAGCTCTCATCTCGTGTTGATTTGGGTTCAACGGAGCCCTTTTGTGTTGCTACAGTGACCTCAGGATCCCTCTAGACTTGAGACAGTGATCTTGGGTTTTCTCTGGAGTGCCATCAAGGAAATCAAGGCTCCTTTCACGTTTGATGTGGAACCCGGAATTGCTCTGCACGCAGTGCAGGGGAATCGGGCCTCATCTCGCGGCGAGGGGATAGGCTCATGGTTTTTCTCGAGTTGCGGCCGAAACCTGCGGTATATTCTCGAGTTACGACGGGGAGGGCCCTTCCAGACTCGTGTTTGTTCAGCGACGTCAGGATTCCTGCCTAGGTGCGAGGGACAGCTCGGGGTTCCCTTCGATTCTTGGCGTGGTAATTGGGACGCGTCTCTACGTGAGGCGGGACACCCAGGGTCCATTTCCACGTGCCACAGGGATCCTGGGACTCCTATCCATTTTCAAGTCATCGTCTCCTTTGGAAGCATTGATCTCCGCGGACCTCTCGAATTTTCAAAGGACGTGAGGCCTCCGTTCGCGGTGAGGCGGGGGACTAGGTCTTTCTCTGTGGACTCCAAAGGGGATTCAGACAACCCTTCGTCTTGGGAGATGCAAGACGAGCCTGCATTAAATTCACTGCAGGGATATCCGGCCTTACTTCGAGTCAGAGCATCTCGGTGTCCATTCCACTTGAGGCCACAAACTCAGGGTCCCTCTCACATACCTGTAGCTGAGAGAAGCCTCCTCTTGAGTTGCTTGTGGAAAGTTGGTATTCCTCTTGAGTCGAGGCCAGGGACTAAGCTCTCATCTCGAGTTGATTTGGGTTACACGGAGCCCTTTCATGTTGCTCCAGTAACCTCAGGATCCCTCTAGACTTGAGCCAGTGATCTTGGGTTTTCTCTGCAGTGCCATCAAGGAAATCAAGGCTCCTTTCACGTTTGATGTGGAACACGGAATTGCTCGGCACGCAGTGCAGGGGAATCGGGCCTCATCTCGCGGCGAGGGGGAAGTCTCTTGGTTTTTCTCGAGTTGCGGGCGGATCCTGGGGTATATTCTAGAGTTACGACGGGGAGGGCCCTTCCAGACACGTGTTTGTTCAGCGACATCAGGACTCCTGCCTCGGTGCGAGGGACACCTCGGGATTCTCCTCGAGTCTTGGCATGGCAATTGGGCCGCGTCTCCACGTGAGGCGGGAGACCCAGGGTCCCTTTCCACGTGCCACAGGGATCCTGGGACTCCTATCGATTTTCAAGTGGAGTCAGGCATCGTCTCCTTTGGAAGCATTGTTCTGCGCGGACCTCTCGAGTTTTCAAAGGATGTGAGGCCTCCGGTCGCGATGAGGCGGAGAACTAGGTCTTTCTCTGTGGTCTCCACAGGGGATTCAGACATCCCTTCGTCTTGGGAGATGCAAGACGAGCCTGCATTCAATTCACTGCAGGGATATCCGGCCTTACTTCGAGTCAGAGCATCTCGGTGTCCATTCCACTTGAGGCCACAAACTCAGGGTCCCTCTCACAGACCTGTAGCTGAGAGAAGCCTCCTCTTGAGGTGCTTGTGGAAACTTGGTATTCCTCTTGAGTCGAAGCCAGGGACTAAGCTCTCATCTCGAGTTGATTTGGTGTCCACGGAGCCCTTTCGTGTTGCTCCAGTGACCTCAGGATCCCTCTAGACTTGAGACAGTGATCTTGGGTTTTCTCTGGAGTGCTATCAAGGATATCAAGGCTCCTTTCACGTTTGATGTGGAACACGGAATTGCTCTGCACGCAGTGCAGGGGAATCGGGCCTCATCTCGCGGCGAGGGGGAAGTCTCATGGTTTTTCATGAGTTGCGGCCGGAACCTGGGGTATATTCTCGAGTTACGACTGGGAGGGCCCTTCCAGACACGTGTTTGTTCAGCGACATCAGGACTCCTGCCAAGGTGCGAGGGACACCTCGGGATTCTCCTCGAGTCTTGGCATGGCAATTGGGACGCGTCTCCACGTGAGGCGGGAGACCCAGTGTCCCTTTCCACGTGCCACAGCGATCCTGGGACTCCTATCCATTTTCAAGAGGAGTCAGGCATCATCTCCTTTGGAAGCATTGATCTCCGCAGACCTCTCGAGTTTTCAAAGGATGTGAGGCCTCCGGTCGCGATGAGGCGGAGGACTAGGTCTTTCTCTGTGGTCTCCACAGGGGATTCAGACATCCCTTCGTCTTGGGAGATGCAAGACGAGCCTGCATTCAATTCACTTCAGGGATATCCGGTCTTACTTCGAGTCAGAGCATCTCGGTGTCCATTCCACTTGAATCCACAAACTCAGGGGCCCTCTGACATACATGTAGCTGAGAGAAGCCTCCTCTTGACGTGCTTGTGGAAAGTTGGTATTCCTCTTGAGGCGAAGCCAGGGACTAAACTCTCATATCGAGTTGATTAGGGGTCCACGGAGCCCTTTCGTGTTGCTCCAGTGACCTCAGGATCCCTCTAGACTTGAGACAGTGATCTTGGGTTTTCTCTGGAGTGCCATCAAGGAAATCAAGGCTCCTTTCACGTTTGATGTGGAACACGGAATTGCTCTGCACGCAGTGTAGGGGAATCGGGCCTCATCTCGCGGCGAGGGGGAAGTCTCATGGTTTTTCTCGAGTTGAGGCCGGAACCTGGGGTACATTCTCGAGTTACGACGGGAAGGGCCCTTCCAGACTCGTGTTTGTTCAGCGACGTCAGGATACCTGCCTAGGTGCGATGGACAGCTCGGGATTCCCTTCGATTCTTGGCGTGGTAATTGGGATGCGTCTCTACGTGAGGCGAGAGACCCAGGGTCCCTTTCCACGTGCCACAGGGATCCTGGTACTCCTATCTATTTTCAAGTCATCGTCTCCTTTGGAAGCATTGATCTCCGCGGACCTCTCGAATTTTCAAAGGACGTGAGGCCTCCGTTCGCGGTGAGGCGGAGGACTAGGTCTTTCTCTGTGGACTCCAAAGGGGATTCAGACAACCCTTCGTCTTGGGAGATGCAAGACGAGCCTGCATTCAATTCACTGCAGGGATATCCGGCCTTACTTCGAGTCAGAGCATCTCGGTGTCCATTCCACTTGAGGCCACAAACTCAGGGTCCCTCTCACATACCTGTAGCTGAGAGAAGCCTCCTCTTGAGGTGCTTGTTGAAAGTTGGTATTCCTCTTGAGTGGAAGCCAGGGACTAAGCTCGCATCTCGAGTAGATTTGGGTTACACGGAGCCCTTTCGTGTTGCTCCAGTGACCTCAGGATCCCTCTAGACTTGAGCCAGTGATCTTGGGTTTTCTCTGCAGTGCCATCAAGGAAATCAAGGCTCCTTTCACGTTTGATGTGGAACACGGAATTGCTCTGCACGCAGTGCTGGGGAATCTGGCCTCTTCTCACGGCGAGGCGGAAGTCTCATGGTTTTTCTCGAGTTGCGGCCGGAACCTGTGGTATATTCGCGAGTTACGACGGGGAGGGCCCTTCCAGACACGTGTTTGTTCAGCGACGTCAGGACTCCTGCCAAGGTGCGAGGGACACCTCGGGATTCTCCTCGAGTCTTGGCATGGCAATTGGGACGCGTCTCCACGTGAGGCGGGAGAACTAGGGTACCTTTCCACGTGTCACAGGGATCCTGGGTCTCCTATCCATTTTCAAGAGGAGTCAGGCATCATCTCCGTTGGAAGCATTGATCTCCGCAGACCTCTCGAGTTTTCAAAGGATGTGAGGCCTCCGGTCGCTATGAGGCCGAGGACTAGGTCTTTCTCTGTCGTCTCCACAGGGGATTCAGACAACCCTTCGTCTTGGCAGATGCAAGACGAGCCTGCATTCAATTCACTGCAGGGATATCCGGCCTTACTTCGAGTCAGAGCATCTCGGTGTCCATTCCACTTGAGGCCACAAACTCAGGGTCCCTCTCACAGACCTGTAGCTGAGAAAAGCCTCCTCTTGAGGTGCTTGTGGAAACGTGGTATTCCTCTTGAGTCGAAGCCAGGGACTAAGCTCTCATCTCGAGTTGATTTGGGTTCCACGGAGCCCTTTCGTGTTGCTCCAGTGACCTCAGGATCCCTCTAGACTTGAGACAGTGATCTTGGGTTTTCTCTGGAGTGCCATCAAGGATATCAAGGCTCCTTTCACGTTTGATGTGGAACACGGAATTGCTCTGCACGCAGTGCAGGGGAATCGGGCATTATCTCGCGGCGAATGGGAAGTCTCATGGTTTTTCTCGAGTTGCGGCCGGAACCTGGGGTATATTCTCGAGTTACGACGGGGAGGGCCCTTCCAGACTTGTGTTTGTTCAGCGACGACAGGACTCCTGCCTAGGTGCGAGGGACACCTCGGGATTCTCCTCGAGTCTTGGCATGGCAATTGGGACGCGTCTCCAAATGAGGGGGGAGACCCAGTGTCCCTTTCCTCGTGCCACAGGGATCCAGGGACTCCTATCCATTTTCAAGAGGAGTCAGTCATCGTCTCTTTGGAAGCAATGATCTCCGCGGACATCTCTAGTTTTCAAAGAATGTGAGGCCTCCGTTCGCGATGAGGCGGAGGACTAGGTCTTTCTCTGTGGTCTCCACAGGGGATTCAGACATCACTTCATCTTGGGAGATGCAAGACGAGCCTGCATTCAATTCACTGCAGGGATATCCGGCCTGACTTCGAGTCAGAGCATCTCGGTGTCCATTCCACTTGAGGCCACAAACTCAGGGTCCCTCTCACATACCTGTAGCTGAGAGAAGCCTCCTCTTGAGGTGCTTGTGGAAAGTTGGTATTCCTCTTGAGTCGAAGCCAGGGACTAAGCTCTCATCTCGAGTTGATTTGGGGTCCACGGAGCCCTTTCGTGTTGCTCCATGACCTCAGGATCCCTCTAGACTTGAGACAGTGATCTTGGGTTTTCTCTGGAGTGCCATCAAGGAAATCAAGGCTCCTTTCACGTTTGATGTGGAACACGGTATTGCTCTGCACGCAATGCAGGGGAATCGGGCCTCATCTCGCGGCGAGGAGGAAGTCTCATGGTTTTTCTCGAGTTGCGGCCGGAACCTGGGGTATATTCGCGAGTTACGACGGGGAGGGCCCTTCCAGACACGTGTTTCTTCAGCGACGTCAGGACTCCTGCCTAGGTGCGAGGGACACCTCGGGATTCTCCTCGAGTCTTGGCATGGCAATTGGGACGCGTCTCCACGTGAGGCGGGAGACCTAGTTTACCTTTCCACGTGCCACAGGGATCCTGGGACTCCTATCCATTTTCAAGAGGAGTCAGGCATCGTCTCCTTTGGAAGCATTGATCTCCGCAGACCTCTCGAGTTTTCAAAGGATGTGAGGCCTCCGGTCGTGATGAGGCGGAGGACTAGCTCTTTCTCTGTGGTCTCCACAGGGGATTCAGACATCCCTTCGTCTTGGGAGATGCAAGACGAGCCTGCATTCAATTCACTTCAGGGATATCCGGTCTTACTTCGAGTCAGAGCATCTCGGTGTCCATTTCACTTGAATCCACAAACTCAGGGGCCCTCTCACATACCTGTAGCTGAGAGAAGCCTCCTCTTGAGGTGCTTGTGGAAAGTTGGTATTCCTCTTGAGGCGAAGCCAGGGACTAAGCTCTCATCTCGAGTTGATTTGGGGTCCACGGAGCCCGTTCGTGTTGCTCCCGTGACCTCAGGATCCCTCTAGACTTGAGCCAGTGATCTTGGGTTTTCTCTGCAGTGCCATCAAGGAAATCAAGGCTCCTTTCACGTTTGATGTGGAACACGGAATTGCTCTGCACGCAGTGCTGGGGAATCTGGCCTCTTCTCACGGCGAGGCGGAAGTCTCATGGTTTTTCTCGAGTTGCGGCCGGAACCTGTGGTATATTCGCGAGTTACGACGGGGAGGGCCCTTCCAGACACGTGTTTGTTCAGCGACGTCAGGACTCCTGCCAAGGTGCGAGGGACACCTCGGGATTCTCCTCGAGTCTTGGCATGGCAATTGGGACGCGTCTCCACGTGAGGCGGGAGAACTAGGGTACCTTTCCACGTGTCACAGGGATCCTGGGTCTCCTATCCATTTTCAAGAGGAGTCAGGCATCATCTCCGTTGGAAGCATTGATCTCCGCAGACCTCTCGAGTTTTCAAAGGATGTGAGGCCTCCGGTCGCTATGAGGCCGAGGACTAGGTCTTTCTCTGTCGTCTCCACAGGGGATTCAGACATCCCTTCGTCTTGGCAGATGCAAGACGAGCCTGCATTCAATTCACTGCAGGGATATCCGGCCTTACTTCGAGTCAGAGCATCTCGGTGTCCATTCCACTTGAGGCCACAAACTCAGGGTCCCTCTCACAGACCTGTAGCTGAGAGAAGCCTCCTCTTGAGGTGCTTGTGGAAACGTGGTATTCCTCTTGAGTCGAAGCCAGGGACTAAGCTCTCATCTCGAGTTGATTTGGGTTCCACGGAGCCCTTTCGTGCTGCTCCAGTGACCTCAGGATCCCTCTAGACTTGAGACAGTGATCTTGGGTTTTCTCTGGAGTGCCATCAAGGATATCAAGGCTCCTTTCACGTTTGATGTGGAACACGGAATTGCTCTGCACGCAGTGCAGGGGAATCGGGCATTATCTCGCGGCGAATGGGAAGTCTCATGGTTTTTCTCGAGTTGCGGCCGGAACCTGGGGTATATTCTCGAGTTACGACGGGGAGGGCCCTTCCAGACTTGTGTTTGTTCAGCGACGTCAGGACTCCTGCCTAGGTGCGAGGGACACCTCGGGATTCTCCTCGAGTCTTGGCATGGCAATTGGGACGCGTCTCCAAATGAGGGGGGAGACCCAGTGTCCCTTTCCTCGTGCCACAGGGATCCAGGGACTCCTATCCATTTTCAAGAGGAGTCAGTCATCGTCTCTTTGGAAGCAATGATCTCCGCGGACATCTCTAGTTTTCAAAGAATGTGAGGCCTCCGTTCGCGATGAGGCGGAGGACTAGGTCTTTCTCTGTGGTCTCCACAGGGGATTCAGACATCACTTCATCTTGGGAGATGCAAGACGAGCCTGCATTCAATTCACTGCAGGGATATCCGGCCTGACTTCGAGTCAGAGCATCTCGGTGTCCATTCCACTTGAGGCCACAAACTCAGGGTCCCTCTCACATACCTGTAGCTGAGAGAAGCCTCCTCTTGAGGTGCTTGTGGAAAGTTGGTATTCCTCTTGAGTCGAAGCCAGGGACTAAGCTCTCATCTCGAGTTGATTTGGGGTCCACGGAGCCCTTTCGTGTTGCTCCATGACCTCAGGATCCCTCTAGACTTGAGACAGTGATCTTGGGTTTTCTCTGGAGTGCCATCAAGGAAATCAAGGCTCCTTTCACGTTTGATGTGGAACACGGTATTGCTCTGCACGCAATGCAGGGGAATCGGGCCTCATCTCGCGGCGAGGAGGAAGTCTCATGGTTTTTCTCGAGTTGCGGCCGGAACCTGGGGTATATTCGCGAGTTACGACGGGGAGGGCCCTTCCAGACACGTGTTTCTTCAGCGACGTCAGGACTCCTGCCTAGGTGCGAGGGACACCTCGGGATTCTCCTCGAGTCTTGGCATGGCAATTGGGACGCGTCTCCACGTGAGGCGGGAGACCTAGTTTACCTTTCCACGTGCCACAGGGATCCTGGGACTCCTATCCATTTTCAAGAGGAGTCAGGCATCGTCTCCTTTGGAAGCATTGATCTCCGCAGACCTCTCGAGTTTTCAAAGGATGTGAGGCCTCCGGTCGTGATGAGGCGGAGGACTAGCTCTTTCTCTGTGGTCTCCACAGGGGATTCAGACATCCCTTCGTCTTGGGAGATGCAAGACGAGCCTGCATTCAATTCACTTCAGGGATATCCGGTCTTACTTCGAGTCAGAGCATCTCGGTGTCCATTCCACTTGAATCCACAAACTCAGGGGCTCTCTCACATACCTGTAGCTGAGAGAAGCCTCCTCTTGAGGTGCTTGTGGAAAGTTGGTATTCCTCTTGAGGCGAAGCCAGGGACTAAGCTCTCATCTCGAGTTGATTTGGGGTCCACGGAGCCCTTTCGTGTTGCTCCAGTGACCTCAGGATCCCTCTAGACTTGAGACAGTGATCTTGGGTTTTCTCTGGAGTGCCATCAAGGAAATCAAGGCTCCTTTCAGGTTTGATGTGGAACACGGAATTGCTCTGCACGCAGTGCAGGGGAATCGGGCCTCATCTCGCGGCGAGGGGATAGTCTCATTGTTTTTCTCGAGTTGCGGCCGGAACCTGGGGTATATTCTCGAGTTACGACGGGGAGGGCCCTTCCAGACTTGTGTTTGTTCAGCGACGTCAGGATTCCTGCCTAGGTGCGAGGGACAGCTCGGGATTCCCTTCGATTCTTGGCGTGGTAATTGGGACGCGCCTCTATGTGAGGCGGGAGACCCAGGGTCCCTTTCCACGTGCCACAGGGATCCTGGGACTCCTATCCATTTTCAAGTCATCGTCTCCTTTGGAAGCATTGATCTCCGCGGACCTCTCGAATTTTCAAAGGACGTGAGGCCTCCGTTCGCGGTGAGGCGGAGGACTAGGTCTTTCTCTGTGGACTCCAAAGGGGATTCAGACAACCCTTCGTCTTGGGAGATGCAAGACGAGCCTGCATTCAATTCACTGCAGGGATATGCAGCCTCACTTCGAGTCAGAGCATCTCGGTGTCCATTCCACTTGAGGCCACAAACTCAGGGTCCCTCTCACATACCTGTAGCTGAGAGAAGCCTCCTCTTGAGGTGCTTGTGGAAAGTTGGTATTCCTCTTGAGTGGAAGCCAGGGACTAAGCTCGCATCTCGAGTAGATTTGGGTTACACGGAGCCCTTTCTTGTTGCTCCAGTGACCTCAGGATCCCTCTAGACTTGAGCCAGTGATCTTGGGTTTTCTCTGCAGTGCCATCAAGGAAATCAAGGCTCCTTTCACGTTTGATGTGGAACACGGTATTGCTCTGCACGCAATGCAGGGGAATCGGGCCTCATCTCGCGGCGAGGAGGAAGTCTCATGGTTTTTCTCGAGTTGCGGCCGGAACCTGGGGTATATTCGCGAGTTACGACGGGGAGGGCCCTTCCAGACACGTGTTTGTTCAGCGACGTCAGGACTCCTGCCAAGGTGCGAGGGACACCTCGGGATTCTCCTCGAGTCTTGGCATGGCAATTGGGACGTGTCTCCACGTGAGGCGGGAGACCTAGGTTACCTTTCCACGTGCCACAGGGATCCTGGGACTCCTATCCATTTTCAAGAGGAGTCAGGCATCGTCTCCTTTGGAAGCATTGATCTCCGCAGACCTCTCGAGTTTTCAAAGGATGTGAGGCCTCCGGTCGTGATGAGGCGGAGGACTAGCTCTTTCTCTGTGGTCTCCACAGGGGATTCAGACATCCCTTCGTCTTGGGAGATGCAAGACGAGCCTGCATTCAATTCACTTCAGGGATATCCGGTCTTACTTCGAGTCAGAGCATCTCGGTGTCCATTCCACTTGAATCCACAAACTCAGGGGCCCTCTCACATACCTGTAGCTGAGAGAAGCCTCCTCTTGAGGTGCTTGTGGAAAGTTGGTATTCCTCTTGAGGCGAAGCCAGGGACTAAGCTCTCATCTCGAGTTGATTTGGGGTCCACGGAGCCCTTTCTTGTTGCTCCAGTGACCTCAGGATCCCTCTAGACTTGAGACAGTGATCTTGGGTTTTCTCTGGTGTGCCATCAAGGAAATCAAGGCTCCTTTCACGTTTGATGTGGAACACGGAATTGCTCTGCACGCAGTGCAGGGGAATCGGGCCTCATCTCGCGGCGAGGGGATAGTCTCATGGTTTTTCTCGAGTTGCGGCCGGAACCTGGGGTATATTCTCGAGTTACGACGGGGAGGGCCCTTCCAGACTTGTGTTTGTTCAGCGACGTCATGATTCCTGCCTAGGTGCGAGGGACAGCTCGGGATTCCCTTCGATTCTTGGCGTGGTAATTGGGACGCGCCTCTATGTGAGGCGGGAGACCCAGGGTCCCTTTCCACGTGCCACAGGGATCCTGGGACTCCTATCCATTTTCAAGTCATCGTCTCCTTTGGAAGCATTGATCTCCGCGGACCTCTCGAATTTTCAAAGGACGTGAGGCCTCCGTTCGCGGTGAGGCGGAGGACTAGGTCTTTCTCTGTGGACTCCAAATGGGATTCAGACAACCCTTCGTCTTGGGAGATGCAAGACGAGCCTGCATTCAATTCACTGCAGGGATATCCGGCCTTACTTCGAGTCAGAGCATCTCGGTGTCCATTCCACTTGAGGCCACAAACTCAGGGTCCCTCTCACATACCTGTAGCTGAGAGAAGCCTCCTCTTGAGGTGCTTGTGGAAAGTTGGTATTCCTCTTGAGTCGAAGCCAGGGACTAAGCTCTCATCTCGAGTAGATTTGGGTTACACGGAGCACTTTCGTGTTGCTCCAGTGACCTCAGGATCCCTCTAGACTTGTGTCAGTGATCTTGGGTTTTCTCTGGAGTGCCATCAAGGAAATCAAGGCTCCTTTCACGTTTCATGTGGAACACGGAATTGCTCTGCACCCAATGCAGGGGAACCGGGCCTCATCTCGCGGCGAGGGGGAAGTCTCATGGTTTTTCTCGAGTTGCGGGCGGAACCTGGGGTATATTCCCGAGTTACGATGGGGAGGGCCCTTCCAGACACGTGTTTGTTCAGTGACTTCAGGACTCCTGCCTAGGTGCGAGGGACACCTCGGGATTCTCCTCGAGTCTTGGCATGGCAATTGGGACGCGTCTCCACCTGAGGCGGGAGACCCAGGGTCCCTTTCCACGTGCCACAGGGATCCTGGGACTCCTATCCATTTTGAAGAGGATTCAGGCATTGTCTCCTTTGGAAGCATTGATCTCCGTGGACCTCTCGAGTTTTCAAAGGATGTGAGTCCTCCGGTCGCGATGAGGCGGAGAACTAAGTCTTTGTCTATGGTCTCCACAGGGGATTCAGACATCCCTTCGTCTTGGGAGATGCAAGACGAGCCTGCATTCAATTCTCTGCATGGATATCTGCCCTTACTTCGAGTCAGAGCATCTCGGTGTCCATTCCACTTGAGGCCACAAACTCAAGGTCCCTCTCACATACCTGTAACTGAGAGAGGCCTCCTCTTGAGGTGCTTGTGGAAAGTTGGTATTCCTCTTGAGTCGAAGCCAGGGACGAAGCTCTCCTCTCGAGTTGATTTGTGGTCCACGGAGCTCTTTCTTGTTGCTACAGTGACCTCAGGATCCCTCTAGACTTGAGACAGTGATCTTGGCTTTTCTTTGGAGTGCCATCAAGGAAATCAAGAATCTTTTCACGTTTGATGTGGAACACGGAATTGGTCTGCACGCAGTGCAGGGGAATCGGGCCTCATCTCAAGGCGAGGGGGAAGTCTCATGATGTTTCTCGAGTTGAGGCCGGAACCTGGGATATATTCTCGAGTTACGACGGGGAGGGCCTTTCCAGACATGTGTTTGTTCTGCGACATCAGGATTCCTGCCTAGGTGCGAGGGACACCTCGTCATTCTCCTCAAGTCTTGGCATGGCAATTAGGACAAGTCTCCACGTGAGGCGGGAGACCCAGGTTCCCGTTCCACGTGCCACAGGGTTTCTTGGACTCCTATCCATTTTCAAGAGGAGTCAGGCATCGTCTCCTTAGGAAGCATTGATCTCCGCGGACGTCTCGAGTTTTCAAAGATGTGATGCCTCCGGTCGCCATGAGAGGGAGAACTAGGTCTTTCTCTGTGGTATCCACAGGGTATTCAGACATCCCTTCGTCTTGGGAGATGCAAGATGAGCCTGCATTCAATTCACTGCAGGGATATCCAGCCTTACTTCGAGTCAGAGCTTCTCGGTGTCCATTCCACTTGAATCCCCAACTCAGGGCCCTCTCACATAACTTTATCTGAGAGAAGCCTCCTCTTGAGGTGCTTGTGGAAAGTTGCTATTCCTCTAGAGTCGAAGCCAGTGAATAAGCTCTCATCACGAGTTGATTTGGGGTCCATGGACCCATTTCGTGTTGCTACAGTGACCTCAGGATCCCTCTAGACTTGAGACAGTGATCTCGGCTTTTCTCTGGAGTGCCATCAAGGAAATCAAGGCTCCTTTCACGTTTGATGTGGAACACGGAATTGCTCTGCATGCAGTGCAGGGGAATCGGGCCTCATCTCGCGGCGAGGGGGAAGTCTCATGGTTTTTCTCGAGTTGCGGCCGGAACCTGGGGTATATTCTCGAGTTACGACGGGGAGGTCCGTTCCAGACACGTGTTTGTTCAGCGACGTCAGGACTCCTGCGTTGGTGCGAGGGACACCTCGGGATTCTCCTCGAGTCTTGTCATGGCAATTGGGACGCGTCTCCACGTGAGGCGGGAGATCCAGGGTCCCTTTCCATGTGCCACAGGGATCCTGGGACTCCTATCCATTTTCAAGAGGAGTCAGGCATCGTCTCCTTTGGAAGCATTGATCTCCGCGGACCTCTCGAGTTCTCAAAGGATGTGAGGACTCACGTCGCGATGAGGCGGAGAACAATGTCTTTCTCTATGGTCTCCACAGGGGATTCATACATCCCTTCTTCTTAGGAGATGCAAGACGAGCCTGCATTCATTTCACTTTTGGGATATCCAGCCTTACTTCGAGTCAGAGCATCTCGGTGTCCATACCACTTGAGGCCACAAATTCAGGGTCCCTCTTACATAACTGTAGCTGAGAGAAGCCTCCTCTTGAGGTGCTTGTGGAAAGTTGATATTCCTCTTGAGTCAAAGCGAGGGACTAAGCTCTCATCTCGAGTTGATTTTGGGTCCACGGATCCCTTTCGTTTTGCTCCAGTGACCTCAGGATCCCTCTAGACTTGAGACAGTGATCTTGGGTTTTCCCTGGAGTGCCATCACGGAAATCAAGGCTCCTTTCACGTTTGATGTGGAACACAGAATTGCTCTGCACACAGTGCAGGGGAATCGGTCCTCATCTCGCGGCGAGGGGGAAGTCTCATGGTTTTTCTCGAGTTGCGGGCGGAACCTGGGGTATATTCTCGAGTTACGACGGGGAGGGCCCTTCCAAACACGTGTTTGTTCAGCGACGTCAGGACTCCTGCCTAGGTGCGAGGGACACCTCGGGATTCTCCTCGAGTCTTGGCATGGCAATTGGGACGCGTCTCCACGTGAGGCGGGAGACCCAGGGTCCATTTCAACGTGCCACAGGGATCCTGGGACTCCTATCCATTTTCAAGAGGAGTCAGGCATCATCTCCTTTGGAAGCATTGATCTCCGCGGACCTCTCGAGTTTTCAAAGGATGTGAGGCCTCCGGTCGCGATGAGGCGGAGGACTAGGTCTTTCTCTGTGGTCTCCACAGGGGATTCAGAAAACCCTTCCTCTTGGGAGATGCAAGACGAGCCTGCATTCAATTCACTGCAGGGATATCTGGCCTTACTTCGAGTCAGAGCATCTCGGTGTCCATTCCACTTGAGGCCACAAACTCAGGGTCCCTCTCACATACCTGTAGCTGAGAGAAGCCTCCTCTTGAGGTGCTTGTGGAAAGTTGGCATTCCTCTTGAGTCGAAGCCAGGGACTAAGCTCTCATCTCGAGTTGATTTGTGGTCCACGGAGAACTTTCGTGTTTCTACAGTGACCTCAGGATCCCTCTAGACTTGAGACAGTGATCTTGGGTTTTCTCTGGAGTGCCATCAAGGAAATCAAGGCTCCTTTCACGTTTGATGTGGAACACGGAATTGCTCTGCACGCAGTGCAGGGGAATCGGGCCTCATGTCACGGCGAAGGGGAAGTCTCATGGTTTTTCTCGAGTTGCGGCCGGAACCTGGACTATATTCTCGAGTTACGACGGTGAGGGCCCGTCCAGACACGTGTTTGTTCAGCGACGTCAGGACTCCTGCCTAGGAGCGAGGGACAACTCGGGATTCTCCTCGAGTCTTGGCATGGCAATTGGGAGGCGTCTCCACGTCAGGCGGGAGACCCAGCGTCCCTTTCCACGTGCCACAGGGATCCTAGGACTCCTATCCATTTTCAAGAGGAGTCAGGCATCGTCTCCTTTGGAAGCATTGATCTCCGCGGACCTCTCGAGTTTTCAAAGGATGTGAGGCCTCAGCTCGCGATGAGGCGGAGAATTAGGTCTTTCTCTGTGGTCTCCTCAGGGGATTCAGTCATCCCTTCGTCTTGGGAGATCCAAGACGAGCCTGCATTCAATTGACTGCAGGGATATCCGGCCTTACTTCGAGTCAGAGCATCTCGGTGTCCATTCCACTTGAGGCCACAAACTAAGGGGTCCTCTCACATACCTGCAGCTGAGAGAAGCCTCCTCTTGAGGTGCTTGTGGAAAGTTGGTATTCCTCTTGAGTCGAAGCCAGGGACTAAGCTCTCATCTCGAGTTGATTTGGGGTCCACGGAGACCTTTCGTGTTGCTCCAGTGACCTCAGGATCCCTCTAGACTTGAGACAGTGATCTTGGGTTTTCTCTGGAGTGCAATCAAGGAAATCAAGGCTCCTTTCACGTTTGATGTGGAACACGGAATTGCTCTGCACGCAGTCCAGGGGAATCGGGCCTCATGTCGCGGCGAGGGGGAAGTCTCATGGTTTTTCTCGAGTTGCGGCCGGAACCTGGGGTATATTCTCGAGTTTCGACGGGGAGGGCCCTTCCAGACACGTGTTTGTTCAGCGACGTCAGGACTCCTGCCTAGGAGCGAGGGACACCTCGGGATTCTCCTCGAGTCTTGGCATGGCAATTGGGAGGCGTCTGCACGTGAGGCGGGAGACCCAGGGTCCCTTTCCACGTGCCACAGGGATCCTGGGACTCCTATCCATTTTCAAGAGGAGTCAGGCATCGTCTCATTTGGAAGCATTGATCTCCGCGGACCTCTCGAGTTTTCAAAGGATGTGAGGCCTCAGCTCGCGATGAGGCGGAGAATTAGGTCTTTCTCTGTGGTCTCCACAGGGGATTCAGACATCCCTTCGTCTTGGGAGATCCAAGACGAGCCTGCATTCAATTGACTGCAGGGATATCCGGCCTTACTTCGAGTCAGAGCATCTCGGTGTCCATTCCACTTGAGGCCACAAACTTAGGGTCCCTCTCACATACCTGTAGCTGAGAGAAGCCTCCTCTTGAGGTGCTTGTGGAAAGTTGGTATTCCTCTTGAGTCGAAGCCAGGGACTAAGCTCTCATCTCGAGTTGATTTGGGGTCCACGGAGCCCTTTCGTGTTGCTCCAGTGACCTCAGGATCCCTCTAGACTTGAGACAGTGATCTTGGGTTTTCTCTGGAGTGCCATCAAGGAAATCAAGGCTCCGTTCACGTTTGATGTGGAACACGGAATTGCTCTGCACGCCGTGCAGGGGAATCGGGCCTCATGTCGCGGCGAGGGGGAAGTCTCATGGTTTTTCTCGAGTTGCGGCCGGAACCTGGGGTATATTCTCGAGTTACGACGGGGCGGGCCCTTCCAGACACGTGTTTGTTCAGCGACGTCAGGACTCCTGCCTAGGTGCGAGGGACACCTCGGGATTCTCCTCCAGTCTTGGCATGGCAACTGGGAAGCGTCTCCACATGAGGCGGGAGACCCAGGGTCCCTTTCCACGTGCCACAGGGATCCTGGGACTCCTATCCATTTTCAAGAGGAGTCAGGCATCGTCTCCTTTGGAAGCATTGATCTCCGCGGACCTCTCGAGTTTTCAAAGGATGTGAGGCCTCAGCTCGTGATGAGGCGGAGGACTAGGTCTTTCTCTGTGGTCTCCACAGGGGATTCAGACATCCCTTCGTCTTGGGAGATGCAAGACGAGCCTGCATTCAATTCTCTGCATGGATATCTGCCCTTACTTCGAGTCAGAGCATCTCGGTGTCCATTCCACTTGAGGCCACAAACTCAAGGTCCCTCTCACATACCTGTAACTGAGAGAGGCCTCCTCTTGAGGTGCTTGTGGAAAGTTGGTATTCCTCTTGAGTCGAAGCCAGGGACGAAGCTCTCCTCTCGAGTTGATTTGTGGTCCACGGAGCTCTTTCTTGTTGCTACAGTGACCTCAGGATCCCTCTAGACTTGAGACAGTGATCTTGGCTTTTCTTTGGAGTGCCATCAAGGAAATCAAGAATCTTTTCACGTTTGATGTGGAACACGGAATTGGTCTGCACGCAGTGCAGGGGAATCGGGCCTCATCTCAAGGCGAGGGGGAAGTCTCATGATGTTTCTCGAGTTGAGGCCGGAACCTGGGATATATTCTCGAGTTACGACGGGGAGGGCCTTTCCAGACACGTGTTTGTTCTGCGACATCAGGATTCCTGCCTAGGTGCGAGGGACACCTCGTCATTCTCCTCAAGTCTTGGCATGGCAATTAGGACAAGTCTCCACGTGAGGCGGGAGACCCAGGTTCCCGTTCCACGTGCCACAGGGTTTCTTGGACTCCTATCCATTTTCAAGAGGAGTCAGGCATCGTCTCCTTAGGAAGCATTGATCTCCGCGGACGTCTCGAGTTTTCAAAGATGTGATGCCTCCGGTCGCCATGAGAGGGAGAACTAGGTCTTTCTCTGTGGTATCCACAGGGTATTCAGACATCCCTTCGTCTTGGGAGATGCAAGATGAGCCTGCATTCAATTCACTGCAGGGATATCCAGCCTTACTTCGAGTAAGAGCTTCTCGGTGTCCATTCCACTTGAATCCCCAACTCAGGGCCCTCTCACATAACTTTATCTGAGAGAAGCCTCCTCTTGAGGTGCTTGTGGAAAGTTGCTATTCCTCTAGAGTCGAAGCCAGTGAATAAGCTCTCATCACGAGTTGATTTGGGGTCCATGGACCCATTTCGTGTTGCTACAGTGACCTCAGGATCCCTCTAGACTTGAGACAGTGATCTCGGGTTTTCTCTGGAGTGCCATCAAGGAAATCAAGGCTCCTTTCACGTTTGATGTGGAACACGGAATTGCTCTGCATGCAGTGCAGGGGAATCGGGCCTCATCTCGCGGCGAGGGGGAAGTCTCATGGTTTTTCTCGAGTTGCGGCCGGAACCTGGGGTATATTCTCGAGTTACGACGGGGAGGTCCGTTCCAGACACGTGTTTGTTCAGCGACGTCAGGACCCCTGCGTCGGTGCGAGGGACACCTCGGGATTCTCCTCGAGTCTTGTCATGGCAATTGGGACGCGTCTCCACGTGAGGCGGGAGATCCAGGGTCCCTTTCCATGTGCCACAGGGATCCTGGGACTCCTATCCATTTTCAAGAGGAGTCAGGCATCGTCTCCTTTGGAAGCATTGATCTCCGCGGACCTCTCGAGTTCTCAAAGGATGTGAGGACTCACGTCGCGATGAGGCGGAGAACAATGTCTTTCTCTATGGTCTCCACAGGGGATTCATACATCCCTTCTTCTTAGGAGATGCAAGACGAGCCTGCATTCATTTCACTTTTGGGATATCCAGCCTTACTTCGAGTCAGAGCATCTCGGTGTCCATACCACTTGAGGCCACAAATTCAGGGTCCCTCTTACATACCTGTAGCTGAGAGAAGCCTCCTCTTGAGGTGCTTGTGGAAAGTTGATATTCCTCTTGAGTCAAAGCGAGGGACTAAGCTCTCATCTCGAGTTGATTTTGGGTCCACGGATCCCTTTCGTTTTGCTCCAGTGACCTCAGGATCCCTCTAGACTTGAGACAGTGATCTTGGGTTTTCCCTGGAGTCCCATCACGGAAATCCAGTCTCCTTTCACGTTTGATGTGGAACACGGAATTGCTCTGCACGCAGTGCAGGGGAATCGGGCCTCCTCTCGCGGCGAGGGGGAAGTCTCATGGTTTTTCTCGAGTTGTGGCCAGAACCTGGGGGTATATTCTCGAGTTTCGACGGGGAGGGCCCTTCCAGACACGTGTTTGTTCAGCGACGTCAGGACTCCTGCCTAGGTGCGAGGGACACTTCTGGATTCTCCTCGAGTCTTGACATGGCAATTGGGACGTGTCTCCACGTGAGGCGGGAGACCCAGGGTCCCTTTCCACGTGCCACAGGGATGCTGGGACTCCTATCCATTTTCAAGAGGAGTCAGGCATCGTCTCCTTTGGAAGCATTGATCTCCGCAGACCTCTCGAGTTTTCAAAGGATGTGAGGCCTCCGGTCGTGATGAGGCGGAGGACTAGCTCTTTCTCTGTGGTCTCCACAGGGGATTCAGACATCCCTTCGTCTTGGGAGATGCAAGACGAGCCTGCATTCAATTCACTTCAGGGATATCCGGTCTTACTTCGAGTCAGAGCATCTCGGTGTCCATTCCACTTGAATCCACAAACTCAGGGGCTCTCTCACATACCTGTAGCTGAGAGAAGCCTCCTCTTGAGGTGCTTGTGGAAAGTTGGTATTCCTCTTGAGGCGAAGCCAGGGACTAAGCTCTCATCTCGAGTTGATTTGGGGTCCACGGAGCCCTTTCGTGTTGCTCCAGTGACCTCAGGATCCCTCTAGACTTGAGACAGTGATCTTGGGTTTTCTCTGGAGTGCCATCAAGGAAATCAAGGCTCCTTTCAGGTTTGATGTGGAACACGGAATTGCTCTGCACGCAGTGCAGGGGAATCGGGCCTCATCTCGCGGCGAGGGGATAGTCTCATTGTTTTTCTCGAGTTGCGGCCGGAACCTGGGGTATATTCTCGAGTTACGACGGGGAGGGCCCTTCCAGACTTGTGTTTGTTCAGCGACGTCAGGATTCCTGCCTAGGTGCGAGGGACAGCTCGGGATTCCCTTCGATTCTTGGCGTGGTAATTGGGACGCGCCTCTATGTGAGGCGGGAGACCCAGGGTCCCTTTCCACGTGCCACAGGGATCCTGGGACTCCTATCCATTTTAAAGTCATCGTCTCCTTTGGAAGCATTGATCTCCGCGGACCTCTCGAATTTTCAAAGGACGTGAGGCCTCCGTTCGCGGTGAGGCGGAGGACTAGGTCTTTCTCTGTGGACTCCAAAGGGGATTCAGACAACCCTTCGTCTTGGGAGATGCAAGACGAGCCTGCATTCAATTCACTGCAGGGATATGCGGCCTCACTTCGAGTCAGAGCATCTCGGTGTCCATTCCACTTGAGGCCACAAACTCAGGGTCCCTCTCACATACCTGTAGCTGAGAGAAGCCTCCTCTTGAGGTGCTTGTGGAAAGTTGGTATTCCTCTTGAGTGGAAGCCAGGGACTAAGCTCGCATCTCGAGTAGATTTGGGTTACACGGAGCCCTTTCGTGTTGCTCCAGTGACCTCAGGATCCCTCTAGACTTGAGCCAGTGATCTTGGGTTTTCTCTGCAGTGCCATCAAGGAAATCAAGGCTCCTTTCACGTTTGATGTGGAACACGGTATTGCTCTGCACGCAATGCAGGGGAATCGGGCCTCATCTCGCGGCGAGGAGGAAGTCTCATGGTTTTTCTCGAGTTGCGGCCGGAACCTGGGGTATATTCGCGAGTTACGACGGGGAGGGCCCTTCCAGACACGTGTTTGTTCAGCGACGTCAGGACTCCTGCCAAGGTGCGAGGGACACCTCGGGATTCTCCTCGAGTCTTGGCATGGCAATTGGGACGCGTCTCCACGTGAGGCGGGAGACCTAGGTTACCTTTCCACGTGCCACAGGGATCCTGGGACTCCTATCCATTTTCAAGAGGAGTCAGGCATCGTCTCCTTTGGAAGCATTGATCTCCGCAGACCTCTCGAGTTTTCAAAGGATGTGAGGCCTCCGGTCGTGATGAGGCGGAGGACTAGCTCTTTCTCTGTGGTCTCCACAGGGGATTCAGACATCCCTTCGTCTTGGGAGATGCAAGACGAGCCTGCATTCAATTCACTTCAGGGATATCCGGTCTTACTTCAAGTCAGAGCATCTCGGTGTCCATTCCACTTGAATCCACAAACTCAGGGGCCCTCTCACATACCTGTAGCTGAGAGAAGCCTCCTCTTGAGGTGCTTGTGGAAAGTTGGTATTCCTCTTGAGGCGAAGCCAGGGACTAAGCTCTCATCTCGAGTTGATTTGGGGTCCACGGAGCCCTTTCTTGTTGCTCCAGTGACCTCAGGATCCCTCTAGACTTGAGACAGTGATCTTGGGTTTTCTCTGGTGTGCCATCAAGGAAATCAAGGCTCCTTTCACGTTTGATGTGGAACACGGAATTGCTCTGCACGCAGTGCAGGGGAATCGGGCCTCATCTCGCGGCGAGGGGATAGTCTCATGGTTTTTCTCGAGTTGCGGCCGGAACCTGGGGTATATTCTCGAGTTACGACGGGGAGGGCCCTTCCAGACTTGTGTTTGTTCAGCGACGTCATGATTCCTGCCTAGGTGCGAGGGACAGCTCGGGATTCCCTTCGATTCTTGGCGTGGTAATTGGGACGCGCCTCTATGTGAGGCGGGAGACCCAGGGTCCCTTTCCACGTGCCACAGGGATCCTGGGA
Organism: Dama dama; assembly: GCF_033118175.1. Lineage (NCBI taxonomy): Eukaryota > Metazoa > Chordata > Mammalia > Artiodactyla > Cervidae > Dama > Dama dama. The sequence goes on from NW_026870961.1 coordinate 908,310, forward strand.
CTCCTATCCATTTTCAAGTCATCGTCTCCTTTGGAAGCATTGATCTCCGCGGACCTCTCGAATTTTCAAAGGACGTGAGGCCTCCGTTCGCGGTGAGGCGGAGGACTAGGTCTTTCTCTGTGGACTCCAAATGGGATTCAGACAACCCTTCGTCTTGGGAGATGCAAGACGAGCCTGCATTCAATTCACTGCAGGGATATCCGGCCTTACTTCGAGTCAGAGCATCTCGGTGTCCATTCCACTTGAGGCCACAAACTCAGGGTCCCTCTCACATACCTGTAGCTGAGAGAAGCCTCCTCTTGAGGTGCTTGTGGAAAGTTGATATTCCTCTTGAGTCAAAGCGAGGGACTAAGCTCTCATCTCGAGTTGATTTTGGGTCCACGGATCCCTTTCGTTTTGCTCCAGTGACCTCAGGATCCCTCTAGACTTGAGACAGTGATCTTGGGTTTTCCCTGGAGTCCCATCACGGAAATCCAGTCTCCTTTCACGTTTGATGTGGAACACGGAATTGCTCTGCACGCAGTGCAGGGGAATCGGGCCTCCTCTCGCGGCGAGGGGGAAGTCTCATGGTTTTTCTCGAGTTGTGGCCAGAACCTGGGGGTATATTCTCGAGTTTCGACGGGGAGGGCCCTTCCAGACACGTGTTTGTTCAGCGACGTCAGGACTCCTGCCTAGGTGCGAGGGACACTTCTGGATTCTCCTCGAGTCTTGACATGGCAATTGGGACGTGTCTCCACGTGAGGCGGGAGACCCAGGGTCCCTTTCCACGTGCCACAGGGATGCTGGGACTCCTATCCATTTTCAAGAGGAGTCAGGCATCGTCTCCTTTGGAAGCATTGATCTCCGCAGACCTCTCGAGTTTTCAAAGGATGTGAGGCCTCCGGTCGTGATGAGGCGGAGGACTAGCTCTTTCTCTGTGGTCTCCACAGGGGATTCAGACATCCCTTCGTCTTGGGAGATGCAAGACGAGCCTGCATTCAATTCACTTCAGGGATATCCGGTCTTACTTCGAGTCAGAGCATCTCGGTGTCCATTCCACTTGAATCCACAAACTCAGGGGCTCTCTCACATACCTGTAGCTGAGAGAAGCCTCCTCTTGAGGTGCTTGTGGAAAGTTGGTATTCCTCTTGAGGCGAAGCCAGGGACTAAGCTCTCATCTCGAGTTGATTTGGGGTCCACGGAGCCCTTTCGTGTTGCTCCAGTGACCTCAGGATCCCTCTAGACTTGAGCCAGTGATCTTGGGTTTTCTCTGCAGTGCCATCAAGGAAATCAAGGCTCCTTTCACGTTTGATGTGGAACACGGTATTGCTCTGCACGCAATGCAGGGGAATCGGGCCTCATCTCGCGGCGAGGAGGAAGTCTCATGGTTTTTCTCGAGTTGCGGCCGGAACCTGGGGTATATTCGCGAGTTACGACGGGGAGGGCCCTTCCAGACACGTGTTTGTTCAGCGACGTCAGGACTCCTGCCAAGGTGCGAGGGACACCTCGGGATTCTCCTCGAGTCTTGGCATGGCAATTGGGACGCGTCTCCACGTGAGGCGGGAGACCTAGGTTACCTTTCCACGTGCCACAGGGATCCTGGGACTCCTATCCATTTTCAAGAGGAGTCAGGCATCGTCTCCTTTGGAAGCATTGATCTCCGCAGACCTCTCGAGTTTTCAAAGGATGTGAGGCCTCCGGTCGTGATGAGGCGGAGGACTAGCTCTTTCTCTGTGGTCTCCACAGGGGATTCAGACATCCCTTCGTCTTGGGAGATGCAAGACGAGCCTGCATTCAATTCACTTCAGGGATATCCGGTCTTACTTCGAGTCAGAGCATCTCGGTGTCCATTCCACTTGAATCCACAAACTCAGGGGCCCTCTCACATACCTGTAGCTGAGAGAAGCCTCCTCTTGAGGTGCTTGTGGAAAGTTGGTATTCCTCTTGAGGCGAAGCCAGGGACTAAGCTCTCATCTCGAGTTGATTTGGGGTCCACGGAGCCCTTTCTTGTTGCTCCAGTGACCTCAGGATCCCTCTAGACTTGAGACAGTGATCTTGGGTTTTCTCTGGTGTGCCATCAAGGAAATCAAGGCTCCTTTCACGTTTGATGTGGAACACGGAATTGCTCTGCACGCAGTGCAGGGGAATCGGGCCTCATCTCGCGGCGAGGGGATAGTCTCATGGTTTTTCTCGAGTTGCGGCCGGAACCTGGGGTATATTCTCGAGTTACGACGGGGAGGGCCCTTCCAGACTTGTGTTTGTTCAGCGACGTCATGATTCCTGCCTAGGTGCGAGGGACAGCTCGGGATTCCCTTCGATTCTTGGCGTGGTAATTGGGACGCGCCTCTATGTGAGGCGGGAGACCCAGGGTCCCTTTCCACGTGCCACAGGGATCCTGGGACTCCTATCCATTTTCAAGTCATCGTCTCCTTTGGAAGCATTGATCTCCGCGGACCTCTCGAATTTTCAAAGGACGTGAGGCCTCCGTTCGCGGTGAGGCGGAGGACTAGGTCTTTCTCTGTGGACTCCAAATGGGATTCAGACAACCCTTCGTCTTGGGAGATGCAAGACGAGCCTGCATTCAATTCACTGCAGGGATATCCGGCCTTACTTCGAGTCAGAGCATCTCGGTGTCCATTCCACTTGAGGCCACAAACTCAGGGTCCCTCTCACATACCTGTAGCTGAGAGAAGCCTCCTCTTGAGGTGCTTTTGGAAAGTTGGTATTCCTCTTGAGTCGAAGCCAGGGACTAAGCTCTCATCTCGAGTAGATTTGGGTTACACGGAGCACTTTCGTGTTGCTCCAGTGACCTCAGGATCCCTCTAGACTTGAGTCAGTGATCTTGGGTTTTCTCTGGAGTGCCATCAAGGAAATCAAGGCTCCTTTCACGTTTCATGTGGAACACGGAATTGCTCTGCACCCAATGCAGGGGAACCGGGCCTCATCTCGCGGCGAGGGGGAAGTCTCATGGTTTTTCTCGAGTTGCGGCCGGAACCTGGGGTATATTCGCGAGTTACGACGGGGAGGGCCCTTCCAGACACGTGTTTGTTCAGCGACGTCAGGAATCCTGCCAAGGTGCGAGGGACACCTCGGGATTCTCCTCGAGTCTTGGCATGGCAATTGGGACGCGTCTCCACGTGAGGCGGGAGACCTAGGGTACCTTTCCACGTGCCACAGGGATCCTGGGACTCCTATCCATTTTGAAGAGGATTCAGGCATTGTCTCCTTTGGAAGCATTGATCTCCGCAGACCTCTCGAGTTTTCAAAGGATGTGAGGCCTCCGGTCGCGATGAGGCCGAGGACTAGGTCTTTCTCTGTCGTCTCCACAAGGGATTCAGACATCCCTTCGTCTTGGGAGATGCAAGAAGAGCCTGCATTCAATTCACTGCAGGGATATCCGGCCTTACTTCGAGTCAGAGCATCTCGGTGTCCATTCCACTTGAGGCCACAAACTCATGGTCCCTCTCACATACCTGTAGCTGAGAGAAGCCTCCTCTTGACGTGCTTGTGGAAAGTTAGTATTCCTCTTGAGGCGAAGCCAGGGACTAAACTCTCATATCGAGTTGATTAGGGGTCCACGGAGCACTTTCGTGTTGCTCCAGTGACCTCAGGATCCCTCTACACTTGAGACAGTGATCTTGGGTTTTCTCTGGAGTGCCATCAAGGAAATCAAGGCTCCTTTCACGTTTGATGTGGAACACGGAATTGCTCTGCACGCAGTGCAGGGGAATCGGGCCTCATCTCGCGGCGAGGGGGAAGTCTCATGGTTTTTCTCGAGTTGCGGCCGGAACCTGGGGTATATTCTCGAGTTACGACGGGGAGGGCCCTTCCAGACTCGTGTTTGTTCAGCGACGTCAGGATACCTGCCTAGGTGCGATGGACAGCTCGGGATTCCCTTCGATTCTTGGCGTGGTAATTGGGACGCGTCTCTACGTGAGGCGGGAGACCCAGGGTCCCTTTCCACGTGCCACAGGGATCCTGGGACTCCTATCCATTTTCAAGTCATCGTCTCCTTTGGAAGCATTGATCTCCGCGGACCTCTCGAATTTTCAAAGTACGTGAGGCCTCCGTTCGTGGTGAGGCGGAGGACTAGGTCTTTCTCTGTGGACTCCAAATGGGATTCAGACAACCCTTCGTCTTGGGAGATGCAAGACGAGCCTGCATTCAATTCACTGCAGGGATATCCGGCCTTATTTCGAGTCAGAGCATCTCGGTGTCCATTCCACTTGAGGCCACAAACTCAGGGTCCTTCTCACATACCTGTAGCTGAGAGAAGCCTCCTCTTGAGGTGCTTGTGGAAAGTTGGTATTCCTCTTGAGTGGAAGCCAGGGACTAAGCTCGCATCTCGAGTAGATTTGGGTTACACGGAGCCCTTTCGTGTTGCTCCAGTGACCTCAGGATCCCTCTAGACTTGAGCCAGTGATCTTGGGTTTTCTCTGCAGTGCCATCAAGGAAATCAAGGCTCCTTTCACGTTTGATGTGGAACACGGAATTGCTCTGCACGCAGTGCATGGGAATCTGGCCTCTTCTCACGGCGAGGCGGAAGTCTCATGGTTTTTCTCGAGTTGCGGCAGGAACCTGTGGTATATTCGCGAGTTAAGACGGGGAGGGCCCTTCCAGACACGTGTTTGTTCATCGACGTCAGGACTCCTGCCAAGGTGCGAGGGACACCTCGGGATTCTCCTCGAGTCTTGGCATGGCAATTGGGACGCGTCTCCACGTGAGGCGGGAGAACTAGGGTACCTTTCCACGTGTCACAGGGATCCTGGGTCTCCTATCCATTTTCAAGAGGATTCAGGCATCATCTCCTTTGGAAGCATTGATCTCCGCAGACCTCTCGAGTTTTCAAAGGATGTGAGGCCTCCGGTAGCGATGAGGCCGAGGACTAGGTCTTTCTCTGTGGTCTCCACAGGGGATTCAGAGATCCCTTCGTCTTGGCAGATGCAAGACGAGCCTGCATTCAATTCACTGCAGGGATATCCGGCCTGACTTCGAGTCAGAGCATCTCGGTGTCCATTCCACTTGAGGCCACAAACTCAGGGTCCCTCTCACAGACCTGTAGCTGAGAGAAGCCTCCTCTTGAGGTGCTTGTGGAAACTTGGTATTCCTCTTGAGTCGAAGCCAGGGACTAAGCTCTCATCTCGAGTTGATTTGGGTTCCACGGAGCCCTTTCGTGTTGCTCCAGTGACCTCAGGATCCCTCTAGACTTGAGACAGTGATCTTGGGTTTTCTCTGGAGTGCCATCAAGGATATCAAGGCTCCTTTCACCTTTGATGTGGAACACGGAATTGCTCTGCACGCAGTGCAGGGGAATCGGGCATTATCTCGCGGCGAATGGGAAGTCTCATTGTTTTTCTCGAGTTGCGGCCGGAACCTGGGGTATATTCTCGAGTTACGACTGGGAGGGCCCTTCCAGACAAGTGTTTGTTCAGCGACGTCAGGACTCCTGCCTAGGTGCGAGGGACACCTCGGGATTCTCCTCGAGTCTTGGCATGGCAATTGGGACGCGTCTCCAAATGAGGGGGGAGACCCAGTGTCCCTTTCCTCGTGCCACAGGGATCCAGGGACTCCTATCCATTTTCAAGAGGAGTCAGTCATCGTCTCCTTTGGAAGCAATGATCTGCGCGGACATCTCTAGTTTTCAAAGGATGTGAGGCCTCCGGTCGCGATGAGGCGGAGGACTAGGTCTTTCTCTGTGGTCTCCACAGGGGATTCAGACATCACTTCATCTTGAGAGATGCAAGACGAGCCTGCATTCAATTCACTGCAGGGATATCCGGCCTGACTTCGAGTCAGAGCATCTCGGTGTCCATTCCACTTGAGGCCACAAACTCAGGGTCCCTCTCACATACCTGTAGCTGAGAGAAGCCTCCTCTTGAGGTGCTTGTGGAAAGTTGGTATTCCTCTTGAGTCGAAGCCAGGGACTAAGCTCTCATCTCGAATTGATTTGGGGTCCACGGAGCCCTTTCGTGTTGCTCCATGACTTCAGGATCCCTCTAGACTTGAGACAGTGATCTTGGGTTTTCTCTGGAGTGCCATCAAGGAAATCAAGGCTCCTTTCACGTTTGATGTGGAACACGGAATTGCTCTGCACGCAGTGCAGGGGAATCAGGCCTCATCTCGGGGCGAGGGGGAAGTCTCATGGTTTTTCTCGAGTTGCGGCCGGAACCTGGGGTATATTCTCGAGTTACGACTGGGAGGGCCCTTCCAGACACGTGTTTGTTCAGCGACGTCAGGACTCCTGCCTAGGTGCGAGGGACACCTCGGGATTCTCCTCGAGTCTTAGCATGGCAATGGGACACGTCTCCACGTGAGGCGGGAGACCCAGTGTCCCTTCCCACGTGCCACAGGGATCCTGGGACTCCTATCCATTTTCAAGAGGAGTCAGGCATCGTCTCCTTTGGAAGCATTGAACTCCGCGGACCTCTCGAGTTTTCAGAGGATGTGAGGCCTCCGGTCGCGATGAGGTGGAGGACTAGGTCTTTCTCTGTGGTCTCCACAGGGGATTCAGACATCCCTTCATCTTGGGAGATGCAAGACGAGCCTGCATTCAATTCACTGCAGGGATATCCAGCCTTCCTTCGAGTCAGAGCATCTCGGTGTCCATTCCACTTGAGGCCACAAACTCAGGGTCCCTCTCACATACCTGTAGCTGAGAGAAGCCTCCTCTTGAGGTGCTTGTGGAAAGGTGGTGTTCCTCTTGAGTCGAAGCCAAGGACTAAGCTCTCATCTCGAGTTGACTTGGGGACCAGAGAGCCCTTTCGTGTTGCTCCAGTGACCTCAGGATCCCTCTAGACTTGAGACAGTTATCTTGGGTTTTCTCTGGAGTGCCATCAAGGAAATCAAGGCTCCTTTCACGTTTGATGTGGAACACGGTATTGCTCTGCACGCAATGCAGGGGAATCGGGCCTCATCTCGCGGCGAGGAGGAAGTCTCATGGTTTTTCTCGAGTTGTGGCCGGAACCTGGGGTATATTCGCGAGTTACGACGGGGAGGGCCCTTCCAGACACGTGTTTGTTCAGCGACGTCAGGACTCCGGCCAAGGTGCGAGGGACACCTCGGGATTCTCCTCGAGTCTTGGCATTGCAATTGGGACGCGTCTCCACATGAGGCGGGAGACCTAGGTTACCTTTCCACGTGCCACAGGGATCCTGGGACTCCTATCCATTTTCAAGAGGAGTCAGGCATCGTCTCCTTTGGAAGCATTGATCTCCGCAGACCTCTCGAGTTTTCAAAGGATGTGAGGCCTCCGGTCGTGATGAGGCGGAGGACTAGGTCTTTCTCTGTGGTCTCCACAGGGGATTCAGACATCCCTTCGTCTTGGGAGATGCAAGACGAGCCTGCATTCAATTCACTTCAGGGACATCCGGTCTTACTTCGAGTCAGAGCATCTCGGTGTCCATTCCACTTGAATCCACAAACTCAGGGGCCCTCTCACATACCTGTAGCTGAGAGAAGCCTCCTCTTGAGGTGCTTGTGGAAAGTTGGTATTCCTCTTGAGGCGAAGCCAGGGACTAAGCTCTCATCTCGAGTTGATTTGGGGTCCACGGAGCCCTTTCGTGTTGCTCCAGTGACCTCAGGATCCCTCTAGACTTGAGACAGTGATCTTGGGTTTTCTCTGGAGTGCCATCAAGGAAATCAAGGCTCCTTTCACGTTTGATGTGGAACACGGAATTGCTCTGCACGCAGTGCAGGGGAATCGGGCCTCATCTCGCGGCGAGGGGATAGTCTCATGGTTTTTCTCGAGTTGCGGCCGGAACCTGGGGTATATTCTCGAGTTACGACGGGGAGGGCCCTTCCAGACTTGTGTTTGTTCAGCGACGTCAGGATTCCTGCCTAGGTGCGAGGGACAGCTCGGGATTCCCTTCGATTCTTGGCGTGGTAATTGGGACGCGCCTCTATGAGAGGCGGGAGACCCAGGGTCCCTTTCCACGTGCCACAGGGATCCTGGGACTCCTATCCATTTTCAAGTCATCGTCTCCTTTGGAAGCATTGATCTCCGCGGACCTCTCGAATTTTCAAAGGACGTGAGGCCTCCGTTCGCGGTGAGGCGGAGGACTAGGTCTTTCTCTGTGGACTCCAAAGGGGATTCAGACAACCCTTCGTCTTGGGAGATGCAAGACGAGCCTGCATTCAATTCACTGCAGGGATATCCGACCTTACTTCGAGTCAGAGCATCTCGGTGTCCATTCCACTTGAGGCCACAAACTCAGGGTCCCTCTCACATACCTGTAGCTGAGAGAAGCCTCCTCTTGAGGTGCTTGTGGAAAGGTGGTGTTCCTCTTGAGTAGAAGCCAAGGACTAAGCTCTCATCTCGAGTTGACTTGGGGTCCACGGAGCCCTTTCGTGTTGCTCCAGTGACCTCAGGATCCCTCTAGACTTGAGACAGTGATCTTGGGTTTTCTCTGGAGTGCCATCAAGGAAATCAAGGCTCCTTTCAGGTTTGATGTGGAACACGGAATTGCTCTGCACGCAGTGCAGGGGAATCGGGCCTCATCTCGCGGCGAGGGGGAAGTCTCATGGTTTTTCTCGAGTTGCGGGCGGAACCTGGGGTATATTCCCGAGTTACGACGGGGAGGGCCCTTCCAGACACGTGTTTGTTCAGTGACTTCAGGACTCCTGCCTAGGTGCGAGGGACACCTCGGGATTCTCCTCGAGTCTTGGCATGGCAATTGGGACGCGTCTCAACCTGAGGCGGGAGACCCAGGGTCCCTTTCCACGTGCCACAGGGATCCTGGGACTCCTATCCATTTTGAAGAGGATTCAGGCATTGTCTCCTTTGGAAGCATTGATCTCCGTGGACCTCTCGAGTTTTCAAAGGATGTGAGTCCTCCGGTCGCGATGAGGCGGAGAACTAAGTCTTTGTCTATGGTCTCCACAGGGGATTCAGACATCCCTTCGTCTTGGGAGATGCAAGACGAGCCTGCATTCAATTCTCTGCATGGATATCTGCCCTTACTTCGAGTCAGAGCATCTCGGTGTCCATTCCACTTGAGGCCACAAACTCAAGGTCCCTCTCACATACCTGTAACTGAGAGAGGCCTCCTCTTGAGGTGCTTGTGGAAAGTTGGTATTCCTCTTGAGTCGAAGCCAGGGACGAAGCTCTCCTCTCGAGTTGATTTGTGGTCCACGGAGCTCTTTCTTGTTGCTACAGTGACCTCAGGATCCCTCTAGACTTGAGACAGTGATCTTGGCTTTTCTTTGGAGTGCCATCAAAGAAATCAAGAATCTTTTCACGTTTGATGTGGAACACGGAATTGGTCTGCACGCAGTGCAGGGGAATCGGGCCTCATCTCAAGGCGAGGGGGAAGTCTCATGATGTTTCTCGAGTTGAGGCCGGAACCTAGGATATATTCTCGAGTTACGACGGGGAGGGCCTTTCCAGACATGTGTTTGTTCTGCGACATCAGGATTCCTGCCTAGGTGCGAGGGACACCTCGTCATTCTCCTCAAGTCTTGGCATGGCAATTAGGACAAGTCTCCACGTGAGGCGGGAGACCCAGGTTCCCGTTCCACGTGCCACAGGGTTTCTTGGACTCCTATCCATTTTCAAGAGGAGTCAGGCATCGTCTCCTTAGGAAGCATTGATCTCCGCGGACGTCTCGAGTTTTCAAAGATGTGATGCCTCCGGTCGCCATGAGAGGGAGAACTAGGTCTTTCTCTGTGGTATCCACAGGGTATTCAGACATCCCTTCGTCTTGGGAGATGCAAGATGAGCCTGCATTCAATTCACTGCAGGGATATCCAGCCTTACTTCGAGTCAGAGCTTCTCGGTGTCCATTCCACTTGAATCCCCAACTCAGGGCCCTCTCACATAACTTTATCTGAGAGAAGCCTCCTCTTGAGGTGCTTGTGGAAAGTTGCTATTCCTCTAGAGTCGAAGCCAGTGAATAAGCTCTCATCACGAGTTGATCTGGGGTCCATGGACCCATTTCGTGTTGCTACAGTGACCTCAGGATCCCTCTAGACTTGAGACAGTGATCTCGGGTTTTCTCTGGAGTGCCATCAAGGAAATCAAGGCTCCTTTCACGTTTGATGTGGAACACGGAATTGCTCTGCATGCAGTGCAGGGGAATCGGGCCTCATCTCGCGGCGAGGGGGAAGTCTCATGGTTTTTCTCGAGTTGCGGCCGGAACCTGGGGTATATTCTCGAGTTACGACGGGGAGGTCCGTTCCAGACACGTGTTTGTTCAGCGACGTCAGGACTCCTGCGTCGGTGCGAGGGACACCTCGGGATTCTCCTCGAGTCTTGTCATGGCAATTGGGACGCGTCTCCACGTGAGGCGGGAGATCCAGGGTCCCTTTCCATGTGCCACAGGGATCCTGGGACTCCTATCCATTTTCAAGAGGAGTCAGGCATCGTCTCCTTTGGAAGCATTGATCTCCGCGGACCTCTCGAGTTCTCAAAGGATGTGAGGACTCACGTCGCGATGAGGCGGAGAACAATGTCTTTCTCTATGGTCTCCACAGGGGATTCATACATCCCTTCTTCTTAGGAGATGCAAGACGAGCCTGCATTCATTTCACTTTTGGGATATCCAGCCTTACTTCGAGTCAGAGCATCTCGGTGTCCATACCACTTGAGGCCACAAATTCAGGGTCCCTCTTACATAACTGTAGCTGAGAGAAGCCTCCTCTTGAGGTGCTTGTGGAAAGTTGATATTCCTCTTGAGTCAAAGCGAGGGACTAAGCTCTCATCTCGAGTTGATTTTGGGTCCACGGATCCCTTTCGTTTTGCTTCAGTGACCTCAGGATCCCTCTAGACTTGAGACAGTGATCTTGGGTTTTCCCTGGAGTGCCATCACGGAAATCAAGGCTCCTTTCACGTTTGATGTGGAACACAGAATTGCTCTGCACACAGTGCAGGGGAATCGGTCCTCATCTCGCGGCGAGGGGGAAGTCTCATGGTTTTTCTCGAGTTGCGGGCGGAACCTGGGGTATATTCTCGAGTTACGACGGGGAGGGCCCTTCCAAACACGTGTTTGTTCAGCGACGTCAGGACTCCTGCCTAGGTGCGAGGGACACCTCGGGATTCTCCTCGAGTCTTGGCATGGCAATTGGGACGCGTCTCCACGTGAGGCGGGAGACCCAGGGTCCCTTTCCACGTGCCACAGGGATCCTGGGACTCCTATCCATTTTCAAGAGGAGTCAGGCATCATCTCCTTTGGAAGCATTGATCTCCGCGGACCTCTCGAGTTTTCAAAGGATGTGAGGCCTCCGGTCGCGATGAGGCGGAGGACTAGGTCTTTCTCTGTGGTCTCCACAGGGGATTCAGAAAACCCTTCCTCTTGGGAGATGCAAGACGAGCCTGCATTCAATTCACTGCAGGGATATCTGGCCTTACTTCGAGTCAGAGCATCTCGGTGTCCATTCCACTTGAGGCCACAAACTCAGGGTCCCTCTCACATACCTGTAGCTGAGAGAAGCCTCCTCTTGAGGTGCTTGTGGAAAGTTGGCATTCCTCTTGAGTCGAAGCCAGGGACTAATCTCTCATCTCGAGTTGATTTGTGGTCCACGGAGAACTTTCGTGTTTCTACAGTGACCTCAGGATCCCTCTAGACTTGAGACAGTGATCTTGGGTTTTCTCTGGAGTGCCATCAAGGAAATCAAGGCTCCTTTCACGTTTGATGTGGAACACGGAATTGCTCTGCACGCAGTGCAGGGGAATCGGGCCTCATGTCACGGCGATGGGGAAGTCTCATGGTTTTTCTCGAGTTGCGGCCGGAACCTGGAGTATATTCTCGAGTTACGACGGTGAGGGCCCGTCCAGACACGTGTTTGTTCAGAGACGTCAGGACTCCTGCCTAGGAGCGAGGGACAACTCGGGATTCTCCTCGAGTCTTGGCATGGCAATTGGGAGGCGTCTCCACGTCAGGCGGGAGACCCAGCGTCCCTTTCCACGTGCCACAGGGATCCTAGGACTCCTATCCATTTTCAAGAGGAGTCAGGCATCGTCTCCTTTGGAAGCATTGATCTCCGCGGACCTCTCGAGTTTTCAAAGGATGTGAGGCCTCAGCTCGCGATGAGGCGGAGAATTAGGTCTTTCTCTGTGGTCTCCTCAGGGGATTCAGTCATCCCTTCGTCTTGGGAGATCCAAGACGAGCCTGCATTCAATTGACTGCAGGGATATCCGGCCTTACTTCGAGTCAGAGCATCTCGGTGTCCATTCCACTTGAGGCCACAAACTAAGGGGTCCTCTCACATACCTGCAGCTGAGAGAAGCCTCCTCTTGAGGTGCTTGTGGAAAGTTGGTATTCCTCTTGAGTCGAAGCCAGGGACTAAGCTCTCATCTCGAGTTGATTTGGGGTCCACGGAGACCTTTCGTGTTGCTCCAGTGACCTCAGGATCCCTCTAGACTTGAGACAGTGATCTTGGGTTTTCTCTGGAGTGCAATCAAGGAAATCAAGGCTCCTTTCACGTTTGATGTGGAACACGGAATTGCTCTGCACGCAGTCCAGGGGAATCGGGCCTCATGTCGCGGCGAGGGGGAAGTCTCATGGTTTTTCTCGAGTTGCGGCCGGAACCTGGGGTATATTCTCGAGTTTCGACGGGGAGGGCCCTTCCAGACACGTGTTTGTTCAGCGACGTCAGGACTCCTGCCTAGGAGCGAGGGACACCTCGGGATTCTCCTCGAGTCTTGGCATGGCAATTGGGAGGCGTCTGCACGTGAGGCGGGAGACCCAGGGTCCCTTTCCACGTGCCACAGGGATCCTGGGACTCCTATCCATTTTCAAGAGGAGTCAGGCATCGTCTCATTTGGAAGCATTGATCTCCGCGGACCTCTCGAGTTTTCAAAGGATGTGAGGCCTCAGCTCGCGATGAGGCGGAGAATTAGGTCTTTCTGTGTTCTCCACAGGGGATTCAGACATCCCTTCGTCTTGGGAGATCCAAGACGAGCCTGCATTCAATTGACTGCAGGGATATCCGGCCTTACTTCGAGTCAGAGCATCTCGGTGTCCATTCCACTTGAGGCCACAAACTTAGGGTCCCTCTCACATACCTGTAGCTGAGAGAAGCCTCCTCTTGAGGTGCTTGTGGAAAGTTGGTATTCCTCTTGAGTCGAAGCCAGGGACTAAGCTCTCATCTCGAGTTGATTTGGGGTCCACGGAGCCCTTTCGTGTTGCTCCAGTGAACTCAGGATCCCTCTAGACTTGAGACAGTGATCTTGGGTTTTCTCTGGAGTGCCATCAAGGAAATCAAGGCTCCGTTCACGTTTGATGTGGAACACGGAATTGCTCTGCACGCAGTGCAGGGGAATCGGGCCTCATGTCGCGGCGAGGGGGAAGTCTCATGGTTTTTCTCGAGTGGCGGCCGGAACCTGGGGTATATTCTCGAGTTACGACGGGGCGGGCCCTTCCAGACACGTGTTTGTTCAGCGACGTCAGGACTCCTGCCTAGGTGCGAGGGACACCTCGGGATTCTCCTCCAGTCTTGGCATGGCAACTGGGAAGCGTCTCCACATGAGGCGGGAGACCCAGGGTCCCTTTCCACGTGCCACAGGGATCCTGGGACTCCTATCCATTTTCAAGAGGAGTCAGGCATCGTCTCCTTTGGAAGCATTGATCTCCGCGGACCTCTCGAGTTTTCAAAGGATGTGAGGCCTCAGCTCGCGATGAGGCGGAGGACTAGGTCTTTCTCTGTGGTCTCCACAGGGGATTCAGACATCCCTTCGTCTTGGGAGATGCAAGACGAGCCTGCATTCAATTCTCTGCATGGATATCTGCCCTTACTTCGAGTCAGAGCATCTCGGTGTCCATTCCACTTGAGGCCACAAACTCAAGGTCCCTCTCACATACCTGTAACTGAGAGAGGCCTCCTCTTGAGGTGCTTGTGGAAAGTTGGTATTCCTCTTGAGTCGAAGCCAGGGACGAAGCTCTCCTCTCGAGTTGATTTGTGGTCCACGGAGCTCTTTCTTGTTGCTAGAGTGACCTCAGGATCCCTCTAGACTTGAGACAGTGATCTTGGCTTTTCTTTGGAGTGCCATCAAGGAAATCAAGAATCTTTTCACGTTTGATGTGGAACACGGAATTGGTCTGCACGCAGTGCAGGGGAATCGGGCCTCATCTCAAGGCGAGGGGGAAGTCTCATGATGTTTCTCGAGTTGAGGCCGGAACCTGGGATATATTCTCGAGTTACGACGGGGAGGGCCTTTCCAGACACGTGTTTGTTCTGCGACATCAGGATTCCTGCCTAGGTGCGAGGGACACCTCGTCATTCTCCTCAAGTCTTGGCATGGCAATTAGGACAAGTCTCCACGTGAGGCGGGAGACCCAGGTTCCCGTTCCACGTGCCACAGGGTTTCTTGGACTCCTATCCATTTTCAAGAGGAGTCAGGCATCGTCTCCTTAGGAAGCATTGATCTCCGCGGACGTCTCGAGTTTTCAAAGATGTGATGCCTCCGGTCGCCATGAGAGGGAGAACTAGGTCTTTCTCTGTGGTATCCACAGGGTATTCAGACATCCCTTCGTCTTGGGAGATGCAAGATGAGCCTGCATTCAATTCACTGCAGGGATATCCAGCCTTACTTCGAGTCAGAGCTTCTCGGTGTCCATTCCACTTGAATCCCCAACTCAGGGCCCTCTCACATAACTTTATCTGAGAGAAGCCTCCTCTTGAGGTGCATGTGGAAAGTTGCTATTCCTCTAGAGTCGAAGCCAGTGAATAACCTCTCATCACGAGTTGATTTGGGGTCCATGGACCCATTTCGTGTTGCTACAGTGACCTCAGGATCCCTCTAGACTTGAGACAGTGATCTCGGGTTTTCTCTGGAGTGCCATCAAGGAAATCAAGGCTCCTTTCACGTTTGATGTGGAACACGGAATTGCTCTGCATGCAGTGCAGGGGAATCGGGCCTCATCTCGCGGCGAGGGGGAAGTCTCATGGTTTTTCTCGAGTTGCGGCCGGAACCTGGGGTATATTCTCGAGTTACGACGGGGAGGTCCGTTCCAGACACGTGTTTGTTCAGCGACGTCAGGACTCCTGCGTCGGTGCGAGGGACACCTCGGGATTCTCCTCGAGTCTTGTCATGGCAATTGGGACGCGTCTCCACGTGAGGCGGGAGATCCAGGGTCCCTTTCCATGTGCCACAGGGATCCTGGGACTCCTATCCATTTTCAAGAGGAGTCAGGCATCGTCTCCTTTGGAAGCATTGATCTCCGCGGACCTCTCGAGTTCTCAAAGGATGTGAGGACTCACGTCGCGATGAGGCGGAGAACAATGTCTTTCTCTATGGTCTCCACAGGGGATTCATACATCCCTTCTTCTTAGGAGATGCAAGACGAGCCTGCATTCATTTCACTTTTGGGATATCCAACCTTACTTCGAGTCAGAGCATCTCGGTGTCCATACCACTTGAGGCCACAAATTCAGGGTCCCTCTTACATACCTGTAGCTGAGAGAAGCCTCCTCTTGAGGTGCTTGTGGAAAGTTGATATTCCTCTTGAGTCAAAGCGAGGGACTAAGCTCTCATCTCGAGTTGATTTTGGGTCCACGGATCCCTTTCGTTTTGCTCCAGTGACCTCAGGATCCCTCTAGACTTGAGACAGTGATCTTGGGTTTTCCCTGGAGTCCCATCACGGAAATCCAGTCTCCTTTCACGTTTGATGTGGAACACGGAATTGCTCTGCACGCAGTGCAGGGGAATCGGGCCTCCTCTCGCGGCGAGGGGGAAGTCTCATGGTTTTTCTCGAGTTGTGGCCAGAACCTGGGGGTATATTCTCGAGTTTCGACGGGGAGGGCCCTTCCAGACACGTGTTTGTTCAGCGACGTCAGGACTCCTGCCTAGGTGCGAGGGACACTTCTGGATTCTCCTCGAGTCTTGACATGGCAATTGGGACGTGTCTCCACGTGAGGCGGGAGACCCAGGGTCCCTTTCCACGTGCCACAGGGATGCTGGGACTCCTATCCATTTTCAAGAGGAGTCAGGCATCGTCTCCTTTGGAAGCATTGATCTCCGCAGACCTCTCGAGTTTTCAAAGGATGTGAGGCCTCCGGTCGTGATGAGGCGGAGGACTAGCTCTTTCTCTGTGGTCTCCACAGGGGATTCAGACATCCCTTCGTCTTGGGAGATGCAAGACGAGCCTGCATTCAATTCACTTCAGGGATATCCGGTCTTACTTCGAGTCAGAGCATCTCGGTGTCCATTCCACTTGAATCCACAAACTCAGGGGCTCTCTCACATACCTGTAGCTGAGAGAAGCCTCCTCTTGAGGTGCTTGTGGAAAGTTGGTATTCCTCTTGAGGCGAAGCCAGGGACTAAGCTCTCATCTCGAGTTGATTTGGGGTCCACGGAGCCCTTTCGTGTTGCTCCAGTGACCTCAGGATCCCTCTAGACTTGAGACAGTGATCTTGGGTTTTCTCTGGAGTGCCATCAAGGAAATCAAGGCTCCTTTCAGGTTTGATGTGGAACACGGAATTGCTCTGCACGCAGTGCAGGGGAATCGGGCCTCATCTCGCGGCGAGGGGATAGTCTCATTGTTTTTCTCGAGTTGCGGCCGGAACCTGGGGTATATTCTCGAGTTACGACGGGGAGGGCCCTTCCAGACTTGTGTTTGTTCAGCGACGTCAGGATTCCTGCCTAGGTGCGAGGGACAGCTCGGGATTCCCTTCGATTCTTGGCGTGGTAATTGGGACGCGCCTCTATGTGAGGCGGGAGACCCAGGGTCCCTTTCCACGTGCCACAGGGATCCTGGGACTCCTATCCATTTTCAAGTCATCGTCTCCTTTGGAAGCATTGATCTCCGCGGACCTCTCGAATTTTCAAAGGACGTGAGGCCTCCGTTCGCGGTGAGGCGGAGGACTAGGTCTTTCTCTGTGGACTCCAAAGGGGATTCAGACAACCCTTCGTCTTGGGAGATGCAAGACGAGCCTGCATTCAATTCACTGCAGGGATATGCGGCCTCACTTCGAGTCAGAGCATCTCGGTGTCCATTCCACTTGAGGCCACAAACTCAGGGTCCCTCTCACATACCTGTAGCTGAGAGAAGCCTCCTCTTGAGGTGCTTGTGGAAAGTTGGTATTCCTCTTGAGTGGAAGCCAGGGACTAAGCTCGCATCTCGAGTAGATTTGGGTTACACGGAGCCCTTTCGTGTTGCTCCAGTGACCTCAGGATCCCTCTAGACTTGAGCCAGTGATCTTGGGTTTTCTCTGCAGTGCCATCAAGGAAATCAAGGCTCCTTTCACGTTTGATGTGGAACACGGTATTGCTCTGCACGCAATGCAGGGGAATCGGGCCTCATCTCGCGGCGAGGAGGAAGTCTCATGGTTTTTCTCGAGTTGCGGCCGGAACCTGGGGTATATTCGCGAGTTACGACGGGGAGGGCCCTTCCAGACACGTGTTTGTTCAGCGACGTCAGGACTCCTGCCAAGGTGCGAGGGACACCTCGGGATTCTCCTCGAGTCTTGGCATGGCAATTGGGACGCGTCTCCACGTGAGGCGGGAGACCTAGGTTACCTTTCCACGTGCCACAGGGATCCTGGGACTCCTATCCATTTTCAAGAGGAGTCAGGCATCGTCTCCTTTGGAAGCATTGATCTCCGCAGACCTCTCGAGTTTTCAAAGGATGTGAGGCCTCCGGTCGTGATGAGGCGGAGGACTAGCTCTTTCTCTGTGGTCTCCACAGGGGATTCAGACATCCCTTCGTCTTGGGAGATGCAAGACGAGCCTGCATTCAATTCACTTCAGGGATATCCGGTCTTACTTCAAGTCAGAGCATCTCGGTGTCCATTCCACTTGAATCCACAAACTCAGGGGCCCTCTCACATACCTGTAGCTGAGAGAAGCCTCCTCTTGAGGTGCTTGTGGAAAGTTGGTATTCCTCTTGAGGCGAAGCCAGGGACTAAGCTCTCATCTCGAGTTGATTTGGGGTCCACGGAGCCCTTTCTTGTTGCTCCAGTGACCTCAGGATCCCTCTAGACTTGAGACAGTGATCTTGGGTTTTCTCTGGTGTGCCATCAAGGAAATCAAGGCTCCTTTCACGTTTGATGTGGAACACGGAATTGCTCTGCACGCAGTGCAGGGGAATCGGGCCTCATCTCGCGGCGAGGGGATAGTCTCATGGTTTTTCTCGAGTTGCGGCCGGAACCTGGGGTATATTCTCGAGTTACGACGGGGAGGGCCCTTCCAGACTTGTGTTTGTTCAGCGACGTCATGATTCCTGCCTAGGTGCGAGGGACAGCTCGGGATTCCCTTCGATTCTTGGCGTGGTAATTGGGACGCGCCTCTATGTGAGGCGGGAGACCCAGGGTCCCTTTCCACGTGCCACAGGGATCCTGGGACTCCTATCCATTTTCAAGTCATCGTCTCCTTTGGAAGCATTGATCTCCGCGGACCTCTCGAATTTTCAAAGGACGTGAGGCCTCCGTTCGCGGTGAGGCGGAGGACTAGGTCTTTCTCTGTGGACTCCAAATGGGATTCAGACAACCCTTCGTCTTGGGAGATGCAAGACGAGCCTGCATTCAATTCACTGCAGGGATATCCGGCCTTACTTCGAGTCAGAGCATCTCGGTGTCCATTCCACTTGAGGCCACAAACTCAGGGTCCCTCTCACATACCTGTAGCTGAGAGAAGCCTCCTCTTGAGGTGCTTGTGGAAAGTTGATATTCCTCTTGAGTCAAAGCGAGGGACTAAGCTCTCATCTCGAGTTGATTTTGGGTCCACGGATCCCTTTCGTTTTGCTCCAGTGACCTCAGGATCCCTCTAGACTTGAGACAGTGATCTTGGGTTTTCCCTGGAGTCCCATCACGGAAATCCAGTCTCCTTTCACGTTTGATGTGGAACACGGAATTGCTCTGCACGCAGTGCAGGGGAATCGGGCCTCCTCTCGCGGCGAGGGGGAAGTCTCATGGTTTTTCTCGAGTTGTGGCCAGAACCTGGGGGTATATTCTCGAGTTTCGACGGGGAGGGCCCTTCCAGACACGTGTTTGTTCAGCGACGTCAGGACTCCTGCCTAGGTGCGAGGGACACTTCTGGATTCTCCTCGAGTCTTGACATGGCAATTGGGACGTGTCTCCACGTGAGGCGGGAGACCCAGGGTCCCTTTCCACGTGCCACAGGGATGCTGGGACTCCTATCCATTTTCAAGAGGAGTCAGGCATCGTCTCCTTTGGAAGCATTGATCTCCGCAGACCTCTCGAGTTTTCAAAGGATGTGAGGCCTCCGGTCGTGATGAGGCGGAGGACTAGCTCTTTCTCTGTGGTCTCCACAGGGGATTCAGACATCCCTTCGTCTTGGGAGATGCAAGACGAGCCTGCATTCAATTCACTTCAGGGATATCCGGTCTTACTTCGAGTCAGAGCATCTCGGTGTCCATTCCACTTGAATCCACAAACTCAGGGGCTCTCTCACATACCTGTAGCTGAGAGAAGCCTCCTCTTGAGGTGCTTGTGGAAAGTTGGTATTCCTCTTGAGGCGAAGCCAGGGACTAAGCTCTCATCTCGAGTTGATTTGGGGTCCACGGAGCCCTTTCGTGTTGCTCCAGTGACCTCAGGATCCCTCTAGACTTGAGCCAGTGATCTTGGGTTTTCTCTGCAGTGCCATCAAGGAAATCAAGGCTCCTTTCACGTTTGATGTGGAACACGGTATTGCTCTGCACGCAATGCAGGGGAATCGGGCCTCATCTCGCGGCGAGGAGGAAGTCTCATGGTTTTTCTCGAGTTGCGGCCGGAACCTGGGGTATATTCGCGAGTTACGACGGGGAGGGCCCTTCCAGACACGTGTTTGTTCAGCGACGTCAGGACTCCTGCCAAGGTGCGAGGGACACCTCGGGATTCTCCTCGAGTCTTGGCATGGCAATTGGGACGCGTCTCCACGTGAGGCGGGAGACCTAGGTTACCTTTCCACGTGCCACAGGGATCCTGGGACTCCTATCCATTTTCAAGAGGAGTCAGGCATCGTCTCCTTTGGAAGCATTGATCTCCGCAGACCTCTCGAGTTTTCAAAGGATGTGAGGCCTCCGGTCGTGATGAGGCGGAGGACTAGCTCTTTCTCTGTGGTCTCCACAGGGGATTCAGACATCCCTTCGTCTTGGGAGATGCAAGACGAGCCTGCATTCAATTCACTTCAGGGATATCCGGTCTTACTTCGAGTCAGAGCATCTCGGTGTCCATTCCACTTGAATCCACAAACTCAGGGGCCCTCTCACATACCTGTAGCTGAGAGAAGCCTCCTCTTGAGGTGCTTGTGGAAAGTTGGTATTCCTCTTGAGGCGAAGCCAGGGACTAAGCTCTCATCTCGAGTTGATTTGGGGTCCACGGAGCCCTTTCTTGTTGCTCCAGTGACCTCAGGATCCCTCTAGACTTGAGACAGTGATCTTGGGTTTTCTCTGGTGTGCCATCAAGGAAATCAAGGCTCCTTTCACGTTTGATGTGGAACACGGAATTGCTCTGCACGCAGTGCAGGGGAATCGGGCCTCATCTCGCGGCGAGGGGATAGTCTCATGGTTTTTCTCGAGTTGCGGCCGGAACCTGGGGTATATTCTCGAGTTACGACGGGGAGGGCCCTTCCAGACTTGTGTTTGTTCAGCGACGTCATGATTCCTGCCTAGGTGCGAGGGACAGCTCGGGATTCCCTTCGATTCTTGGCGTGGTAATTGGGACGCGCCTCTATGTGAGGCGGGAGACCCAGGGTCCCTTTCCACGTGCCACAGGGATCCTGGGACTCCTATCCATTTTCAAGTCATCGTCTCCTTTGGAAGCATTGATCTCCGCGGACCTCTCGAATTTTCAAAGGACGTGAGGCCTCCGTTCGCGGTGAGGCGGAGGACTAGGTCTTTCTCTGTGGACTCCAAATGGGATTCAGACAACCCTTCGTCTTGGGAGATGCAAGACGAGCCTGCATTCAATTCACTGCAGGGATATCCGGCCTTACTTCGAGTCAGAGCATCTCGGTGTCCATTCCACTTGAGGCCACAAACTCAGGGTCCCTCTCACATACCTGTAGCTGAGAGAAGCCTCCTCTTGAGGTGCTTTTGGAAAGTTGGTATTCCTCTTGAGTCGAAGCCAGGGACTAAGCTCTCATCTCGAGTAGATTTGGGTTACACGGAGCACTTTCGTGTTGCTCCAGTGACCTCAGGATCCCTCTAGACTTGAGTCAGTGATCTTGGGTTTTCTCTGGAGTGCCATCAAGGAAATCAAGGCTCCTTTCACGTTTCATGTGGAACACGGAATTGCTCTGCACCCAATGCAGGGGAACCGGGCCTCATCTCGCGGCGAGGGGGAAGTCTCATGGTTTTTCTCGAGTTGCGGCCGGAACCTGGGGTATATTCGCGAGTTACGACGGGGAGGGCCCTTCCAGACACGTGTTTGTTCAGCGACGTCAGGAATCCTGCCAAGGTGCGAGGGACACCTCGGGATTCTCCTCGAGTCTTGGCATGGCAATTGGGACGCGTCTCCACGTGAGGCGGGAGACCTAGGGTACCTTTCCACGTGCCACAGGGATCCTGGGACTCCTATCCATTTTGAAGAGGATTCAGGCATTGTCTCCTTTGGAAGCATTGATCTCCGCAGACCTCTCGAGTTTTCAAAGGATGTGAGGCCTCCGGTCGCGATGAGGCCGAGGACTAGGTCTTTCTCTGTCGTCTCCACAAGGGATTCAGACATCCCTTCGTCTTGGGAGATGCAAGAAGAGCCTGCATTCAATTCACTGCAGGGATATCCGGCCTTACTTCGAGTCAGAGCATCTCGGTGTCCATTCCACTTGAGGCCACAAACTCATGGTCCCTCTCACATACCTGTAGCTGAGAGAAGCCTCCTCTTGACGTGCTTGTGGAAAGTTAGTATTCCTCTTGAGGCGAAGCCAGGGACTAAACTCTCATATCGAGTTGATTAGGGGTCCACGGAGCACTTTCGTGTTGCTCCAGTGACCTCAGGATCCCTCTACACTTGAGACAGTGATCTTGGGTTTTCTCTGGAGTGCCATCAAGGAAATCAAGGCTCCTTTCACGTTTGATGTGGAACACGGAATTGCTCTGCACGCAGTGCAGGGGAATCGGGCCTCATCTCGCGGCGAGGGGGAAGTCTCATGGTTTTTCTCGAGTTGCGGCCGGAACCTGGGGTATATTCTCGAGTTACGACGGGGAGGGCCCTTCCAGACTCGTGTTTGTTCAGCGACGTCAGGATACCTGCCTAGGTGCGATGGACAGCTCGGGATTCCCTTCGATTCTTGGCGTGGTAATTGGGACGCGTCTCTACGTGAGGCGGGAGACCCAGGGTCCCTTTCCACGTGCCACAGGGATCCTGGGACTCCTATCCATTTTCAAGTCATCGTCTCCTTTGGAAGCATTGATCTCCGCGGACCTCTCGAATTTTCAAAGTACGTGAGGCCTCCGTTCGTGGTGAGGCGGAGGACTAGGTCTTTCTCTGTGGACTCCAAATGGGATTCAGACAACCCTTCGTCTTGGGAGATGCAAGACGAGCCTGCATTCAATTCACTGCAGGGATATCCGGCCTTATTTCGAGTCAGAGCATCTCGGTGTCCATTCCACTTGAGGCCACAAACTCAGGGTCCTTCTCACATACCTGTAGCTGAGAGAAGCCTCCTCTTGAGGTGCTTGTGGAAAGTTGGTATTCCTCTTGAGTGGAAGCCAGGGACTAAGCTCGCATCTCGAGTAGATTTGGGTTACACGGAGCCCTTTCGTGTTGCTCCAGTGACCTCAGGATCCCTCTAGACTTGAGCCAGTGATCTTGGGTTTTCTCTGCAGTGCCATCAAGGAAATCAAGGCTCCTTTCACGTTTGATGTGGAACACGGAATTGCTCTGCACGCAGTGCATGGGAATCTGGCCTCTTCTCACGGCGAGGCGGAAGTCTCATGGTTTTTCTCGAGTTGCGGCAGGAACCTGTGGTATATTCGCGAGTTAAGACGGGGAGGGCCCTTCCAGACACGTGTTTGTTCATCGACGTCAGGACTCCTGCCAAGGTGCGAGGGACACCTCGGGATTCTCCTCGAGTCTTGGCATGGCAATTGGGACGCGTCTCCACGTGAGGCGGGAGAACTAGGGTACCTTTCCACGTGTCACAGGGATCCTGGGTCTCCTATCCATTTTCAAGAGGATTCAGGCATCATCTCCTTTGGAAGCATTGATCTCCGCAGACCTCTCGAGTTTTCAAAGGATGTGAGGCCTCCGGTAGCGATGAGGCCGAGGACTAGGTCTTTCTCTGTGGTCTCCACAGGGGATTCAGAGATCCCTTCGTCTTGGCAGATGCAAGACGAGCCTGCATTCAATTCACTGCAGGGATATCCGGCCTGACTTCGAGTCAGAGCATCTCGGTGTCCATTCCACTTGAGGCCACAAACTCAGGGTCCCTCTCACAGACCTGTAGCTGAGAGAAGCCTCCTCTTGAGGTGCTTGTGGAAACTTGGTATTCCTCTTGAGTCGAAGCCAGGGACTAAGCTCTCATCTCGAGTTGATTTGGGTTCCACGGAGCCCTTTCGTGTTGCTCCAGTGACCTCAGGATCCCTCTAGACTTGAGACAGTGATCTTGGGTTTTCTCTGGAGTGCCATCAAGGATATCAAGGCTCCTTTCACCTTTGATGTGGAACACGGAATTGCTCTGCACGCAGTGCAGGGGAATCGGGCATTATCTCGCGGCGAATGGGAAGTCTCATTGTTTTTCTCGAGTTGCGGCCGGAACCTGGGGTATATTCTCGAGTTACGACTGGGAGGGCCCTTCCAGACAAGTGTTTGTTCAGCGACGTCAGGACTCCTGCCTAGGTGCGAGGGACACCTCGGGATTCTCCTCGAGTCTTGGCATGGCAATTGGGACGCGTCTCCAAATGAGGGGGGAGACCCAGTGTCCCTTTCCTCGTGCCACAGGGATCCAGGGACTCCTATCCATTTTCAAGAGGAGTCAGTCATCGTCTCCTTTGGAAGCAATGATCTGCGCGGACATCTCTAGTTTTCAAAGGATGTGAGGCCTCCGGTCGCGATGAGGCGGAGGACTAGGTCTTTCTCTGTGGTCTCCACAGGGGATTCAGACATCACTTCATCTTGAGAGATGCAAGACGAGCCTGCATTCAATTCACTGCAGGGATATCCGGCCTGACTTCGAGTCAGAGCATCTCGGTGTCCATTCCACTTGAGGCCACAAACTCAGGGTCCCTCTCACATACCTGTAGCTGAGAGAAGCCTCCTCTTGAGGTGCTTGTGGAAAGTTGGTATTCCTCTTGAGTCGAAGCCAGGGACTAAGCTCTCATCTCGAATTGATTTGGGGTCCACGGAGCCCTTTCGTGTTGCTCCATGACTTCAGGATCCCTCTAGACTTGAGACGGTGATCTTGGGTTTTCTCTGGAGTGCCATCAAGGAAATCAAGGCTCCTTTCACGTTTGATGTGGAACACGGAATTGCTCTGCACGCAGTGCAGGGGAATCAGGCCTCATCTCGGGGCGAGGGGGAAGTCTCATGGTTTTTCTCGAGTTGCGGCCGGAACCTGGGGTATATTCTCGAGTTACGACTGGGAGGGCCCTTCCAGACACGTGTTTGTTCAGCGACGTCAGGACTCCTGCCTAGGTGCGAGGGACACCTCGGGATTCTCCTCGAGTCTTAGCATGGCAATGGGACACGTCTCCACGTGAGGCGGGAGACCCAGTGTCCCTTCCCACGTGCCACAGGGATCCTGGGACTCCTATCCATTTTCAAGAGGAGTCAGGCATCGTCTCCTTTGGAAGCATTGAACTCCGCGGACCTCTCGAGTTTTCAGAGGATGTGAGGCCTCCGGTCGCGATGAGGTGGAGGACTAGGTCTTTCTCTGTGGTCTCCACAGGGGATTCAGACATCCCTTCATCTTGGGAGATGCAAGACGAGCCTGCATTCAATTCACTGCAGGGATATCCAGCCTTCCTTCGAGTCAGAGCATCTCGGTGTCCATTCCACTTGAGGCCACAAACTCAGGGTCCCTCTCACATACCTGTAGCTGAGAGAAGCCTCCTCTTGAGGTGCTTGTGGAAAGGTGGTGTTCCTCTTGAGTCGAAGCCAAGGACTAAGCTCTCATCTCGAGTTGACTTGGGGACCAGAGAGCCCTTTCGTGTTGCTCCAGTGACCTCAGGATCCCTCTAGACTTGAGACAGTTATCTTGGGTTTTCTCTGGAGTGCCATCAAGGAAATCAAGGCTCCTTTCACGTTTGATGTGGAACACGGTATTGCTCTGCACGCAATGCAGGGGAATCGGGCCTCATCTCGCGGCGAGGAGGAAGTCTCATGGTTTTTCTCGAGTTGTGGCCGGAACCTGGGGTATATTCGCGAGTTACGACGGGGAGGGCCCTTCCAGACACGTGTTTGTTCAGCGACGTCAGGACTCCGGCCAAGGTGCGAGGGACACCTCGGGATTCTCCTCGAGTCTTGGCATTGCAATTGGGACGCGTCTCCACATGAGGCGGGAGACCTAGGTTACCTTTCCACGTGCCACAGGGATCCTGGGACTCCTATCCATTTTCAAGAGGAGTCAGGCATCGTCTCCTTTGGAAGCATTGATCTCCGCAGACCTCTCGAGTTTTCAAAGGATGTGAGGCCTCCGGTCGTGATGAGGCGGAGGACTAGGTCTTTCTCTGTGGTCTCCACAGGGGATTCAGACATCCCTTCGTCTTGGGAGATGCAAGACGAGCCTGCATTCAATTCACTTCAGGGACATCCGGTCTTACTTCGAGTCAGAGCATCTCGGTGTCCATTCCACTTGAATCCACAAACTCAGGGGCCCTCTCACATACCTGTAGCTGAGAGAAGCCTCCTCTTGAGGTGCTTGTGGAAAGTTGGTATTCCTCTTGAGGCGAAGCCAGGGACTAAGCTCTCATCTCGAGTTGATTTGGGGTCCACGGAGCCCTTTCGTGTTGCTCCAGTGACCTCAGGATCCCTCTAGACTTGAGACAGTGATCTTGGGTTTTCTCTGGAGTGCCATCAAGGAAATCAAGGCTCCTTTCACGTTTGATGTGGAACACGGAATTGCTCTGCACGCAGTGCAGGGGAATCGGGCCTCATCTCGCGGCGAGGGGATAGTCTCATGGTTTTTCTCGAGTTGCGGCCGGAACCTGGGGTATATTCTCGAGTTACGACGGGGAGGGCCCTTCCAGACTTGTGTTTGTTCAGCGACGTCAGGATTCCTGCCTAGGTGCGAGGGACAGCTCGGGATTCCCTTCGATTCTTGGCGTGGTAATTGGGACGCGCCTCTATGAGAGGCGGGAGACCCAGGGTCCCTTTCCACGTGCCACAGGGATCCTGGGACTCCTATCCATTTTCAAGTCATCGTCTCCTTTGGAAGCATTGATCTCCGCGGACCTCTCGAATTTTCAAAGGACGTGAGGCCTCCGTTCGCGGTGAGGCGGAGGACTAGGTCTTTCTCTGTGGACTCCAAAGGGGATTCAGACAACCCTTCGTCTTGGGAGATGCAAGACGAGCCTGCATTCAATTCACTGCAGGGATATCCGACCTTACTTCGAGTCAGAGCATCTCGGTGTCCATTCCACTTGAGGCCACAAACTCAGGGTCCCTCTCACATACCTGTAGCTGAGAGAAGCCTCCTCTTGAGGTGCTTGTGGAAAGGTGGTGTTCCTCTTGAGTAGAAGCCAAGGACTAAGCTCTCATCTCGAGTTGACTTGGGGTCCACGGAGCCCTTTCGTGTTGCTCCAGTGACCTCAGGATCCCTCTAGACTTGAGACAGTGATCTTGGGTTTTCTCTGGAGTGCCATCAAGGAAATCAAGGCTCCTTTCAGGTTTGATGTGGAACACGGAATTGCTCTGCACGCAGTGCAGGGGAATCGGGCCTCATCTCGCGGCGAGGGGGAAGTCTCATGGTTTTTCTCGAGTTGCGGGCGGAACCTGGGGTATATTCCCGAGTTACGACGGGGAGGGCCCTTCCAGACACGTGTTTGTTCAGTGACTTCAGGACTCCTGCCTAGGTGCGAGGGACACCTCGGGATTCTCCTCGAGTCTTGGCATGGCAATTGGGACGCGTCTCAACCTGAGGCGGGAGACCCAGGGTCCCTTTCCACGTGCCACAGGGATCCTGGGACTCCTATCCATTTTGAAGAGGATTCAGGCATTGTCTCCTTTGGAAGCATTGATCTCCGTGGACCTCTCGAGTTTTCAAAGGATGTGAGTCCTCCGGTCGCGATGAGGCGGAGAACTAAGTCTTTGTCTATGGTCTCCACAGGGGATTCAGACATCCCTTCGTCTTGGGAGATGCAAGACGAGCCTGCATTCAATTCTCTGCATGGATATCTGCCCTTACTTCGAGTCAGAGCATCTCGGTGTCCATTCCACTTGAGGCCACAAACTCAAGGTCCCTCTCACATACCTGTAACTGAGAGAGGCCTCCTCTTGAGGTGCTTGTGGAAAGTTGGTATTCCTCTTGAGTCGAAGCCAGGGACGAAGCTCTCCTCTCGAGTTGATTTGTGGTCCACGGAGCTCTTTCTTGTTGCTACAGTGACCTCAGGATCCCTCTAGACTTGAGACAGTGATCTTGGCTTTTCTTTGGAGTGCCATCAAAGAAATCAAGAATCTTTTCACGTTTGATGTGGAACACGGAATTGGTCTGCACGCAGTGCAGGGGAATCGGGCCTCATCTCAAGGCGAGGGGGAAGTCTCATGATGTTTCTCGAGTTGAGGCCGGAACCTAGGATATATTCTCGAGTTACGACGGGGAGGGCCTTTCCAGACATGTGTTTGTTCTGCGACATCAGGATTCCTGCCTAGGTGCGAGGGACACCTCGTCATTCTCCTCAAGTCTTGGCATGGCAATTAGGACAAGTCTCCACGTGAGGCGGGAGACCCAGGTTCCCGTTCCACGTGCCACAGGGTTTCTTGGACTCCTATCCATTTTCAAGAGGAGTCAGGCATCGTCTCCTTAGGAAGCATTGATCTCCGCGGACGTCTCGAGTTTTCAAAGATGTGATGCCTCCGGTCGCCATGAGAGGGAGAACTAGGTCTTTCTCTGTGGTATCCACAGGGTATTCAGACATCCCTTCGTCTTGGGAGATGCAAGATGAGCCTGCATTCAATTCACTGCAGGGATATCCAGCCTTACTTCGAGTCAGAGCTTCTCGGTGTCCATTCCACTTGAATCCCCAACTCAGGGCCCTCTCACATAACTTTATCTGAGAGAAGCCTCCTCTTGAGGTGCTTGTGGAAAGTTGCTATTCCTCTAGAGTCGAAGCCAGTGAATAAGCTCTCATCACGAGTTGATCTGGGGTCCATGGACCCATTTCGTGTTGCTACAGTGACCTCAGGATCCCTCTAGACTTGAGACAGTGATCTCGGGTTTTCTCTGGAGTGCCATCAAGGAAATCAAGGCTCCTTTCACGTTTGATGTGGAACACGGAATTGCTCTGCATGCAGTGCAGGGGAATCGGGCCTCATCTCGCGGCGAGGGGGAAGTCTCATGGTTTTTCTCGAGTTGCGGCCGGAACCTGGGGTATATTCTCGAGTTACGACGGGGAGGTCCGTTCCAGACACGTGTTTGTTCAGCGACGTCAGGACTCCTGCGTCGGTGCGAGGGACACCTCGGGATTCTCCTCGAGTCTTGTCATGGCAATTGGGACGCGTCTCCACGTGAGGCGGGAGATCCAGGGTCCCTTTCCATGTGCCACAGGGATCCTGGGACTCCTATCCATTTTCAAGAGGAGTCAGGCATCGTCTCCTTTGGAAGCATTGATCTCCGCGGACCTCTCGAGTTCTCAAAGGATGTGAGGACTCACGTCGCGATGAGGCGGAGAACAATGTCTTTCTCTATGGTCTCCACAGGGGATTCATACATCCCTTCTTCTTAGGAGATGCAAGACGAGCCTGCATTCATTTCACTTTTGGGATATCCAGCCTTACTTCGAGTCAGAGCATCTCGGTGTCCATACCACTTGAGGCCACAAATTCAGGGTCCCTCTTACATAACTGTAGCTGAGAGAAGCCTCCTCTTGAGGTGCTTGTGGAAAGTTGATATTCCTCTTGAGTCAAAGCGAGGGACTAAGCTCTCATCTCGAGTTGATTTTGGGTCCACGGATCCCTTTCGTTTTGCTTCAGTGACCTCAGGATCCCTCTAGACTTGAGACAGTGATCTTGGGTTTTCCCTGGAGTGCCATCACGGAAATCAAGGCTCCTTTCACGTTTGATGTGGAACACAGAATTGCTCTGCACACAGTGCAGGGGAATCGGTCCTCATCTCGCGGCGAGGGGGAAGTCTCATGGTTTTTCTCGAGTTGCGGGCGGAACCTGGGGTATATTCTCGAGTTACGACGGGGAGGGCCCTTCCAAACACGTGTTTGTTCAGCGACGTCAGGACTCCTGCCTAGGTGCGAGGGACACCTCGGGATTCTCCTCGAGTCTTGGCATGGCAATTGGGACGCGTCTCCACGTGAGGCGGGAGACCCAGGGTCCCTTTCCACGTGCCACAGGGATCCTGGGACTCCTATCCATTTTCAAGAGGAGTCAGGCATCATCTCCTTTGGAAGCATTGATCTCCGCGGACCTCTCGAGTTTTCAAAGGATGTGAGGCCTCCGGTCGCGATGAGGCGGAGGACTAGGTCTTTCTCTGTGGTCTCCACAGGGGATTCAGAAAACCCTTCCTCTTGGGAGATGCAAGACGAGCCTGCATTCAATTCACTGCAGGGATATCTGGCCTTACTTCGAGTCAGAGCATCTCGGTGTCCATTCCACTTGAGGCCACAAACTCAGGGTCCCTCTCACATACCTGTAGCTGAGAGAAGCCTCCTCTTGAGGTGCTTGTGGAAAGTTGGCATTCCTCTTGAGTCGAAGCCAGGGACTAATCTCTCATCTCGAGTTGATTTGTGGTCCACGGAGAACTTTCGTGTTTCTACAGTGACCTCAGGATCCCTCTAGACTTGAGACAGTGATCTTGGGTTTTCTCTGGAGTGCCATCAAGGAAATCAAGGCTCCTTTCACGTTTGATGTGGAACACGGAATTGCTCTGCACGCAGTGCAGGGGAATCGGGCCTCATGTCACGGCGATGGGGAAGTCTCATGGTTTTTCTCGAGTTGCGGCCGGAACCTGGAGTATATTCTCGAGTTACGACGGTGAGGGCCCGTCCAGACACGTGTTTGTTCAGAGACGTCAGGACTCCTGCCTAGGAGCGAGGGACAACTCGGGATTCTCCTCGAGTCTTGGCATGGCAATTGGGAGGCGTCTCCACGTCAGGCGGGAGACCCAGCGTCCCTTTCCACGTGCCACAGGGATCCTAGGACTCCTATCCATTTTCAAGAGGAGTCAGGCATCGTCTCCTTTGGAAGCATTGATCTCCGCGGACCTCTCGAGTTTTCAAAGGATGTGAGGCCTCAGCTCGCGATGAGGCGGAGAATTAGGTCTTTCTCTGTGGTCTCCTCAGGGGATTCAGTCATCCCTTCGTCTTGGGAGATCCAAGACGAGCCTGCATTCAATTCACTGCAGGGATATCCGGCCTTACTTCGAGTCAGAGCATCTCGGTGTCCATTCCACTTGAGGCCACAAACTAAGGGGTCCTCTCACATACCTGCAGCTGAGAGAAGCCTCCTCTTGAGGTGCTTGTGGAAAGTTGGTATTCCTCTTGAGTCGAAGCCAGGGACTAAGCTCTCATCTCGAGTTGATTTGGGGTCCACGGAGACCTTTCGTGTTGCTCCAGTGACCTCAGGATCCCTCTAGACTTGAGACAGTGATCTTGGGTTTTCTCTGGAGTGCAATCAAGGAAATCAAGGCTCCTTTCACGTTTGATGTGGAACACGGAATTGCTCTGCACGCAGTCCAGGGGAATCGGGCCTCATGTCGCGGCGAGGGGGAAGTCTCATGGTTTTTCTCGAGTTGCGGCCGGAACCTGGGGTATATTCTCGAGTTTCGACGGGGAGGGCCCTTCCAGACACGTGTTTGTTCAGCGACGTCAGGACTCCTGCCTAGGAGCGAGGGACACCTCGGGATTCTCCTCGAGTCTTGGCATGGCAATTGGGAGGCGTCTGCACGTGAGGCGGGAGACCCAGGGTCCCTTTCCACGTGCCACAGGGATCCTGGGACTCCTATCCATTTTCAAGAGGAGTCAGGCATCGTCTCATTTGGAAGCATTGATCTCCGCGGACCTCTCGAGTTTTCAAAGGATGTGAGGCCTCAGCTCGCGATGAGGCGGAGAATTAGGTCTTTCTGTGTTCTCCACAGGGGATTCAGACATCCCTTCGTCTTGGGAGATCCAAGACGAGCCTGCATTCAATTGACTGCAGGGATATCCGGCCTTACTTCGAGTCAGAGCATCTCGGTGTCCATTCCACTTGAGGCCACAAACTTAGGGTCCCTCTCACATACCTGTAGCTGAGAGAAGCCTCCTCTTGAGGTGCTTGTGGAAAGTTGGTATTCCTCTTGAGTCGAAGCCAGGGACTAAGCTCTCATCTCGAGTTGATTTGGGGTCCACGGAGCCCTTTCGTGTTGCTCCAGTGAACTCAGGATCCCTCTAGACTTGAGACAGTGATCTTGGGTTTTCTCTGGAGTGCCATCAAGGAAATCAAGGCTCCGTTCACGTTTGATGTGGAACACGGAATTGCTCTGCACGCAGTGCAGGGGAATCGGGCCTCATGTCGCGGCGAGGGGGAAGTCTCATGGTTTTTCTCGAGTGGCGGCCGGAACCTGGGGTATATTCTCGAGTTACGACGGGGCGGGCCCTTCCAGACACGTGTTTGTTCAGCGACGTCAGGACTCCTGCCTAGGTGCGAGGGACACCTCGGGATTCTCCTCCAGTCTTGGCATGGCAACTGGGAAGCGTCTCCACATGAGGCGGGAGACCCAGGGTCCCTTTCCACGTGCCACAGGGATCCTGGGACTCCTATCCATTTTCAAGAGGAGTCAGGCATCGTCTCCTTTGGAAGCATTGATCTCCGCGGACCTCTCGAGTTTTCAAAGGATGTGAGGCCTCAGCTCGCGATGAGGCGGAGGACTAGGTCTTTCTCTGTGGTCTCCACAGGGGATTCAGACATCCCTTCGTCTTGGGAGATGCAAGACGAGCCTGCATTCAATTCTCTGCATGGATATCTGCCCTTACTTCGAGTCAGAGCATCTCGGTGTCCATTCCACTTGAGGCCACAAACTCAAGGTCCCTCTCACATACCTGTAACTGAGAGAGGCCTCCTCTTGAGGTGCTTGTGGAAAGTTGGTATTCCTCTTGAGTCGAAGCCAGGGACGAAGCTCTCCTCTCGAGTTGATTTGTGGTCCACGGAGCTCTTTCTTGTTGCTAGAGTGACCTCAGGATCCCTCTAGACTTGAGACAGTGATCTTGGCTTTTCTTTGGAGTGCCATCAAGGAAATCAAGAATCTTTTCACGTTTGATGTGGAACACGGAATTGGTCTGCACGCAGTGCAGGGGAATCGGGCCTCATCTCAAGGCGAGGGGGAAGTCTCATGATGTTTCTCGAGTTGAGGCCGGAACCTGGGATATATTCTCGAGTTACGACGGGGAGGGCCTTTCCAGACACGTGTTTGTTCTGCGACATCAGGATTCCTGCCTAGGTGCGAGGGACACCTCGTCATTCTCCTCAAGTCTTGGCATGGCAATTAGGACAAGTCTCCACGTGAGGCGGGAGACCCAGGTTCCCGTTCCACGTGCCACAGGGTTTCTTGGACTCCTATCCATTTTCAAGAGGAGTCAGGCATCGTCTCCTTAGGAAGCATTGATCTCCGCGGACGTCTCGAGTTTTCAAAGATGTGATGCCTCCGGTCGCCATGAGAGGGAGAACTAGGTCTTTCTCTGTGGTATCCACAGGGTATTCAGACATCCCTTCGTCTTGGGAGATGCAAGATGAGCCTGCATTCAATTCACTGCAGGGATATCCAGCCTTACTTCGAGTCAGAGCTTCTCGGTGTCCATTCCACTTGAATCCCCAACTCAGGGCCCTCTCACATAACTTTATCTGAGAGAAGCCTCCTCTTGAGGTGCATGTGGAAAGTTGCTATTCCTCTAGAGTCGAAGCCAGTGAATAACCTCTCATCACGAGTTGATTTGGGGTCCATGGACCCATTTCGTGTTGCTACAGTGACCTCAGGATCCCTCTAGACTTGAGACAGTGATCTCGGGTTTTCTCTGGAGTGCCATCAAGGAAATCAAGGCTCCTTTCACGTTTGATGTGGAACACGGAATTGCTCTGCATGCAGTGCAGGGGAATCGGGCCTCATCTCGCGGCGAGGGGGAAGTCTCATGGTTTTTCTCGAGTTGCGGCCGGAACCTGGGGTATATTCTCGAGTTACGACGGGGAGGTCCGTTCCAGACACGTGTTTGTTCAGCGACGTCAGGACTCCTGCGTCGGTGCGAGGGACACCTCGGGATTCTCCTCGAGTCTTGTCATGGCAATTGGGACGCGTCTCCACGTGAGGCGGGAGATCCAGGGTCCCTTTCCATGTGCCACAGGGATCCTGGGACTCCTATCCATTTTCAAGAGGAGTCAGGCATCGTCTCCTTTGGAAGCATTGATCTCCGCGGACCTCTCGAGTTCTCAAAGGATGTGAGGACTCACGTCGCGATGAGGCGGAGAACAATGTCTTTCTCTATGGTCTCCACAGGGGATTCATACATCCCTTCTTCTTAGGAGATGCAAGACGAGCCTGCATTCATTTCACTTTTGGGATATCCAACCTTACTTCGAGTCAGAGCATCTCGGTGTCCATACCACTTGAGGCCACAAATTCAGGGTCCCTCTTACATACCTGTAGCTGAGAGAAGCCTCCTCTTGAGGTGCTTGTGGAAAGTTGATATTCCTCTTGAGTCAAAGCGAGGGACTAAGCTCTCATCTCGAGTTGATTTTGGGTCCACGGATCCCTTTCGTTTTGCTCCAGTGACCTCAGGATCCCTCTAGACTTGAGACAGTGATCTTGGGTTTTCCCTGGAGTCCCATCACGGAAATCCAGTCTCCTTTCACGTTTGATGTGGAACACGGAATTGCTCTGCACGCAGTGCAGGGGAATCGGGCCTCCTCTCGCGGCGAGGGGGAAGTCTCATGGTTTTTCTCGAGTTGTGGCCAGAACCTGGGGGTATATTCTCGAGTTTCGACGGGGAGGGCCCTTCTAGACACGTGTTTGTTCAGCGACGTCAGGTCTCCTGCCTAGGTGCGAGGGACACTTCTGGATTCTCCTCGAGTCTTGACATGGCAATTGGGACGTGTCTCCACGTGAGGCGGGAGACCAAGGGTCACTTTCCACGTGCCACAGGGATGCTGGGACTCCTATCCATTTTCAAGAGGAGTCAGACATCGTCTCCTTTGGAAGCATTGATCTCCACGGACTTCTCGAGTTTTCAAAGGATGTGAGGCCTCAGGTCGCGATGAGGCAGAGAACTAGGTCTTTCTCTGTGGTCTCCACAGGGATTCAGACATCCCTTCGTCTTGGTAGATTCAAGACGAGCCGGCATTCAATTCACTGAAGGGATATCCGGCCTTACTTCGAGTCAGAGCATCTCGGTGTCCATTCCACTTGAGGCCACACATTCAGGGTCCCTCTCACATACATGTAGCTGAGAGAAGCCTCCTCTTGAGGTGCTTGTGGAAACTTGGTATTCCTCTTGAGTCGAAGCCAGGGACTAAGCTCTCATCTCGAGTTGATTTGGGGTCCACGGAGCCCTTTCGTGTTGCTACAGTGACCTCATGATCCCTCTAGACTTGAGACAGTGATCTTGGGTTTTCTCTGGAGTGCCATCAAGGATATCAAGCCTCCTTTCACGTTTGATGTGGAACACGGAGTTGCTCTGCACGCAGTGCAGGGGAATCGGGCCTCATCTCGCGGCGAGGGGGAAGTCTCATGGTTTTTCTCCAGTTGCGGCCGGAACCTGGGGTATATTCTCGAGTTATGATGGGGAGGGCCATTCCAAACACC
Source organism: Dama dama (assembly GCF_033118175.1). Classification (NCBI taxonomy): domain Eukaryota; kingdom Metazoa; phylum Chordata; class Mammalia; order Artiodactyla; family Cervidae; genus Dama; species Dama dama. The sequence continues at coordinate 943,090 of NW_026870961.1, forward strand.
TGTTTGTTCATCGACGTCAGGACTCCTGCCGATTGCGAGGGACACCTCGGGATTCTCCTCGAGTCTTGGCATGGTAATCGGGACGCGTCTCCACGTGAGGCGGGAGACCCAGGGTCCCTTTCCACGTGCCACAGGGATCCTGGGACTCCTATCCATTTTCAAGAGGAGTCAGGCTTCATCTCCTTTGGAAGCATTGATCTCCGCGGACCTCTCGAGTTTTCAAAGGATGTGAGGCCTCCGGTCGCGATGAGGCGGAGGACTAGGTCTTTCTCTGTGGTCTCCACAGGGGATTCAGACATCCCTTCGTCTTGGGAGATGCAAGACGAGCCTGCATTCAATTCACTGCGGGGATATCCGGCCGTACTTCGAGTCACAGCATCTCGGTGTCCATTTCACTTGAGGCCACAAACTCAGGGTCCCTCTCACATACATGTAGCTGAGAGAAGCCTCCTCTTGAGGTGCTTGTGGAAACTTGGTATTCCTCTTGAGTCGAAGCCAGGGACTAAGCTCTCATCTCGAGTTGATTTGGGGTCCACGGAGCCCTTTCGTGTTGCTCCAGTGACCTCAGAATCCCTCTAGAATTGAGACAGTGATCTTGGGTTTTCTCTGGAGTGCCATCAAGGAAATCAAGGCTCCTTTCACGTTTGATGTGGAACACGGAATTGCTCTGCACGCAGTGCAGGGGAATCTGGCCTCATCTCGCGGCGAGGGGGAAGTCTCATGGTTTTTCTCGAGTTGCGGCCGGAACCTGTGGTATATTCTCGAGTTACGACGGGGAGGGCCCTTCCAGACACGTGTTTGTTCAACGATGTCATTACTCCTGCCTAGGTGCGAGGGACACCTCGGGATTCTCCTCGAGTCTTGGCATGGCAATTGGGACGCGTCTCCACGTGAGGCGGGAGACCCAGGGTCCCTTTCCACGTGCCACAGGGATCCTGGGACTCCTATCCATTTGCAAGAGGAGTCAGGCATCGTTGCCTTTGGAAGCATTGATCTCCGCGGACCTCTCGAGTTTTCAAAGGATGTGAGGCCTCCGGTCGCGATGAGGCAGAGGACTAGGTCTTTCTCTGCGGTCTCCACAGGGGATTCAGACATCCCTTCATCTTGGGAGATGCAAGACGAGCCTGCATTCAATTCACTGCAGGGATATCCGGCCGTACTTCGAGTCAGAGCATCTCGGTGTCCATTTCACTTGAGGCCACAAACTCAGGGTCCCTCTCACATACCTGTAGCTGAGAGAAGCCTCCTCTTGAGGTGGTTGTGGAAAGTTGGTATTCCTCTTGAGTCGAAGCCAGGGACTAAGCTCTCATCTCGAGTTGATTTTGGGTCCACGGATCCCTTTCGTTTTGCTCCAGTGACCTCAGGATCCCTCTAGACTTGAGACAGTGATCTTGGGTTTTCCCTGGAGTGCCATCACGGAAATCCAGTCTCCTTTCACGTTTGATGTGGAACACGGAATTGCTCTGCACGCAGTGCAGGGGAATCGGGCCTCCTCTCGCGGCGAGGGGGAAGTCTCATGGTTTTTCTCGAGTTGCGGCCAGAACCTGGGGTATATTCTCGAGTTTCGACGGGGAGGGCCCTTCCAGACACGTGTTTGTTCAGCGAAGTCAGGACTCCTGCCTAGGTGCAAGGGACAACTCGGGATTCTCCTCGTGTCTTGGCATGGCAATTGGGACGCGTCTCCACGTGAGGCGGGAGACCCAGTGTCCCTTTCCACGTGACACAGGGATCCTGGGACTCCTATCCATTTTCAAGAGGAGTCAGGCGTCGTCTCCTTTGGAAGCATTGATCTCCGCGGACCTCCCCAGTTTTCAAATGATATGAGGCCTCCGGTCGCGATGAGGCGGAGAACTAGGTCTTTCTCTGTGGTCTCCACAGGGGATTCAGACATCCCTTCGTCTTGTGAGAGGCAAGACGAGCCTGCATTCAATTCACTGTTCGGATATCCGGCCTTACTTCGAGTCAGAGCATCTCGGTGTCCTTTCCACTTGAGGCCACAAATTCAGGGTCCCACTCACATACCTGTAGCTGAGAGAAGCCTCCTCTTGAGGTGCTTGTGGAAAGTTGGTATTCCTCTTGAGCCGATGCCAGGGGCTAAGCTCTCATCTCGAGGTGATTTGGGGTCCACGGAGCCCTTTTGTGATGCTACAGTGACCTCAGGATCCCTCGAGACTTGTGACAGTGATCTTGGGTTTTCTCTGGAGTGCCATCAAGGAAATCAAGGCTCCTTTCACGTTTGATGTGGAACACAGAATTGCTCTGCACGCAGTGCAGTGGAATCGGGCCTCATCTCGCGGCGAGGGGGAAGTCTCATGGTTTTTCTCGAGTTTTGGCCGGAACCTGGTGTGTATTCTCGACTTATGACGGGGAGGGCCCTTCCAGACTAGTGTTTGTTCAGCGACGTCAGGACTCCTGCCTAGGTGCGAGGGACACTTCTGGATTCTCCTCGAGTCTTGACATGGCAATTGGGACGTGTCTCCACGTGAGGCGGGAGACCCAGGGTCCCTTTCCACGTGCCACAGGGATGCTGGGACTCCTATCCATTTTCAAGAGGAGTCAGGCATCGTCTCCTTTGGAAGCATTGATCTCCACGGACCTCTCGAGTTTTCAAAGGATGTGAGGCCTCAGGTCGCGATGAGGCAGAGAACTAGGTCTTTCTCTGTGGTCTCCACAGGGATTCAGACATCCCTTCGTCTTGGTAGATTCAAGACGAGCCGGCATTCAATTCACTGAAGGGATATACGGCCTTATTTCGAGTCAGAGCATCTCGGTGTCCATTCCACTTGAGGCCACACATTCAGGGTCCCTCTCACATACATGTAGCTGAGAGAAGCCTCCTCTTGAGGTGCTTGTGGAAACTTGGTATTCCTCTTGAGTCGAAGCCAGGACTAAGCTCTCATCTCGAGTTAATTTGGGGTCCACGGAGCCCTTTCGTGTTGCTCCAGTGACCTCATGATCCCTCTAGACTTGAGACAGTGATCTTGGGTTTTCTCTGCAGTGCCATCAAGGAAATCAAGGCTCCTTTCACGTTTGATGTGGAACACGGAGTTGCTCTGCATGCAGTGCAGGGGAATCGGGCCTCATCTCGCGGCGAGGGGGAAGTCTCATCGTTTTTCTCCAGTTGCGGCCGGAACCTGGGGTGTATTCTCGAGTTATGATGGGGAGGGCCATTCCAAACACCTGTTTGTTCATCGACGTCAGGACTCGTGCCTAGCTGTGAGGGACAACTCTGGATTCTCCTCGAGTCTTGACATGGCAATTGGGACGCGTCTCCACGTGAGGCGGGAGACCCAGAGTCCCTTTCCACGTGCCACAGGGATCCTGGGACTCCTATCCATTTTCAAGAGGAGTCAGGCATCGTCTCCTTTGGAAGCATTGATCTCCGCGGCCTCTCGAGTTTTCAAAGGATGTGAGGCTTCCGGTCGCGATGAGGCGGAAAACTAGGTCTTTCTCTGTGGTCTCCACAGGGGATTCAGACATCCCTTCGTCTTGGGAGATGCAAGACGAGCCTGCATTCAATTCAATGCAGGGATATCCGGCCTAACTTCGAGTCAGTGCTTCTCGGTGTCCATTCCACTTGAGGCCACAAACTCAGGGTCCCTCTCACATACCTGTAGCTGAGAGAAGCCTCCTCTTGAGGTGCTTGTGGAAAGTTGGTATTCCTCTTGAGTCGAAGCCAGGGACTAAGCTCTCATCTCGAGTTGATTTGGGGTACACGGAGCCCTTTCGTGTTGCTCCAGTGACCTCAGGATCCCTCTAGACTTGAGACTGTGATCTTGGCTTTTCTCTCAAGTGCCATCAAGGAAATCAAGGATTTTTTCTCGTTTGATGTGGAACACGGAATTGCTCTGCACGCAGTGCAGGGGAATCGGGCCTCATCTCGCGGCAAGGGGGAAGTCTCATGGTTTTTCTCGAGTTGCGGCCAGAACTTGAGGTATATTCTCGAGTTACGAAGGGGAGGGACTTCCAGACACGTGTTTGTTCAGCGACGTCAGGACTTCTGCCTAGGTGCGAGGGACACTTCGGGATTCTCCTCGAGTCTTGGCATGGCAATTGGGACGCGTCTCCACGTGAGGAGGGAGACCCAGTGTCCCTTTCCACGTGCCACAGTTATCCTGGGACTCCTATCCATTTTCAAGAGGAGTCAGGCATCGTCTCCTTTGGAAGCATTGATCTCTGCGGACCTCTCGACTTTTCAAAGGATGTGAGGCTTCCAGTCGCAATGAGGCGGAGAATTCGGTCTTTGTCTGTGGTCTCCACAGGGGATTCAGACATCCCTTCGTCTTGGGAGATGCAAGACGAGCCTACATTCAATTCACTGCAGGGATATCCGGCCTAACTTCGAGTCAGAGCTTCTCGGTGTCCATTCCACTTGAGGCCACAAACTCAGGGTCCCTCTCACATACCTGTAGCTGAGAGAAGCCTCCTCTTGAGGTGCTTGTGGAAAGTTGCTATTCCTCTTGAATCGAAGCCAGGGCCTAAGCTCTCATCTCCAGTTGATATGGGGTCCACGGAGCCCTTTCGTGTTGCACCAGTGACCTCAGGATCCCTCTAGACTTGAGACAGTGATCTTGGGTTTTCTCTGGAGTGCCATCAAGGAAATCAAGGCTCCTTTCACGTTTGATGTTGAACACGGAATTGCTCTGCACGCAGTGCAGGGGAATCGCGACTCTTCTCTCGGCGAGTGGGAAGTGTCACGGTTTTTCTCGAGATGCGGCCGGAACCTGGGGTATATTCTCGAGTTACGACGGGGAGTCCCCTTCCAGACTCGTGTTTGTTCAGCGACGTCAGGACTCCTGCCTAGGTGTGAGAGACACCTCGGGATTCTCCTCGAGTCTTGGCATGGCAATTGGGACGCGTCTCCACGTGAGGCGGGAGACCCAGGGTCCCTTGCCACGTGCCACAGGGATCCTGGTACTCCTATCCATTTTCAAGAGTAGTCAGGCATCGTCTCCTTTGGAAGCATTGATCTCCGCGGACCTCTCGAGTTTTCACAGGATGTGAGGCTTCCGGGCCCGATGAGTCGGAGAACTAGGTCTTTCTCTGTGGTCTCCACAGGGGATTCAGACAACGCTTCGTCTTGGGAGATGCAAGACGAGCCTGCATTCATTTCACTGTTGGGATATCCGGCCTTACTTCGAGTCAGAGCATCTCGGTGTCCATTCCACTTGAGGGCACAAACTAAGGGTCCCTCTCACATACCTGTAGCTGAGAGAAGCCTCCTCTTGAGGTGCTTGTGGAAAGTTGGTATTCCTCTTGAGTCGATGCCAGGGACTAAGCTCTCATCTCGAGTTGATTTGGGGTCCACGGAGCCCTTTCGTGTTGCTCCAGTGACCTCAGGATCCCTCTAGACTTGAGACAGTGATCTTGGGTTTTCTCTAGAGTGCCATCAAGGAAATCAAGGATCCTTTCACGTTTGATGTGGAACACGGAATGGCTCTGCACGCAGTGCAGGGGAATCGGGCCTCATCTCGCGGCGAAGGGGAAGTCTCATGGTTTTTCTCGAGTTGAGGCCGGAACCTGGGGTATATTCTGGAGTTAAGACGGGGAGGGCCCTTCCAGACACGTGTTTGTTCAGCGACGTCAGGACTCCTGCCTAGGTGCGAGGGACACCTAGGGATTCTCCTCGAGTCTTGGCATGGCAATTGGGACGCGTCTCCACGTGAGGCGGGAGACCCAGGGTCCCTTTCCACGTTCCACAGGCCTACTGGGAATCCTATCCATTTTCAAGAGTAGTCAGGCATCGTCTTCTTTGGAAGCATTGATATCTGCGGACCTCTCGAGTTTTCAAAGGATGTGAGGCCTCCGGTCGCGATGAGGCGGAGAACTAGGTCTTTCTCTGTGGTCTCCACAGGGGATTCAGACATCCCTTCTTCTTGGGAGATGCAGAACGAGCCTGCATTCAATTCACTGCAGGGATATCCGGCCTTACTTCGAGTCAGAGCATCTCGGTGTCCATTCCACTTGAGGCCACAAACTCAGGGTCCCTCTCACATAACTGTAGCTGAGAGAAGCCTCCTCTTGTGGTGCTTGTGGAAAGTTGGTATTCTTCCTTGGTTGAAGCCAGGGACTAAGCTCTCATCTCGAGTTGATTTAGGGTCCACGGAGCATTTTCGTACTGCTCCAGTTACCTCAGGATCGCTCTAGACTTGAGACAGTGATCTTGGGTTTTCTCTGGAGTGCCATCAAGGAAATCAAGGCTCCGTTCACATTTGATGTGGAACACGGTATTGCTCTGCACCCAGTGCTAGGGAATCGGGCCTCATCTCGGGGCGAATGGGAAGTCTCATGGTTTTTCTTGAGTTGCGGACGGACCCTGGGGTATATACTCGAGTTAGAAGGGAAGGGCCCTTCCAGACACGTGTTTGTTCAGCGACGCCAGGACTCCTGCCTAGGTGCTAGGGGCACATCGGTATTCTCTTCGAGGCTTGGCATGGCAATTGGGACGCGTCTCCACGTGAGGCGGGAGACCAAGTGTCCCTTTCCAAGTTCCACAGGAGTCCTGGAACTCCTATCCATTTTCAAGAGGAGTCAGGCATCGTCTCCTTTGGAAGCATTGATCTCCGCGGACCTCTAGAGTTTTCTAAGGATGTGAGGCCTCCGGTCGCGATGAGGCGGAGAACTAGGTCTATCTCTGTAGTATCCACAGGGGATTCAGACATCCCTTCGTCTTGGGAGATGCAAGACGAGCCTGCATTCAATTCACTGCAGGGATATCCGGCCGTACTTCGAGTCAGAGTATCTCGGTGTCCATTCCACTTGAGGCCACAAACTCAGGGTCCCTCTCCCATACCTGTAGCTGAGATAAGCCTCGTCTTGAGGTGCTTGTGGAAAGTTGGTATTCCTCTTGAGTCGATGCCAGGGACTAAGCTCTCATCTCGAGTTGATTTGGGGTCCACTGAGCCCATTCGTGTTGCTCCAGTGACCTCAGGATCCCTCTAGACTTGAGACAGTGATCTTGGGTTTTCTCTGGAGTGCCATCAAGGAAATCAAGGATCCTTTCACGTTTGATGTGGAACACGGAATTGCTCTGCACGCAGTGCAGGGGAATCAGGCCTCATATCGCGGCGAGGGGGAAGTCTCATTGTTTTTCTCGAGGTGCGGCCGGAACCTGGGGTATATTCTGGAGTTACGACGGGGAGGGCCCTTTCAGACACGTGTTTGTTCAGCGACGTCAGGACTCCTGCTTAGGTGCGAGGGACACCTCGGGATTCTGCTCGAGTCTTGGCATGGCAATTGGGACGCGTCTCCACATGAGGCGGGAGACCCAGGGTCCCTTCCCACGTGCCACAGGGATCCTGGGACTCCTATTCATTTTCAAGAGGAGTCAGGCATCGTCTCCTTTGGAAGCATTGATCTCCGTGGATCTCTCGAGTTTTCAAAGGATGTGAGGACTCCGGTCGCGATGAGGCGGAGAACTAGGTCTTTCTCTGTGGTCTCCAAAGGGGATTCAGACACCCTTCGTCTTGGGAGATGCAAGACGAGCCTGCATTCAATTCACTGTTGGGATATCCGGCCTTACTTCGAGTCAGAGCATCTCAGTGTCCATTCCACTTGAGGCCACAAATTCAGGGTCCCTCTCAGATACCTGTAGCTGAGAGAAGCCTCCTATTGAGGTGCTGGTGGAAAGTTGGTATTCCTCTTTAGTTGAAGCCAGGGACTAAGCTCTCATCTCGAGTTGATTTGGGGTCCACGGAGCCTTTTCGTATTTCTACAGTGACTTCAGGATCCCTCTAGACTTGAGACAGTGATCTTGGGTTTTCTCTGGAGTGCCATCAAGGAAATCAAGGCTCCGTTCACATTTGATGTGGAACACGGAATTCCTCTGCACGCAGTGTAGAGGAATCGGGCCTCGTCTCGCAGCGAGGGGGCAGTCTCATGGTTTTTCTCGAGTTGTGTCCGGAACCTGGGGTATATTCTCGAGTTACGACGGGGAGGGCCCTTCCAGACACGTGTTTGTTCAGCGACGTCAGGACTCCTGCCTAGGTGCGAGGGACACCTCGGGATTCTCCTCGAGTCTTGGCATGGCAATTGGGACGCGTCTCCACATGAGGCGGGAGACCCAGGGTCCCTTCCCACGTGCCAAAGGGATCCTGGGACTCCTATCCATTTTCAAGAGGAGTCAGGCATCGTCTCCTTTGGAAGCATTGATCTCCGTGGATCTCTCGAGTTTTCAAAGGATGTGAGGACTCCGGTCGCGATGAGGCGGAGAACTAGGTCTTTCTCTGTGGTCTCCACAGGGGATTCAGACATCCCTTCGTCTTGGGAGATGCAAGACGAGCCTGCATTCAATTCACTGTTGGGATATCCGGCCTTACTTCGAGTCAGAGCATCTCAGTGTCCATTCCACTTGAGGCCACAAATTCAGGGTCCCTCTCAGATACCTGTAGCTGAGAGAAGCCTCCTCTTGAGGTGCTGGTGGAAAGTTGGTATTCCTCTTTAGTTGAAGCCAGGGACTAAGCAAGCTCTCAGCTCGAGTTGATTTGGGGTCCACGGAGCCCTTTCGTATTTCTACAGTGACTTCAGGATCCCTCTAGACTTGAGACAGTGATCTTGGGTTTTCTCTGGAGTGCCATCAAGGAAATCAAGGCTCCGTTCACATTTGATGTGGAACACGGAATTCCTCTGCACGCAGTGCAGGGGAATCGGGCCTCATCTCGCAGCGAGGGGGCAGTCTCATGGTTTTTCTCGAGTTGCGGCCGGAACCTGGGGTATATTCTCGAGTTACGACGGGGAGGGCCCTTCCAGACACGTGTTTGTTCAGCGACGTCAGGACTCCTGCCTAGGTGCGAGGGACACCTCGGGATTCTCTTCGAGTTTGGCCTGGCAATTAGGACGCGTCTCCACGTGAGGCGGGAGACCCAGGGTAACTTTCCAAGTTCCACAGGGATCCTGGAACTCCTATCCATTTTCAAGAGGAGTCAGGCATCGTCTCCTTTGGAAGCATTGATCTCCGCGGACCTTTCGAATTTTCAAAGGATGTGAGGTCTCCGGCCCCGATGAGGCGGAGAACTAGGTCTTTCTCTGTGGTCTCCACAGGGGATTCAGACATCCCTTCGTCTTGGGAGATGCAAGACGAGCCTGCATTCAATTCACTGCAGGGATATCCGGCCTTACTTCAAGTCAGATCATCTCGGGGTCCATTCCACTTGAGGCCACAAACTCAGGGTCCCTCTCACATACCTGTAGCTGAGAGAAGCCTCCTCTTGAGGTGCTTGTGAAAAGTTGGTATTCCTCTTGAGTCGAAGCCAGGGACTAAGCTCTCATCTCGAGTTGATTTGGGGTCCATGGAGCCCTTTCGTGTTGCTCCAGTGACCTCAGGATCCCTCTAGACTTGAGACAGTGATCTTGGGTTTTCTCTGGAGTGCCATCAAGGAAATCAAAGCTCCGTTCACATTTGATGTGGAACACGGAATTGCTCTGCACGCAGTGCACGGAATCGGGCCTCATCTCGGGGCGAGGAGGAAGTCTCATGGTTTTTCTCGAGTTGCGGACGGACCCTGGGGTATATTCTCGAGTTACGACGGGGAGGGCCCTTCCAGACACGTGTTTGTTCAGCGACGCCAGGACTGGGGCCTAGGTGCGAGGGACACCTCGGCATTCTCCTCGAGTCTTGGCATGGCAATTTGGACGCGTCTCCATGTGAGGCGGGAGACCCAGTGTCCCTTTCCACGTGCCACAGGGATCCTGGGACTCCTATCCATTTTCAAGAGGAGTCAGGCATCGTCTCCTTTGGAAGCATTGATCTCCGCGGACCTCTCGAGTTTTCAAAGGATGTGAGTACTCCGGTCGCAATGTGGCGAGAACTAGGTCTTTGTGGTCTCCACAGGGGATTCAGACATCCCTTCGTCTTGGGAGATGGAAGACGAGCCTGCATCCAATTCACTGCAGGGATATCTGTCCTTACTTCGAGTCAGAGCATCTCGGTGTCCATTCCACTTGAGGCCAGAAACTCATGGACCCTCTCACATACCTGTAGCTGAGAGAAGCCTCCTGTTGACGTGCTTGTTGAAAGTTGGTATTCCCCTTGAGTTGAAGCCAGGGACTAAGCTCTCATCTCGAGTTGATTTGGGGTCCACGGAGCCCTTTCGTGTTGCTCCAGTGACCTCAGGATCCCTCTAGACTTGAGACAGTGATCTTGGGTTTTCTCTGGAGTGCCATCAAGGAAATCAAGGCTCCTTTCACGTTTGATGTGGAACACGGAATTGCTCTGCACGCAGTGCAGGGCAATCGGTCCTCATCTCACGGCGAGAGGGGAGTCTTATATTTTTTCTCGAGTTGCGTCCGGAACCTGGGGTATATTCTCGAGTTACGACGGGGCGTGCCCTTCCAGACACGTGTTTGTTCAGCGACGTCAGAACCAATGCCTACGTTCGATGGACACCTCGGTATCTCCCGAGGCTTGACATGGCATTGGGACGCGTCTCCACGTGAGGCGGGAGACCCAGTGTCCCTTTCCACGTGCCACACGGATCCTGGGACTCCTATCCATTTTCAAGAGGAGTCAGGCATCGTCTCCTTTGGAAGCATTGATCTCCGCGAACCTCTCGAGTTTTCAAAGGATGTGAGGCCTCCGGTCGCGATGAGGCGGAGAATTAGGTCTTTCTTTGTGGTCTCCACAGGGGATTCAGACATCCCTTCGTCTTGGGAGATGCAAGACGAGCCTGCATTCAATTCACTGCAGGGATATCCAGCCTTACTTCGAGTCAGAGCATCTCAGTGTCCATTCCACTTGAGGCCACAAATTCAGGGTCCCTCTCAGATACCTGTAGCTGAGAGAAGCCTCCTCTTGAGGTGCTGGTGGAAACTTGGTATTCCCCTTGAGTTGAAGCCAGGGACTAAGCTCTCATCTCGAGTTGATTTGGGGTCCACGGAGCCTTTTCGTATTTCTACAGTGACTTCAGCATCCCTCTAGACTTGAGACAGTGATCTTGGGTTTTCTCTGGAGTGCCATCAAGGAAATCAAGGCTCCGTTCACATTTGATGTGGAACACGGAATTCCTCTGCACGCAGTGTAGGGGAATCGGGCCTCATCTCGCAGCGAGGGGGCAGTCTCATGGTTTTTCTCGAGTTGTGTCCGGAACCTGGGGTATATTCTCGAGTTACGACGGGGAGGGCCCTTCCAGACACGTGTTTGTTCAGCGACGTCAGGACTCCTGCCTAGGTGCGAGGGACACCTCGGGATTCTCCTCGAATCTTGGCATGGCAATTGGGACGCGTCTCCACATGAGGCGGGAGACCCAGGGTCCCTTCCCACGTGCCACAGGGATCCTGGGACTCCTATCCATTTTCAAGAGGAGTCAGGCATCGTCTCCTTTGGAAGCATTGATCTCCGTGGATCTCTCGAGTTTTCAAAGGATGTGAGGACTCCGGTCGCGATGAGGCAGAGAACTAGGTCTTTCTCTGTGGTCTCCAAAGGGGATTCAGACATCCCTTCGTCTTGGGAGATGCAAGACGAGCCTGCATTCAATTCACTGTTGGGATATCCGGCCTTACTTCGAGTGAGAGCATCTCAGTGTCCATTCCACTTGAGGCCACAAATTCAGGGTCCCTCTCAGATACCTGTAGCTGAGAGAAGCCTCCTCTTGAGGTGCTGGTGGAAAGTTGGTATTCCTCTTTAGTTGAAGCTAGGGACTAAGCAAGCTCTCATCTCGAGTTGATTTGGGGTCCACGGAGCCCTTTCGTATTTCGACAGTGACTTCAGGATCCCTCTAGACTTGAGACAGTGATCTTGGGTTTTCTCTGGAGTGCCATCAAGGAAATCAAGGCTCCGTTCACATTTGATGTGGAACACGGAATTCCTCTGCACGCAGTGTAGGGGAATCGGGCCTCATCTCGCAGCGAGGGGGCAGTCTCATGGTTTTTCTCGAGTTGTGTCCGGAACCTGGGGTATATTCTCGAGTTACGACGGGGAGGGCCCTTCCAGACACGTGTTTGTTCAGCGACGTCAGGACTCCTGCCTAGGTGCGAGGGACACCTCGGGATTCTCCTCGAATCTTGGCATGGCAATTGGGACGCGTCTCCACATGAGGCGGGAGACCCAGGGTCCCTTCCCACGTGCCACAGGGATCCTGGGACTCCTATCCATTTTCAAGAGGAGTCAGGCATCGTCTCCTTTGGAAGCATTGATCTCCGCGGACCTTTCGAATTTTCAAATGATGTGAGGTCTCCGGCCGCGATGAGGCGGAGAACTAGGTCTTTCTCTGTGGTCTCCACAGGGGATTCAGAAATCCCTTCGTCTTGGGAGATGCAAGACGAGCCTGCATTCAATTCACTGCAGGGATATCCGGCCTTACTTCGAGTCAGAGCATCTCGGTGTCCATTCCACTTGAGGCCACAAACTCAGGGTCCCTCTCACATAACTGTAGCTGAGAGAAGCCTCCTCTTGAGGTGCTTGTGGAAAGTTGGTATTCCTCTTGAGTCGAAGCCAGGGACTAAGCTCTCATCTCGAGTTGATTTGGGGTCCACGGAGCATTTTGGTGTTGCTCCAGTGACCTCTGGATCCCTCTAGACTTGAGACAGTGATCTTGGGTTTTCTCTGGAGTGCCGTTAAGGAAATCAAGGCTCTTTTCACGTTTGATGTGGAACACGGAATTGCTCTGCACGCAGTGCAGGGGAATCGGGCATCATCTCGCGGCGAGGGGGAAGTCTCATGGTTTTTCTCGAGTTGTGGCCGGAACTTCGGGTATATTCTCGAGTTACGACGGGGAGGGCCTTTCCAGACATGTGTTTGTTCAGCGACTTCAGGACTCCTGCCTAGGTGCGAGGGACAACTCGGGATTCTCCTCGAGTCTTGGCATGGCAATTGGGATGCGTCTAAACGTGAGGCGGGAGACCCAGTTTCCCTTTCCACGTGCCACAGGGATCCTGAGACTCCTATCCATTTTCAAGAGGAGTCAGTCATCGTCTCCTTTGCAAGCATTGATCCCCGTGGACCTCTCGAGTTTTCTAAGGATGTGAGGCCTCCGGTCGCGATGAGGCGGAGAACTAGGTTTATCTCTGTGGTCTCCACAGGGGATTCAGACATCCCTTCGTCTTGGGAGATGCAAGACGAGCCTGCATTAAATTTACTGCAGGGATATCCGGCCTTACTTCGAGTCAGAGCATCTCAGTGTCCATTCCACTTGAGGCCACAAACTCAGGGTCCCTCTCACATACCTGTAGCTGAGAGAAGCCTCCTCTTGAAGTGCTTGTGGAAAGTTGGTATTCCTCTTGAGTCGAAGCCAGGGACTAAGCTCTCATCTCGAGTTGATTTGGGGTCCTAGGAGCCCTTTCGTGTTGCTCCAGTGACATCAGGATCCCTCTAGACTGGAGACAGTGATCTTGGGTTTTCTCTGGAGTGCCATCAAGGAAATAAAGGGTCCTATCATGTTTGATGTGGAACACGGAATTGCTCTGCACGCAGTGCAGTGGAATCGGGCCTCATCTCGCAGCGAGGGGGAAGTCTCATGGTTTTTCTCGAGTTGCGGCCGGAACCTGGGGTATATTCTCGAGTTACGACGGGGAGGGCCCTTCCAGACACGTGTTTGTTCAGCGACATCAGGACTCCTGCCTAGGTGCGAGGGACACCTCGGGATTCTCCTCGAGTCTTGGCATGGCAATTGGGACGCGTCTCCACGTGAGGCGGGAGACCCAGGGTCCCTTTCCACGTGCCACAGGGTTCCTGTGACTCCTATCCATTTTCAAGAGGAGTCAGGCATCGTCTCCTTTGGAAACATTGATCTCTGCCCACCTCTCGAGTTTTCAAAGGATGTGAGGCCTCCGGTCGCGATGAGGCGGAGATCTAGGACTTTCTCGGTGTTCTCCACAGGGGATTCAGACATCCCTTCGTCTTGGGAGATGCAAGACGATCCTGCATTCAATTCACTGCAGGGATATCCAGCCTTACTTCGAGTCAGAGCATCTCGGTGTCCTTTCCACTTCAGGCCACAAACTCAGGGTCCCTCTCACATACCTGCTGCTGAGAGAAGCCTCCTCTTGAGGTGCTTGTGGAAACTTGGTATCCCTCTTGAGTCGAAGCCAGGGACTAAGCTCTCATCTCGAGTAGATTTGGGGTCCACGGAGACCTTTTGTGTTGCTCCAGTGACCTCTGGATCCCTCTAGACTTGAGACAGTGATCTTGGGTTTTCTCTGGAGTGCCATTAAGGAAATCAAGGCTCCTTTCACGTTTGATGTGGAACACGGAATTGCTCTGCACGCAGTGCAGGGGAATCGGGCATCATCTCGCGGCGAGGGGGAAGTCTCATGGTTTTTCTCGAGTTGTGGCCGGAACTTGGGGTATATTCTCGAGTTACGACGGGGAGGGCCTTTCCAGACATGTGTTTGTTCAGCGACTTCAGGACTCCTGCCTAGGTGCGAGGGACACCTCGGGATTCTCCTCGATTCTTGGCATGGCAATTGGGACGCGTCTTCATGTGAGGCGGGAGACCCAGGGTCCCTTTCCACGTGCCACAGGGTTCCTGTGACTCCTATCCATTTTCAAGAGGAGTCAGGCATCGTCTCCTTTGGAAGCATTGATCTCCGCCCACCTCTCGAGTTTTCAAAGGATGTGAGGCCTCCGGTCGCGATGAGGCGGAGATCTAGGACTTTCTCGGTGTTCTCCACAGGGGATTCAGACATCCCTTCGTCTTGGGAGATGCAAGACGATCCTGCATTCAATTCACTGCAGGGATATCCAGCCTTACTTCGAGTCAGAGCATCTCGGTGTCCTTTCCACTTCAGGCCACAAACTCAGGGTCCCTCTCACATACCTGCTGCTGAGAGAAGCCTCCTCTTGAGGTGCTTGTGGAAACTTGGTATCCCTCTTGAGTCGAAGCCAGGGACTAAGCTCTCATCTCGAGTAGATTTGGGGTCCATGGAGCCCTTTGGTGTTGCTCCAGTGACCTCTGGATCCCTCTAGACTTGAGACAGTGATCTTGGGTTTTCTCTGGAGTGCCATTAAGGAAATCAAGGCTCCTTTCACGTTTGAGGTGGAACACGGAATTGCTCTGCACGCAGTGCAGGGGAATCGGGCATCATCTCGCGGCGAGGGGGAAGTCTCATGGTTTTTCTCGAGTTGTGGCCGGAACTTGGGGTATATTCTCGAGTTACGACGGGGAGGGCCTTTCCAGACATGTGTTTGTTCAGCGACTTCAGGACTCCTGCCTAGGTGCGAGGGACAACTCGGGATTCTCCTCGAGTCTTGGCATGGCAGTTGGGATGCGTCTAAACGTGAGGCGGGAGACCCAGTATCCCTTTCCACGTGCCACAGGGATCCTGAGACTCCTATCCATTTTCAAGAGGAGTCAGGCATCGTCTCCTTTGGAAGCATTGATCCCCGTGGACCTCTCGAGTTTTCTAAGGATGTGAGGCCTCCGGTCGCGATGAGGCAGAGAACTAGGTCTATCTCTGTGGTCTCCACAGGGGATTCAGACATCCCTTAGTCTTGGGAGATGCAAGACGAGCCTGCATTAAATTCACTGCAGGGATATCCGGCCTTACTTCGAGTCAGAGCATCTCAGTGTCCATTCCACTTGAGGCCACAAACTCAGGGTCCCTCTCACATACCTGTAGCTGAGAGAAGCCTCCTCTTGAGGTGCTTGTGGAAAGTTGGTATTCCTCTTGAGTCGAAGCCAGGGACTAAGCTCTCATCTCGAGTTGATTTGGGGTCCACGGAGCCCTTTCGTGTTGGTAAAGTGACCTCAGGATCCCTCTAGACTTGAGACAGTGATCTTTGGTTTTCTCTAGAGTGCCATCAAGGAAATCAAGGCTCCTTTCACGTTTGATGTGGAACACGTAATTGCTCTGCACGCAGTGCAGGGGAATCGGGCCTCATCTTGCAGCGAGGGGGAAGTCTCATGGTTTTTCTCGAGTTGCGGCCGGAACCTGGGGTATATTCTCGAGTTACGACGGCGAGGGCCCTTCCAGACACGTGTTTGTTCAGCGACGTCAGGACTCCTGCCTAGGTGCCAGGGACACCTCTGGATTCTCCTCGTGTCTTGACATGGCAATTGGGACGCGTCTCCACGTGAGGCGGGAGACCCAGGGTCCCTTTCCACGTGCCACAGGGATCCTGGGACTCCTATCCATTTTCAAGAGGAGTCAGGCATCGTCTCCTTTGGAAGCATTGATCTCCGCGGACCTCTCGAGTTTTCAAAGGATGTGAGGCTTCTGGTCGCGATGAGGCGGAGAACTAGGTCTTTCTCTATGGTCTCCACAGGGGATTCAGACATCCCTTCGTCTTGGGAGATGCAAGACGAGCCTGCATTCAATTCACTGCAGGGATATCCGGCCTTATTTCGAGTCAGAGCTTCTCAGTGTCCATTCCACTTGAGGTCACAAACTCAGGGTCCCTCTCACATACCTGTAGCTGAGAGAAGCCTCCTCTTGAGGTGCTTGTGGAAAGTTGGTATTCCTCTTGAGTCGAAGCCAGGGACTAAGCTCTCATCTCGAGTTGATTTTGAGTCCACGGAGCCCTTTCGTGTTGCTCCAGTGACCTCAGGATCCCTCTAATCTAGAGACAGTGACTTTGGGTTTTCTCTGGAGTGCCATCAAGGAAATCAAGGCTCCTTTCACCTTTGATGTGGAACACGGAATTGCTCTGCACGCATTGCAGGGGAATCGGGCCACTTCTGGCGGCGAGGGGGAAGTCTCATGGTTTTTCTCGAGTTGTGGCCGGAACCTGGGGTATATTCTCGAGTTACGACGGGGAGGGCCCTTCCAGACGCGTGTTTTTTCAGCAACTTCAGGACTCCTGCCTAGGTGCGAGGGACACCTCGGGATTCTCCTCGAGTCTTGGCATGGCAATTGGGACGCGTCTCCACGTGAGGCGGGAGACCCAGTGTCCCTTTCCACGTGCCACAGGGATCCTGGGACTCCTATCCATTTTCAAGAGGAGTCAGGCATCGTCTCCTTTGGAAGCATTGATCTCCGCGGACCTCTCGAGTTTTCAAAGGATGTGAGGCCTCCGGTCGCGTTGAGGCGACGGACTAGGTCTCTCTGTGGTTTCCACAGGGGATTCAGACATCCCTTCGTCTTGGGAGATGCAAGACGAGCCTGCATTCAATTCACTGCAGGGATATCCAGCCTTACTTCGAGTCAGAGCATCTCGGTGTCCTTTCCACTTGACGCCACAAACTCAGGGTCCCTCTCACATACCTGCTGCTGAGAGAAGCCTCCTCTTGAGGTGCTTGTGGAAACTTGGTATCCCTCTTGAGTCGAAGCCAGGGACTAAGCTCTCATCTCGAGTAGATTTGGGGTCCACGGAGCCGTTTGTTGTTGCTCCAGTGACCTCTGGATCCCTCTAGACTTGAGACAGTGATCTTGGGTTTTCTCTAGAGTGCCATTAAGGAAATCAAGGCTCCTTTCACGTTTGATGTGGAACACGGAATTGCTCTGCACGCAGTGCAGGGGAATCGGGCCTCATCTCGCGGCGAGGGGGAAGTCTCATGGTTTTTCTCGAGTTGTGGCCGGAACTTGGGGTATACTCTCGAGTTACGACGGGGAGGGCCTTTCCAGACATGTGTTTGTTCAGCGACTTCAGGACTCCTGCCTAGGTGCGAGGGACACCTCGGGATTATCCTCGAGTCTTGGCATGGCAATTGGGATGCGTCTAAACGTGAGGCGGGAGACCCAGTGTCCCTTTCCACGTGCCACAGGGATCCTGAGACTCCTATCCATTTTCAAGAGGAGTCAGGCATCGTCTCCTTTGGAAGCATTGATCCCCGTGGACCTCTCGAGTTTTCTAAGGATGTGAGGCCTCCGGTCGCGATGAGGCGGAGAACTAGGTCTATCTCTGTGGTCTCCACAGGGGATTCAGACATCCCTTCGTCTTGGGAGATGCAAGACGAGCCTGCATTAAATTCACTGCAGGGATATCCGGCCTTACTTCGAGTCAGAGCATCTCAGTGTCCATTCCACTTGAGGCCACAAACTCAGGGTCCCTCTCACATACCTGTAGCTGAGAGAAGCCTCCTCTTGAGGTGTTTGTGGAAAGTTGGTATTCCTCTTGAGTCGAAGCCAGGGACTAAGCTCTCATCTCGAGTTGATTTGGGTTCCACGGAGCCCTTTCGAGTTGCTAAAGTGACCTCAGGATCCCTCTAGACTTGAGACAGTGATCTTTGGTTTTCTCTAGAGTGCCATCAAGGAAATCAAGGCTCCTTTCACGTTTGATGTGGAACACGTAATTGCTCTGCACGCAGTGCAGGGGAATCGGGCCTCATCTTGCAGCGAGGGGGAAGTCTCATGGTTTTTCTCGAGTTGCGGCCGGAACCTGGGGTATATTCTCGAGTTACGACGGGGAGGGCCCTTCCAGACACGTGTTTGTTCAGCGACGTCAGGACTCCTGCCTAGGTGCGAGGGACACCTCGGGATTCTCCTCGAGTCTTGGCATGGCAATTGGGACGCGTCTCCACCTGAGGCGGGAGACCCAGGGTCCCTTTACACGTGCCACAGGGATCCTGGGACTCCTATCCATTTTCAAGAGGAGTCAGGCATCGTCTCCTTTGGAAGCATTGATCTCCGCGGACCTTTCGAGTTTTCAAAGGATGTGAGGCCTCCGTTCGCGTTGAGGCGGAGGACTAGGTCTTTCTCTGTGGTCTCCACAGGGGATTCAGACAACCCTTCTTCTTGGGAGATGCAAGACGAGCCTGCATTCAGTTCACTGCAGGGATATCCGGCCTTACTTCGAGGCAGAGCATCTCGGTGTCCATTCCACTTGAGGCCACAAACGCAGGGTCCCTCTCACATACCTGTAGCTGAGAGAAGCCTCCTCTTGAGGTGCTTGTGGAAAGTTGGTATTCCTCTTGAGTCGAAGCCAGGGACTAAGCACTTATCTCGAGTTGATTTGGGGTCCATGGAGCCCTTTCGTGTTGCTCCAGTGACCTCAGAATCCCTCTAGACTTGAGACAGCGATCTTGGGTTTTCTCTGGAGTGCCATCAAGGAAATCAAGGCTCCTTTCACGTTTGATGTGGAACAGGCAATTGCTCTGCACGCAGTGCAGGGGAATCGGGCCTCATCTCGGGGCGAGGGGGAAGTCTCATGGTTTTTCTCGAGTTGCGGCCGGAACCTGGGGTATATTCTCGAGTTACGACGGGGAGGGCCCTTCCAGACACGTGTTTGTTCAGCGAAGTCAGGACTCCTGCCTAGGTGCGAGGGACCCCTCGGGATTCTCCTCGAGTCTTGGCATGGCAATTGGGACGCGTCTCCACGTGAGGCGGGAGACCCAGGGTCCCTTTGACGTGCCACAGGGATCCTGGGACTCCTATCCATTTTCAAGAGGAGTCAGGCCTCGTCTCCTTTGGAAGCATTGATCTCCGCAGACCTCTCAAGTTCTCAAAGGATGTGAGGCCTCCGGTCGCGATGAGGCGGAGAACTAGGTCTTTCTCTGTGGTCTTCACAGGGGATTCAGACATCCCTTCGTCTTGGGAGATGCAAGACGAGCCTGCATTCAATTCACTGCAGGGATATCCAGCCTTACTTCGAGTCAGAGCATCTCAGTGTCCATTCCACTTGAGGCCACAACTCAGGGTCCCTCTCACACACCTGTAGCTGAGAGAAGCCTCCACTTGAGGTGCTTGTGGAAAGTTGGTATTCCTCTTGAGTCGAAGCCAGGGACTAAGATATCATCTCGAGTTAATTTGGGGTACACGGAGCCTTTTCGTGTTGCTCCAGTGGCCTCTGGATCCCTCTAGACTTGAGACAGTGATCTTGGGTTTTCTCTGGAGTGCCATCAAGGAAATCAAGGCTCCTTTCACGTTTGATGTGGAACACGGAATTGCTCTGCACGCAGTGCATGGGAATCGGGCTTCATCTCGCGGCCAGGGGGAAGTCTCATATTTTTTCTCGAGTTGCGGCCGGAACCTGGGGTATATTCTCGAGTTACGACGGCGAGGGCCCTTCCAGACACGTGTTTGTTCAGCGACTTCAGGACTCCTGCCTAGGTGCGAGGGACACCTCGGAATTCTCCTCGAGTCTTGTCATGGCAATTGGGACACGTCTCCACGTGAAGCGGGAGACCCAGTGTCCCTATCCACGTGCCACAGGGATCCTGGGACTCCTATCCATTTTCAAGAGGAGTCAGGCGTCGTCTCCTTTGGAAGCATTGTTCTGCGCGGAACTCTCGAGTTTTCAAAGGATGTGAGGGCTCCAGTCTCGATGAGGCGGAGAACTAGGTCTTTCTCTGTGGTCTCCACAGGGGATTCAGACATCCCTTCGTCTTGGGAGATGCAAGACGAGCCTGCATTCAATTCACTGCAGGGATATCCGGCCTTACTTCGATTCAGAGCATCTCGGTGTCCATTTTACTTGAGGCCACAAACTCAGGGTCCCTCTCACATACCTGTAGCGGAGAGAAGCCTCCTCTTGAGGTGCTTGTGGAAAGATGGTATTCCTCTTGAGTCGAAGCCAGGGACTAAGCTCTCATCTCGAGTTGATTTGGGGTCCACGGAGCGCTTTCGTGTTGCTCCAGTGACCTCAGGATCCCTCTAGACTTGTGACAGTGATCTTGGGTTTTCTCTGGAGTGCCATCAAGGAAATCAAGGCTCCTTTCACGTATGATGTGGAACACGGAATTGCTCTGCACGCAGTGCAGGGGAATTGGGCCTCATCTCGCGGCGAGGGGGAAGTCTCAAGGTGTTTCTCGAGTTGCGGCCGGAACCTGCGTTATATTCTCGACTTACGACGGGGAGGGGCCTTCCAGACACGTGTTTGTTCAGCGACGTCAGGACTCCTACCTAGGTGTGAGGGACACCTCTCGATTCTCCTCGAGTCTTGACATGGCAATTGGGACTTGTCTCCACGTGAGGCGGGAGACCAGGGTCCCTTTCCACGTGCCACACGGATTCTGGGACTCCTATCCATTTTCAAGAGGAGTTAGGCATCGTCTCCTTTGGAAGCATTGATCTCCGTGGACCTCTCGAATTTTCAAAGGATATGAGGCTTCCGGTCGCGATGAGGTGGAGAACTATGTCTTTCTCTGTGGTCTCCACAGGGGATTCAGACATCCCTTCGTCTTGGTAGATGCAAGAAGAGCCTGCATTCAATTCACTGCAGGGATATCCGGCTTAACTTCGAGTCAGAGGTTCTCGGTGTCCATTCCACTTGAAGCCACAAACTCAGGGTCCCTCTCTCATACCTGTAGCTGAGAGAAGCCTCCTCTTGAGGTGCTTGTGGAAAGTTGGTATTCCTCTTGAGTCGAAGCCAGGGACTAAGCTCTAATCTCGAGTTGATTTGGGGTCCACGGAGCCCTTTCGTGTTGCTACAGTGACCTCAGGATCCCTCTAGACTTGAGACAGTGATCTTGGGTTTTCTCTGGAGTGTCATTAAGGAAATCGAGGCTCCTGTCAAGTTTGATGTGGAACACGGAATTGCTCTGCACCAAGTGCAGGGGAATCGGGCCTCATCTCGCAGCGAGGGGGAAGTCTCATGGTTTTTCTCGAGTTGCCGCCAGAACCTGGGGTATATTCTCGAGTTATGACGGGGAGGACCCTTCCAGACACGTGTTTGTTCAGCGACGTCAGGACTCCTGCCTAGGTGCGAGGGACACCTCGGGATTCTCCTCGAGTCTTGGCATGGCAATTGGGACGCGTCTCCAAGTGAGGCGGGAGACCCAGGGTCCCTTTACACGTGCCACAGGGATCCTGGGACTCCTATCCATTTTCAAGAGGTGTCAGGCATCGTCTCCTTTGGAAGCATTGATCTCCGCGGACCTCTCGAGTTTTCAAAGGATGTGAGGTCTTCGTTCGCTTTGAGGCGGAGTACTAGGTCTTTCTCTGTGGTCTATACATGGGATTCAGGCATCCCTTCATCTTGGGAGATGCAAGACGAGCCTGCATTCAATTCACTTATGGGATATCCGGCCTTACTTCGAGTCAGAGCATCTCGGTGTCCATTCCACTTGAGGCCACAAACTCAGGGTCCCTCTCACATACCTGTAGCTGAGAGAAGCCTCCTCTTGAGGTGCTTGTGGAAAGTTGGTATTCCTCTTGAGTCGAAGCCAGGGACTAAGCTCTCATCTCGAGTTGATTTGGGGTCCACGGAGCCCTTTCGTGTTGCTCCAGTGACCTCAGGATCCCTCTAGGCTTGAGACAGTGATCTTGGGTTTTCTCTGGGGTGCCATCAAGGAAATCAAGGCTCCTTTCACGTTTGATGTGGAACACGGAATTGCTCTGCACGCAGTGCAGGGGAATCGGGGCTCATCTCGTGGTGAAGGGGAAATCTCATGGTTTTTCTCGAGTTGCGGCCAGAACCTGGGGTATATTCTCGAGTTACGACGGGGAGGGCCCTTCCAGACACGTGTTTTTTCAGCGACTTCAGGACTCCTGCCTAGGTGCGTGGGACACCTCGGGATTCTCCTCGAGTCTTGGCATGGCAATTGGGACGCGTCTCCACGTGAGGCGGGAGACCCAGGGTCCCTTTGACGTGCCACAGGGATCCTGGGACTCCTATCCATTTTCAAGAGGAGTCAGGCCTCGTCTCCTTTGGAAGCATTGATCTCCGCAGACCTCTCAAGTTCTCAAAGGATGTGAGGCCTCCGGTCGCGATGAGGCGGAGAACTAGGTCTTTCTCTGTGGTCTCCACAGGGGATTCAGACATCCCTTCGTCTTGGGAGATGCAAGACGAGCCTGCATTCAATTCACTGCAGGGATATCCAGCCTTACTTCGAGTCAGAGCATCTCAGTGTCCATTCCACTTGAGGTCACAAACTCAGGGTTCCTCTCACACACCTGTAGCTGAGAGAATCCTCCTCTTGAGGTTGTTTGTGGAAAGTTGGTATTCCTCTTGAGTCGAAGCCAGGGACTAAGATATCATCTCGAGTTGATTTGGGGTACACGGAGCCTTTTCGTGTTGCTCCAGTGACCTCAGGATCCCTCTAGACTTGAGACAGTGATCTTGGGTTTTCTCTGGAGTGCCATTAAGGAAATCAAGGCTCCTTTCACGTTTGATGTGGAACACGGAATTGCTCTGCACGCAGTGCAGGGGAATCGGGCCTCATCTCGTGGTGAAGGGGAAATCTCATGGTTTTTCTCGAGTTGCGGCCGGAACCTGGGGTATATTCTCGAGTTACGACGGGGAGGGCCCTTCCAGACACGTGATTGTTCAGCGAAGTCAGGACTCCTGCCTAGGTGCGAGGGACAACTCGGGATTCTCCTCGAGTCTTGGCATGGCAATTGGGACGCGTCTCCACGTGAGGCGGGAGACCCAGGGTCCCTTTCCACGTGCCACAGGGATCCTGGGACTCCTATCCATTTTCAAGAGGAGTCAGGCATCGTCTCCTTTGGAAGCATTGATCTCCGAAGACCTCTCAAGTTCTCATAGGATGTGAGGCCTCCGGTCGCGATGAGACGGAGGACTAGGTCTTTCTCTGTCGTCTCCACAGGGGATTCAGACATCCCTTCGTCTTGGGAGATGCAAGACAAGCCTGCATTCAATTCACTGCAGGGATATCCAGGCTTACATCGAGTCAGAGCATCTCGGTGTCCATTCCACTTGAGGCCACAAACACAGGGTCCCTCTTACATACCTGTAGCTGAGAGAAGCCTCCTCTTGAGGTGCTTGTGGAAAGTTGGTATTCCTCTTGAGTCGAAGCCAGGGACTAAGCTCTCATCTCGAGTTGATTTGGGGTGCACGGAGCCCTTTCGTGTTGCTAAAGTGACCTCAGGATCCCTCTAGACTTGAGACAGTGATCTTGGGTTTTCTCTAGAGTGCCATTAAGGAAATCAAGGCTCCTTTCACGTTTGATGTGGAACACGGAACTGCTCTGCACGCAGTCCAGGGGAATCGGGCCTCATCTTGCAGCGAGGGGGAAATCTCATGGTTTTTCTCGAGTTGCGGCCGGAACCTGGGGTATATGCTCGAGTTATGATGGGGAGGGCCCTTCGAGACACGTGTTTGTTCAGCAACGTCAGGACTCCTGAATAGGTGCGAGGGACACCTCGGGATTTTCCTCGACTCTTGGCATGGCAATTGGGACGCGGCTCCACCTGAGGCGGGACCCAGGGTCCCTTCCCACGTGCCACAGGGATCCTAGGACTCCTATCCATTTTCAATAGGAGTCAGGCATCGTCTCCTTTGGAAGCATTGATCTCCGCGGACCTCTCGAGTTTTCAAAGGATGTGAGGCCTCCGGTCGCGATGAGGCAGAGAATTAGGTCTTTCTCTGTCGTCTCCACAGGGGATTCAAACATCCCTTCGTCTTGGGAGATGCAAGACGAGCCTGCATTCAATTCACTGCAGGGATATCCGGCCTTACTTCGAGTCAGAGCATCTCGGTTTCCGTTCCACTTGAGGCCACAAACTCAGGGGCCCTCTCACATACCTGTAGATGAGAGAAGCCTCCTCTTGAGGTGCTTGTGGAAACTTGGTATTCCTCTTGAGTCGAAGCCCGGGACTAAGCTCTCATCAGAAGTTGATTTGGGGTCCACGGAGCCCTTTGGTGTTGCTCCAGTGACCTCAGGATCCCTCTAGACTTGAGACAGTGATCTTGGGTTTCCTCTGGAGTGCCATCAAAGAAATCAAGGCTCCTTTCAGGTTTAATGTGGAACACGGAATTGCTCTGCACGCAGTGCAGGGGAATCGGGCCTCATCTCGCGGCGAGGTGTAAGTCTCATGATGTTTCTCGATTTGTGGCCGGAACCTGGGGTATATTCTCGAGTTACGACGGGGAGGGCCCTTCCAGACACGTGTTTGTTCAGCGACGTCAGGACTCCTGCCTAGGTGCGAGGGACACCTCGGGATTCTCCTCGAATCTTGGCATGGCAATGGGACGCGTCTCCACATGAGGCGGGAGACCCAGGGTCCCTTCCCACGTGCCACAGGGATCCTGGGACTCCTATCCATTTTCAAGAGGAGTCAGGCATCGTCTCCTTTGGAAGCATTGATCTCCGTGGATCTCTCGAGTTTTCAAAGGATGTGAGGACTCCGGTCGCGATGAGGCAGAGAACTAGGTCTTTCTCTGTGGTCTCCAAAGGGGATTCAGACATCCCTTCGTCTTGGGAGATGCAAGACGAGCCTGCATTCAATTCACTGTTGGGATATCCGGCCTTACTTCGAGTGAGAGCATCTCAGTGTCCATTCCACTTGAGGCCACAAATTCAGGGTCCCTCTCAGATACCTGTAGCTGAGAGAAGCCTCCTCTTGAGGTGCTGGTGGAAAGTTGGTATTCCTCTTTAGTTGAAGCTAGGGACTAAGCAAGCTCTCATCTCGAGTTGATTTGGGGTCCACGGAGCCCTTTCGTATTTCGACAGTGACTTCAGGATCCCTCTAGACTTGAGACAGTGATCTTGGGTTTTCTCTGGAATGCCATCAAGGAAATCAAGGCTCCGTTCACATTTGATGTGGAACACGGAATTCCTCTGCACGCAGTGTAGGGGAATCGGGCCTCATCTCGCGGCGAGGGGGCAGTCTCATGGTTTTTCTCGAGTTGGGGCCGGAACCTGGGGTATATTCTCGAGTTACGACGGGGAGGGCCCTTCCAGACACGTGTTTGTTCAGCGACGTCAGGACTCCTGCCTAGGTGCGAGGGACACCTCGGGATTCTCTTCGAGTTTGGCCTGGCAATTAGGACGCGTCTCCACGTGAGGCGGGAGACCCAGGGTACCTTTCCAAGTTCCACAGGGATCCTGGAACTCCTATCCATTTTCAAGAGGAGTCAGGCATCGTCTCCTTTGGAAGCATTGATCTCCGCGGACCTTTCGAATTTTCAAATGATGTGAGGTCTCCGGCCGCGATGAGGCGGAGAACTAGGTCTTTCTCTGTGGTCTCCACAGGGGATTCAGAAATCCCTTCGTCTTGGGAGATGCAAGACGAGCCTGCATTCAATTCACTGCAGGGATATCCGGCCTTACTTCGAGTCAGAGCATCTCGGTGTCCATTCCACTTGAGGCCACAAACTCAGGGTCCCTCTCACATAACTGTAGCTGAGAGAAGCCTCCTCTTGAGGTGCTTGTGGAAAGTTGGTATTCCTCTTGAGTCGAAGCCAGGGACTAAGCTCTCATCTCGAGTTGATTTGGGGTCCACGGAGCATTTTGGTGTTGCTCCAGTGACCTCTGGATCCCTCTAGACTTGAGACAGTGATCTTGGGTTTTCTCTGGAGTGCCATTAAGGAAATCAAGGCTCTTTTCACGTTTGATGTGGAACACGGAATTGCTCTGCACGCAGTGCAGGGGAATCGGGCATCATCTCGCGGCGAGGGGGAAGTCTCATGGTTTTTCTCGAGTTGTGGCCGGAACTTCGGGTATATTCTCGAGTTACGACGGGGAGGGCCTTTCCAGACATGTGTTTGTTCAGCGACTTCAGGACTCCTGCCTAGGTGCGAGGGACAACTCGGGATTCTCCTCGAGTCTTGGCATGGCAATTGGGATGCGTCTAAACGTGAGGCGGGAGACCCAGTTTCCCTTTCCACGTGCCACAGGGATCCTGAGACTCCTATCCATTTTCAAGAGGAGTCAGTCATCGTCTCCTTTGCAAGCATTGATCCCCGTGGACCTCTCGAGTTTTCTAAGGATGTGAGGCCTCCGGTCGCGATGAGGCGGAGAACTAGGTTTATCTCTGTGGTCTCCACAGGGGATTCAGACATCCCTTCGTCTTGGGAGATGCAAGACGAGCCTGCATTAAATTTACTGCAGGGATATCCGGCCTTACTTCGAGTCAGAGCATCTCAGTGTCCATTCCACTTGAGGCCACAAACTCAGGGTCCCTCTCACATACCTGTAGCTGAGAGAAGCCTCCTCTTGAAGTGCTTGTGGAAAGTTGGTATTCCTCTTGAGTCGAAGCCAGGGACTAAGCTCTCATCTCGAGTTGATTTGGGGTCCTAGGAGCCCTTTCGTGTTGCTCCAGTGACATCAGGATCCCTCTAGACTGGAGACAGTGATCTTGGGTTTTCTCTGGAGTGCCATCAAGGAAATAAAGGGTCCTATCATGTTTGATGTGGAACACGGAATTGCTCTGCACGCAGTGCAGTGGAATCGGGCCTCATCTCGCAGCGAGGGGGAAGTCTCATGGTTTTTCTCGAGTTGCGGCCGGAACCTGGGGTATATTCTCGAGTTACGACGGGGAGGGCCCTTCCAGACACGTGTTTGTTCAGCGACATCAGGACTCCTGCCTAGGTGCGAGGGACACCTCGGGATTCTCCTCGAGTCTTGGCATGGCAATTGGGACGCGTCTCCACGTGAGGCGGGAGACCCAGGGTCCCTTTCCACGTGCCACAGGGTTCCTGTGACTCCTATCCATTTTCAAGAGGAGTCAGGCATCGTCTCCTTTGGAAGCATTGATCTCTGCCCACCTCTCGAGTTTTCAAAGGATGTGAGGCCTCCGGTCGCGATGAGGCGGAGATCTAGGACTTTCTCGGTGTTCTCCACAGGGGATTCAGACATCCCTTCGTCTTGGGAGATGCAAGACGATCCTGCATTCAATTCACTGCAGGGATATCCAGCCTTACTTCGAGTCAGAGCATCTCGGTGTCCTTTCCACTTCAGGCCACAAACTCAGGGTCCCTCTCACATACCTGCTGCTGAGAGAAGCCTCCTCTTGAGGTGCTTGTGGAAACTTGGTATCCCTCTTGAGTCGAAGCCAGGGACTAAGCTCTCATCTCGAGTAGATTTGGGGTCCACGGAGACCTTTTGTGTTGCTCCAGTGACCTCTGGATCCCTCTAGACTTGAGACAGTGATCTTGGGTTTTCTCTGGAGTGCCATTAAGGAAATCAAGGCTCCTTTCACGTTTGATGTGGAACACGGAATTGCTCTGCACGCAGTGCAGGGGAATCGGGCATCATCTCGCGGCGAGGGGGAAGTCTCATGGTTTTTCTCGAGTTGTGGCCGGAACTTGGGGTATATTCTCGAGTTACGACGGGGAGGGCCTTTCCAGACATGTGTTTGTTCAGCGACTTCAGGACTCCTGCCTAGGTGCGAGGGACACCTCGGGATTCTCCTCGATTCTTGGCATGGCAATTGGGACGCGTCTTCATGTGAGGCGGGAGACCCAGGGTCCCTTTCCACGTGCCACAGGGTTCCTGTGACTCCTATCCATTTTCAAGAGGAGTCAGGCATCGTCTCCTTTGGAAGCATTGATCTCCGCCCACCTCTCGAGTTTTCAAAGGATGTGAGGCCTCCGGTCGCGATGAGGCGGAGATCTAGGACTTTCTCGGTGTTCTCCACAGGGGATTCAGACATCCCTTCGTCTTGGGAGATGCAAGACGATCCTGCATTCAATTCACTGCAGGGATATCCAGCCTTACTTCGAGTCAGAGCATCTCGGTGTCCTTTCCACTTCAGGCCACAAACTCAGGGTCCCTCTCACATACCTGCTGCTGAGAGAAGCCTCCTCTTGAGGTGCTTGTGGAAACTTGGTATCCCTCTTGAGTCGAAGCCAGGGACTAAGCTCTCATCTCGAGTAGATTTGGGGTCCATGGAGCCCTTTGGTGTTGCTCCAGTGACCTCTGGATCCCTCTAGACTTGAGACAGTGATCTTGGGTTTTCTCTGGAGTGCCATTAAGGAAATCAAGGCTCCTTTCACGTTTGAGGTGGAACACGGAATTGCTCTGCACGCAGTGCAGGGGAATCGGGCATCATCTCGCGGCGAGGGGGAAGTCTCATGGTTTTTCTCGAGTTGTGGCCGGAACTTGGGGTATATTCTCGAGTTACGACGGGGAGGGCCTTTCCAGACATGTGTTTGTTCAGCGACTTCAGGACTCCTGCCTAGGTGCGAGGGACAACTCGGGATTCTCCTCGAGTCTTGGCATGGCAGTTGGGATGCGTCTAAACGTGAGGCGGGAGACCCAGTATCCCTTTCCACGTGCCACAGGGATCCTGAGACTCCTATCCATTTTCAAGAGGAGTCAGGCATCGTCTCCTTTGGAAGCATTGATCCCCGTGGACCTCTCGAGTTTTCTAAGGATGTGAGGCCTCCGGTCGCGATGAGGCAGAGAACTAGGTCTATCTCTGTGGTCTCCACAGGGGATTCAGACATCCCTTAGTCTTGGGAGATGCAAGACGAGCCTGCATTAAATTCACTGCAGGGATATCCGGCCTTACTTCGAGTCAGAGCATCTCAGTGTCCATTCCACTTGAGGCCACAAACTCAGGGTCCCTCTCACATACCTGTAGCTGAGAGAAGCCTCCTCTTGAGGTGCTTGTGGAAAGTTGGTATTCCTCTTGAGTCGAAGCCAGGGACTAAGCTCTCATCTCGAGTTGATTTGGGGTCCACGGAGCCCTTTCGTGTTGGTAAAGTGACCTCAGGATCCCTCTAGACTTGAGACAGTGATCTTTGGTTTTCTCTAGAGTGCCATCAAGGAAATCAAGGCTCCTTTCACGTTTGATGTGGAACACGTAATTGCTCTGCACGCAGTGCAGGGGAATCGGGCCTCATCTTGCAGCGAGGGGGAAGTCTCATGGTTTTTCTCGAGTTGCGGCCGGAACCTGGGGTATATTCTCGAGTTACGACGGCGAGGGCCCTTCCAGACACGTGTTTGTTCAGCGACGTCAGGACTCCTGCCTAGGTGCCAGGGACACCTCTGGATTCTCCTCGTGTCTTGACATGGCAATTGGGACGCGTCTCCACGTGAGGCGGGAGACCCAGGGTCCCTTTCCACGTGCCACAGGGATCCTGGGACTCCTATCCATTTTCAAGAGGAGTCAGGCATCGTCTCCTTTGGAAGCATTGATCTCCGCGGACCTCTCGAGTTTTCAAAGGATGTGAGGCTTCTGGTCGCGATGAGGCGGAGAACTAGGTCTTTCTCTATGGTCTCCACAGGGGATTCAGACATCCCTTCGTCTTGGGAGATGCAAGACGAGCCTGCATTCAATTCACTGCAGGGATATCCGGCCTTATTTCGAGTCAGAGCTTCTCAGTGTCCATTCCACTTGAGGTCACAAACTCAGGGTCCCTCTCACATACCTGTAGCTGAGAGAAGCCTCCTCTTGAGGTGCTTGTGGAAAGTTGGTATTCCTCTTGAGTCGAAGCCAGGGACTAAGCTCTCATCTCGAGTTGATTTTGAGTCCACGGAGCCCTTTCGTGTTGCTCCAGTGACCTCAGGATCCCTCTAATCTAGAGACAGTGACTTTGGGTTTTCTCTGGAGTGCCATCAAGGAAATCAAGGCTCCTTTCACCTTTGATGTGGAACACGGAATTGCTCTGCACGCATTGCAGGGGAATCGGGCCTCTTCTGGCGGCGAGGGGGAAGTCTCATGGTTTTTCTCGAGTTGTGGCCGGAACCTGGGGTATATTCTCGAGTTACGACGGGGAGGGCCCTTCCAGACGCGTGTTTTTTCAGCAACTTCAGGACTCCTGCCTAGGTGCGAGGGACACCTCGGGATTCTCCTCGAGTCTTGGCATGGCAATTGGGACGCGTCTCCACGTGAGGCGGGAGACCCAGTGTCCCTTTCCACGTGCCACAGGGATCCTGGGACTCCTATCCATTTTCAAGAGGAGTCAGGCATCGTCTCCTTTGGAAGCATTGATCTCCGCGGACCTCTCGAGTTTTCAAAGGATGTGAGGCCTCCGGTCGCGTTGAGGCGACGGACTAGGTCTCTCTGTGGTTTCCACAGGGGATTCAGACATCCCTTCGTCTTGGGAGATGCAAGACGAGCCTGCATTCAATTCACTGCAGGGATATCCAGCCTTACTTCGAGTCAGAGCATCTCGGTGTCCTTTCCACTTGACGCCACAAACTCAGGGTCCCTCTCACATACCTGCTGCTGAGAGAAGCCTCCTCTTGAGGTGCTTGTGGAAACTTGGTATCCCTCTTGAGTCGAAGCCAGGGACTAAGCTCTCATCTCGAGTAGATTTGGGGTCCACGGAGCCGTTTGTTGTTGCTCCAGTGACCTCTGGATCCCTCTAGACTTGAGACAGTGATCTTGGGTTTTCTCTAGAGTGCCATTAAGGAAATCAAGGCTCCTTTCACGTTTGATGTGGAACACGGAATTGCTCTGCACGCAGTGCAGGGGAATCGGGCCTCATCTCGCGGCGAGGGGGAAGTCTCATGGTTTTTCTCGAGTTGTGGCCGGAACTTGGGGTATACTCTCGAGTTACGACGGGGAGGGCCTTTCCAGACATGTGTTTGTTCAGCGACTTCAGGACTCCTGCCTAGGTGCGAGGGACACCTCGGGATTATCCTCGAGTCTTGGCATGGCAATTGGGATGCGTCTAAACGTGAGGCGGGAGACCCAGTGTCCCTTTCCACGTGCCACAGGGATCCTGAGACTCCTATCCATTTTCAAGAGGAGTCAGGCATCGTCTCCTTTGGAAGCATTGATCCCCGTGGACCTCTCGAGTTTTCTAAGGATGTGAGGCCTCCGGTCGCGATGAGGCGGAGAACTAGGTCTATCTCTGTGGTCTCCACAGGGGATTCAGACATCCCTTCGTCTTGGGAGATGCAAGACGAGCCTGCATTAAATTCACTGCAGGGATATCCGGCCTTACTTCGAGTCAGAGCATCTCAGTGTCCATTCCACTTGAGGCCACAAACTCAGGGTCCCTCTCACATACCTGTAGCTGAGAGAAGCCTCCTCTTGAGGTGTTTGTGGAAAGTTGGTATTCCTCTTGAGTCGAAGCCAGGGACTAAGCTCTCATCTCGAGTTGATTTGGGTTCCACGGAGCCCTTTCGTGTTGCTAAAGTGACCTCAGGATCCCTCTAGACTTGAGACAGTGATCTTTGGTTTTCTCTAGAGTGCCATCAAGGAAATCAAGGCTCCTTTCACGTTTGATGTGGAACACGTAATTGCTCTGCACGCAGTGCAGGGGAATCGGGCCTCATCTTGCAGCGAGGGGGAAGTCTCATGGTTTTTCTCGAGTTGCGGCCGGAACCTGGGGTATATTCTCGAGTTACGACGGGGAGGGCCCTTCCAGACACGTGTTTGTTCAGCGACGTCAGGACTCCTGCCTAGGTGCGAGGGACACCTCGGGATTCTCCTCGAGTCTTGGCATGGCAATTGGGACGCGTCTCCACCTGAGGCGGGAGACCCAGGGTCCCTTTACACGTGCCACAGGGATCCTGGGACTCCTATCCATTTTCAAGAGGAGTCAGGCATCGTCTCCTTTGGAAGCATTGATCTCCGCGGACCTTTCGAGTTTTCAAAGGATGTGAGGCCTCCGTTCGCGTTGAGGCGGAGGACTAGGTCTTTCTCTGTGGTCTCCACAGGGGATTCAGACAACCCTTCTTCTTGGGAGATGCAAGACGAGCCTGCATTCAGTTCACTGCAGGGATATCCGGCCTTACTTCGAGGCAGAGCATCTCGGTGTCCATTCCACTTGAGGCCACAAACGCAGGGTCCCTCTCACATACCTGTAGCTGAGAGAAGCCTCCTCTTGAGGTGCTTGTGGAAAGTTGGTATTCCTCTTGAGTCGAAGCCAGGGACTAAGCACTTATCTCGAGTTGATTTGGGGTCCATGGAGCCCTTTCGTGTTGCTCCAGTGACCTCAGAATCCCTCTAGACTTGAGACAGCGATCTTGGGTTTTCTCTGGAGTGCCATCAAGGAAATCAAGGCTCCTTTCACGTTTGATGTGGAACAGGCAATTGCTCTGCACGCAGTGCAGGGGAATCGGGCCTCATCTCGGGGCGAGGGGGAAGTCTCATGGTTTTTCTCGAGTTGCGGCCGGAACCTGGGGTATATTCTCGAGTTACGACGGGGAGGGCCCTTCCAGACACGTGTTTGTTCAGCGAAGTCAGGACTCCTGCCTAGGTGCGAGGGACCCCTCGGGATTCTCCTCGAGTCTTGGCATGGCAATTGGGACGCGTCTCCACGTGAGGCGGGAGACCCAGGGTCCCTTTGACGTGCCACAGGGATCCTGGGACTCCTATCCATTTTCAAGAGGAGTCAGGCCTCGTCTCCTTTGGAAGCATTGATCTCCGCAGACCTCTCAAGTTCTCAAAGGATGTGAGGCCTCCGGTCGCGATGAGGCGGAGAACTAGGTCTTTCTCTGTGGTCTTCACAGGGGATTCAGACATCCCTTCGTCTTGGGAGATGCAAGACGAGCCTGCATTCAATTCACTGCAGGGATATCCAGCCTTACTTCGAGTCAGAGCATCTCAGTGTCCATTCCACTTGAGGCCACAACTCAGGGTCCCTCTCACACACCTGTAGCTGAGAGAAGCCTCCACTTGAGGTGCTTGTGGAAAGTTGGTATTCCTCTTGAGTCGAAGCCAGGGACTAAGATATCATCTCGAGTTAATTTGGGGTACACGGAGCCTTTTCGTGTTGCTCCAGTGGCCTCTGGATCCCTCTAGACTTGAGACAGTGATCTTGGGTTTTCTCTGGAGTGCCATCAAGGAAATCAAGGCTCCTTTCACGTTTGATGTGGAACACGGAATTGCTCTGCACGCAGTGCATGGGAATCGGGCTTCATCTCGCGGCCAGGGGGAAGTCTCATATTTTTTCTCGAGTTGCGGCCGGAACCTGGGGTATATTCTCGAGTTACGACGGCGAGGGCCCTTCCAGACACGTGTTTGTTCAGCGACTTCAGGACTCCTGCCTAGGTGCGAGGGACACCTCGGAATTCTCCTCGAGTCTTGTCATGGCAATTGGGACACGTCTCCACGTGAAGCGGGAGACCCAGTGTCCCTATCCACGTGCCACAGGGATCCTGGGACTCCTATCCATTTTCAAGAGGAGTCAGGCGTCGTCTCCTTTGGAAGCATTGTTCTGCGCGGAACTCTCGAGTTTTCAAAGGATGTGAGGGCTCCAGTCTCGATGAGGCGGAGAACTAGGTCTTTCTCTGTGGTCTCCACAGGGGATTCAGACATCCCTTCGTCTTGGGAGATGCAAGACGAGCCTGCATTCAATTCACTGCAGGGATATCCGGCCTTACTTCGATTCAGAGCATCTCGGTGTCCATTTTACTTGAGGCCACAAACTCAGGGTCCCTCTCACATACCTGTAGCGGAGAGAAGCCTCCTCTTGAGGTGCTTGTGGAAAGATGGTATTCCTCTTGAGTCGAAGCCAGGGACTAAGCTCTCATCTCGAGTTGATTTGGGGTCCACGGAGCGCTTTCGTGTTGCTCCAGTGACCTCAGGATCCCTCTAGACTTGTGACAGTGATCTTGGGTTTTCTCTGGAGTGCCATCAAGGAAATCAAGGCTCCTTTCACGTATGATGTGGAACACGGAATTGCTCTGCACGCAGTGCAGGGGAATTGGGCCTCATCTCGCGGCGAGGGGGAAGTCTCAAGGTGTTTCTCGAGTTGCGGCCGGAACCTGCGTTATATTCTCGACTTACGACGGGGAGGGGCCTTCCAGACACGTTTTGTTCAGCGACGTCAGGACTCCTACCTAGGTGTGAGGGACACCTCTCGATTCTCCTCGAGTCTTGACATGGCAATTGGGACTTGTCTCCACGTGAGGCGGGAGACCAGGGTCCCTTTCCACGTGCCACACGGATTCTGGGACTCCTATCCATTTTCAAGAGGAGTTAGGCATCGTCTCCTTTGGAAGCATTGATCTCCGTGGACCTCTCGACTTTTCAAAGGATATGAGGCTTCCGGTCGCGATGAGGTGGAGAACTATGTCTTTCTCTGTGGTCTCCACAGGGGATTCAGACATCCCTTCGTCTTGGTAGATGCAAGAAGAGCCTGCATTCAATTCACTGCAGGGATATCCGGCTTAACTTCGAGTCAGAGGTTCTCGGTGTCCATTCCACTTGAAGCCACAAACTCAGGGTCCCTCTCTCATACCTGTAGCTGAGAGAAGCCTCCTCTTGAGGTGCTTGTGGAAAGTTGGTATTCCTCTTGAGTCGAAGCCAGGGACTAAGCTCTAATCTCGAGTTGATTTGGGGTCCACGGAGCCCTTTCGTGTTGCTACAGTGACCTCAGGATCCCTCTAGACTTGAGACAGTGATCTTGGGTTTTCTCTGGAGTGTCATTAAGGAAATCGAGGCTCCTGTCAAGTTTGATGTGGAACACGGAATTGCTCTGCACCAAGTGCAGGGGAATCGGGCCTCATCTCGCAGCGAGGGGGAAGTCTCATGGTTTTTCTCGAGTTGCCGCCAGAACCTGGGGTATATTCTCGAGTTATGACGGGGAGGACCCTTCCAGACACGTGTTTGTTCAGCGACGTCAGGACTCCTGCCTAGGTGCGAGGGACACCTCGGGATTCTCCTCGAGTCTTGGCATGGCAATTGGGACGCGTCTCCAAGTGAGGCGGGAGACCCAGGGTCCCTTTACACGTGCCACAGGGATCCTGGGACTCCTATCCATTTTCAAGAGGTGTCAGGCATCGTCTCCTTTGGAAGCATTGATCTCCGCGGACCTCTCGAGTTTTCAAAGGATGTGAGGTCTTCGTTCGCTTTGAGGCGGAGTACTAGGTCTTTCTCTGTGGTCTATACATGGGATTCAGGCATCCCTTCATCTTGGGAGATGCAAGACGAGCCTGCATTCAATTCACTTATGGGATATCCGGCCTTACTTCGAGTCAGAGCATCTCGGTGTCCATTCCACTTGAGGCCACAAACTCAGGGTCCCTCTCACATACCTGTAGCTGAGAGAAGCCTCCTCTTGAGGTGCTTGTGGAAAGTTGGTATTCCTCTTGAGTCGAAGCCAGGGACTAAGCTCTCATCTCGAGTTGATTTGGGGTCCACGGAGCCCTTTCGTGTTGCTCCAGTGACCTCAGGATCCCTCTAGGCTTGAGACAGTGATCTTGGGTTTTCTCTGGGGTGCCATCAAGGAAATCAAGGCTCCTTTCACGTTTGATGTGGAACACGGAATTGCTCTGCACGCAGTGCAGGGGAATCGGGGCTCATCTCGTGGTGAAGGGGAAATCTCATGGTTTTTCTCGAGTTGCGGCCAGAACCTGGGGTATATTCTCGAGTTACGACGGGGAGGGCCCTTCCAGACACGTGTTTTTTCAGCGACTTCAGGACTCCTGCCTAGGTGCGTGGGACACCTCGGGATTCTCCTCGAGTCTTGGCATGGCAATTGGGACGCGTCTCCACGTGAGGCGGGAGACCCAGGATCCCTTTGACGTGCCACAGGGATCCTGGGACTCCTATCCATTTTCAAGAGGAGTCAGGCCTCGTCTCCTTTGGAAGCATTGATCTCCGCAGACCTCTCAAGTTCTCAAAGGATGTGAGGCCTCCGGTCGCGATGAGGCGGAGAACTAGGTCTTTCTCTGTGGTCTCCACAGGGGATTCAGACATCCCTTCGTCTTGGGAGATGCAAGACGAGCCTGCATTCAATTCACTGCAGGGATATCCAGCCTTACTTCGAGTCAGAGCATCTCAGTGTCCATTCCACTTGAGGTCACAAACTCAGGGTTCCTCTCACACACCTGTAGCTGAGAGAATCCTCCTCTTGAGGTTGTTTGTGGAAAGTTGGTATTCCTCTTGAGTCGAAGCCAGGGACTAAGATATCATCTCGAGTTGATTTGGGGTACACGGAGCCTTTTCGTGTTGCTCCAGTGACCTCAGGATCCCTCTAGACTTGAGACAGTGATCTTGGGTTTTCTCTGGAGTGCCATTAAGGAAATCAAGGCTCCTTTCACGTTTGATGTGGAACACGGAATTGCTCTGCACGCAGTGCAGGGGAATCGGGCCTCATCTCGTGGTGAAGGGGAAATCTCATGGTTTTTCTCGAGTTGCGGCCGGAACCTGGGGTATATTCTCGAGTTACGACGGGGAGGGCCCTTCCAGACACGTGATTGTTCAGCGAAGTCAGGACTCCTGCCTAGGTGCGAGGGACAACTCGGGATTCTCCTCGAGTCTTGGCATGGCAATTGGGACGCGTCTCCACGTGAGGCGGGAGACCCAGGGTCCCTTTCCACGTGCCACAGGGATCCTGGGACTCCTATCCATTTTCAAGAGGAGTCAGGCATCGTCTCCTTTGGAAGCATTGATCTCCGAAGACCTCTCAAGTTCTCATAGGATGTGAGGCCTCCGGTCGCGATGAGACGGAGGACTAGGTCTTTCTCTGTCGTCTCCACAGGGGATTCAGACATCCCTTCGTCTTGGGAGATGCAAGACAAGCCTGCATTCAATTCACTGCAGGGATATCCAGGCTTACATCGAGTCAGAGCATCTCGGTGTCCATTCCACTTGAGGCCACAAACACAGGGTCCCTCTTACATACCTGTAGCTGAGAGAAGCCTCCTCTTGAGGTGCTTGTGGAAAGTTGGTATTCCTCTTGAGTCGAAGCCAGGGACTAAGCTCTCATCTCGAGTTGATTTGGGGTGCACGGAGCCCTTTCGTGTTGCTAAAGTGACCTCAGGATCCCTCTAGACTTGAGACAGTGATCTTGGGTTTTCTCTAGAGTGCCATTAAGGAAATCAAGGCTCCTTTCACGTTTGATGTGGAACACGGAACTGCTCTGCACGCAGTCCAGGGGAATCGGGCCTCATCTTGCAGCGAGGGGGAAATCTCATGGTTTTTCTCGAGTTGCGGCCGGAACCTGGGGTATATGCTCGAGTTATGATGGGGAGGGCCCTTCGAGACACGTGTTTGTTCAGCAACGTCAGGACTCCTGAATAGGTGCGAGGGACACCTCGGGATTTTCCTCGACTCTTGGCATGGCAATTGGGACGCGGCTCCACCTGAGGCGGGACCCAGGGTCCCTTCCCACGTGCCACAGGGATCCTAGGACTCCTATCCATTTTCAATAGGAGTCAGGCATCGTCTCCTTTGGAAGCATTGATCTCCGCGGACCTCTCGAGTTTTCAAAGGATGTGAGGCCTCCGGTCGCGATGAGGCAGAGAATTAGGTCTTTCTCTGTCGTCTCCACAGGGGATTCAAACATCCCTTCGTCTTGGGAGATGCAAGACGAGCCTGCATTCAATTCACTGCAGGGATATCCGGCCTTACTTCGAGTCAGAGCATCTCGGTTTCCGTTCCACTTGAGGCCACAAACTCAGGGGCCCTCTCACATACCTGTAGATGAGAGAAGCCTCCTCTTGAGGTGCTTGTGGAAACTTGGTATTCCTCTTGAGTCGAAGCCCGGGACTAAGCTCTCATCAGAAGTTGATTTGGGGTCCACGGAGCCCTTTGGTGTTGCTCCAGTGACCTCAGGATCCCTCTAGACTTGAGACAGTGATCTTGGGTTTCCTCTGGAGTGCCATCAAAGAAATCAAGGCTCCTTTCAGGTTTAATGTGGAACACGGAATTGCTCTGCACGCAGTGCAGGGGAATCGGGCCTCATCTCGCGGCGAGGTGTAAGTCTCATGATGTTTCTCGATTTGTGGCCGGAACCTGGGGTATATTCTCGAGTTACGACGGGGAGGGCCCTTCCAGACACGTGTTTGTTCAGCGACGTCAGGACTCCTGCCTAGGTGCGAGGGACACCTCGGGATTCTCCTCGAATCTTGGCATGGCAATTGGGACGCGTCTCCACATGAGGCGGGAGACCCAGGGTCCCTTCCCACGTGCCACAGGGATCCTGGGACTCCTATCCATTTTCAAGAGGAGTCAGGCATCGTCTCCTTTGGAAGCATTGATCTCCGTGGATCTCTCGAGTTTTCAAAGGATGTGAGGACTCCGGTCGCGATGAGGCAGAGAACTAGGTCTTTCTCTGTGGTCTCCAAAGGGGATTCAGACATCCCTTCGTCTTGGGAGATGCAAGACGAGCCTGCATTCAATTCACTGTTGGGATATCCGGCCTTACTTCGAGTGAGAGCATCTCAGTGTCCATTCCACTTGAGGCCACAAATTCAGGGTCCCTCTCAGATACCTGTAGCTGAGAGAAGCCTCCTCTTGAGGTGCTGGTGGAAAGTTGGTATTCCTCTTTAGTTGAAGCTAGGGACTAAGCAAGCTCTCATCTCGAGTTGATTTGGGGTCCACGGAGCCCTTTCGTATTTCGACAGTGACTTCAGGATCCCTCTAGACTTGAGACAGTGATCTTGGGTTTTCTCTGGAATGCCATCAAGGAAATCAAGGCTCCGTTCACATTTGATGTGGAACACGGAATTCCTCTGCACGCAGTGTAGGGGAATCGGGCCTCATCTCGCGGCGAGGGGGCAGTCTCATGGTTTTTCTCGAGTTGCGGCCGGAACCTGGGGTATATTCTCGAGTTACGACGGGGAGGGCCCTTCCAGACACGTGTTTGTTCAGCGACGTCAGGACTCCTGCCTAGGTGCGAGGGACACCTCGGGATTCTCTTCGAGTTTGGCCTGGCAATTAGGACGCGTCTCCACGTGAGGCGGGAGACCCAGGGTACCTTTCCAAGTTCCACAGGGATCCTGGAACTCCTATCCATTTTCAAGAGGAGTCAGGCATCGTCTCCTTTGGAAGCATTGATCTCCGCGGACCTTTCGAATTTTCAAATGATGTGAGGTCTCCGGCCGCGATGAGGCGGAGAACTAGGTCTTTCTCTGTGGTCTCCACAGGGGATTCAGAAATCCCTTCGTCTTGGGAGATGCAAGACGAGCCTGCATTCAATTCACTGCAGGGATATCCGGCCTTACTTCGAGTCAGAGCATCTCGGTGTCCATTCCACTTGAGGCCACAAACTCAGGGTCCCTCTCACATAACTGTAGCTGAGAGAAGCCTCCTCTTGAGGTGCTTGTGGAAAGTTGGTATTCCTCTTGAGTCGAAGCCAGGGACTAAGCTCTCATCTCGAGTTGATTTGGGGTCCACGGAGCATTTTGGTGTTGCTCCAGTGACCTCTGGATCCCTCTAGACTTGAGACAGTGATCTTGGGTTTTCTCTGGAGTACCATTAAGGAAATCAAGGCTCTTTTCACGTTTGATGTGGAACACGGAATTGCTCTGCACGCAGTGCAGGGGAATCGGGCATCATCTCGCGGCGAGGGGGAAGTCTCATGGTTTTTCTCGAGTTGTGGCCGGAACTTCGGGTATATTCTCGAGTTACGACGGGGAGGGCCTTTCCAGACATGTGTTTGTTCAGCGACTTCAGGACTCCTGCCTAGGTGCGAGGGACAACTCGGGATTCTCCTCGAGTCTTGGCATGGCAATTGGGATGCGTCTAAACGTGAGGCGGGAGACCCAGTTTCCCTTTCCACGTGCCACAGGGATCCTGAGACTCCTATCCATTTTCAAGAGGAGTCAGTCATCGTCTCCTTTGCAAGCATTGATCCCCGTGGACCTCTCGAGTTTTCTAAGGATGTGAGGCCTCCGGTCGCGATGAGGCGGAGAACTAGGTTTATCTCTGTGGTCTCCACAGGGGATTCAGACATCCCTTCGTCTTGGGAGATGCAAGACGAGCCTGCATTAAATTTACTGCAGGGATATCCGGCCTTACTTCGAGTCAGAGCATCTCAGTGTCCATTCCACTTGAGGCCACAAACTCAGGGTCCCTCTCACATACCTGTAGCTGAGAGAAGCCTCCTCTTGAAGTGCTTGTGGAAAGTTGGTATTCCTCTTGAGTCGAAGCCAGGGACTAAGCTCTCATCTCGAGTTGATTTGGGGTCCTAGGAGCCCTTTCGTGTTGCTCCAGTGACATCAGGATCCCTCTAGACTGGAGACAGTGATCTTGGGTTTTCTCTGGAGTGCCATCAAGGAAATAAAGGGTCCTATCATGTTTGATGTGGAACACGGAATTGCTCTGCACGCAGTGCAGTGGAATCGGGCCTCATCTCGCAGCGAGGGGGAAGTCTCATGGTTTTTCTCGAGTTGCGGCCGGAACCTGGGGTATATTCTCGAGTTACGACGGGGAGGGCCCTTCCAGACACGTGTTTGTTCAGCGACATCAGGACTCCTGCCTAGGTGCGAGGGACACCTCGGGATTCTCCTCGAGTCTTGGCATGGCAATTGGGACGCGTCTCCACGTGAGGCGGGAGACCCAGGGTCCCTTTCCACGTGCCACAGGGTTCCTGTGACTCCTATCCATTTTCAAGAGGAGTCAGGCATCGTTTCCTTTGGAAGCATTGATCTCCGCCCACCTCTCGAGTTTTCAAAGGATGTGAGGCCTCCGGTCGCGATGAGGCGGAGATCTAGGACTTTCTCGGTGTTCTCCACAGGGGATTCAGACATCCCTTCGTCTTGGGAGATGCAAGACGATCCTGCATTCAATTCACTGCAGGGATATCTAGCCTTACTTCGAGTCAGAGCATCTCGGTGTCCTTTCCACTTCAGGCCACAAACTCAGGGTCCCTCTCACATACCTGCTGCTGAGAGAAGCCTCCTCTTGAGGTGCTTGTGGAAACTTGGTATCCCTCTTGAGTCGAAGCCAGGGACTAAGCTCTCATCTCGAGTAGATTTGGGGTCCACGGAGACCTTTTGTGTTGCTCCAGTGACCTCTGGATCCCTCTAGACTTGAGACAGTGATCTTGGGTTTTCTCTGGAGTGCCATTAAGGAAATCAAGGCTCCTTTCACGTTTGATGTGGAACACGGAATTGCTCTGCACGCAGTGCAGGGGAATCGGGCATCATCTCGCGGCGAGGGGGAAGTCTCATGGTTTTTCTCGAGTTGTGGCCGGAACTTGGGGTATATTCTCGAGTTACGACGGGGAGGGCCTTTCCAGACATGTGTTTGTTCAGCGACTTCAGGACTCCTGCCTAGGTGCGAGGGACACCTCGGGATTCTCCTCGATTCTTGGCATGGCAATTGGGACGCGTCTTCATGTGAGGCGGGAGACCCAGGGTCCCTTTCCACGTGCCACAGGGTTCCTGTGACTCCTATCCATTTTCAAGAGGAGTCAGGCATCGTCTCCTTTGGAAGCATTGATCTCCGCCCACCTCTCGAGTTTTCAAAGGATGTGAGGCCTCCGGTCGCGATGAGGCGGAGATCTAGGACTTTCTCGGTGTTCTCCACAGGGGATTCAGACATCCCTTCGTCTTGGGAGATGCAAGACGATCCTGCATTCAATTCACTGCAGGGATATCCAGCCTTACTTCGAGTCAGAGCATCTCGGTGTCCTTTCCACTTCAGGCCACAAACTCAGGGTCCATCTCACATACCTGCTGCTGAGAGAAGCCTCCTCTTGAGGTGCTTGTGGAAACTTGGTATCCCTCTTGAGTCGAAGCCAGGGACTAAGCTCTCATCTCGAGTAGATTTGGGGTCCATGGAGCCCTTTGGTGTTGCTCCAGTGACCTCTGGATCCCTCTAGACTTGAGACAGTGATCTTGGGTTTTCTCTGGAGTGCCATTAAGGAAATCAAGGCTCCTTTCACGTTTGAGGTGGAACACGGAATTGCTCTGCACGCAGTGCAGGGGAATCGGGCATCATCTCGCGGCGAGGGGGAAGTCTCATGGTTTTTCTCGAGTTGTGGCCGGAACTTGGGGTATATTCTCGAGTTACGACGGGGAGGGCCTTTCCAGACATGTGTTTGTTCAGCGACTTCAGGACTCCTGCCTAGGTGCGAGGGACAACTCGGGATTCTCCTCGAGTCTTGGCATGGCAGTTGGGATGCGTCTAAACGTGAGGCGGGAGACCCAGTATCCCTTTCCACGTGCCACAGGGATCCTGAGACTCCTATCCATTTTCAAGAGGAGTCAGGCATCGTCTCCTTTGGAAGCATTGATCCCCGTGGACCTCTCGAGTTTTCTAAGGATGTGAGGCCTCCGGTCGCGATGAGGCAGAGAACTAGGTCTATCTCTGTGGTCTCCACAGGGGATTCAGACATCCCTTAGTCTTGGGAGATGCAAGACGAGCCTGCATTAAATTCACTGCAGGGATATCCGGCCTTACTTCGAGTCAGAGCATCTCAGTGTCCATTCCACTTGAGGCCACAAACTCAGGGTCCCTCTCACATACCTGTAGCTGAGAGAAGCCTCCTCTTGAGGTGCTTGTGGAAAGTTGGTATTCCTCTTGAGTCGAAGCCAGGGACTAAGCTCTCATCTCGAGTTGATTTGGGGTCCACGGAGCCCTTTCGTGTTGGTAAAGTGACCTCAGGATCCCTCTAGACTTGAGACAGTGATCTTTGGTTTTCTCTAGAGTGCCATCAAGGAAATCAAGGCTCCTTTCACGTTTGATGTGGAACACGTAATTGCTCTGCACGCAGTGCAGGGGAATCGGGCCTCATCTTGCAGCGAGGGGGAAGTCTCATGGTTTTTCTCGAGTTGCGGCCGGAACCTGGGGTATATTCTCGAGTTACGACGGCGAGGGCCCTTCCAGACACGTGTTTGTTCAGCGACGTCAGGACTCCTGCCTAGGTGCCAGGGACACCTCTGGATTCTCCTCGTGTCTTGACATGGCAATTGGGACGCGTCTCCACGTGAGGCGGGAGACCCAGGGTCCCTTTCCACGTGCCACAGGGATCCTGGGACTCCTATCCATTTTCAAGAGGAGTCAGGCATCGTCTCCTTTGGAAGCATTGATCTCCGCGGACCTCTCGAGTTTTCAAAGGATGTGAGGCTTCTGGTCGCGATGAGGCGGAGAACTAGGTCTTTCTCTATGGTCTCCACAGGGGATTCAGACATCCCTTCGTCTTGGGAGATGCAAGACGAGCCTGCATTCAATTCACTGCAGGGATATCCGGCCTTATTTCGAGTCAGAGCTTCTCAGTGTCCATTCCACTTGAGGTCACAAACTCAGGGTCCCTCTCACATACCTGTAGCTGAGAGAAGCCTCCTCTTGAGGTGCTTGTGGAAAGTTGGTATTCCTCTTGAGTCGAAGCCAGGGACTAAGCTCTCATCTCGAGTTGATTTTGAGTCCACGGAGCCCTTTCGTGTTGCTCCAGTGACCTCAGGATCCCTCTAATCTAGAGACAGTGACTTTGGGTTTTCTCTGGAGTGCCATCAAGGAAATCAAGGCTCCTTTCACCTTTGATGTGGAACACGGAATTGCTCTGCACGCATTGCAGGGGAATCGGGCCTCTTCTGGCGGCGAGGGGGAAGTCTCATGGTTTTTCTCGAGTTGTGGCCGGAACCTGGGGTATATTCTCGAGTTACGACGGGGAGGGCCCTTCCAGACGCGTGTTTTTTCAGCAACTTCAGGACTCCTGCCTAGGTGCGAGGGACACCTCGGGATTCTCCTCGAGTCTTGGCATGGCAATTGGGACGCGTCTCCACGTGAGGCGGGAGACCCAGTGTCCCTTTCCACGTGCCACAGGGATCCTGGGACTCCTATCCATTTTCAAGAGGAGTCAGGCATCGTCTCCTTTGGAAGCATTGATCTCCGCGGACCTCTCGAGTTTTCAAAGGATGTGAGGCCTCCGGTCGCGTTGAGGCGACGGACTAGGTCTCTCTGTGGTTTCCACAGGGGATTCAGACATCCCTTCGTCTTGGGAGATGCAAGACGAGCCTGCATTCAATTCACTGCAGGGATATCCAGCCTTACTTCGAGTCAGAGCATCTCGGTGTCCTTTCCACTTGACGCCACAAAC
Organism: Dama dama; assembly: GCF_033118175.1. Classification (NCBI taxonomy): domain Eukaryota; kingdom Metazoa; phylum Chordata; class Mammalia; order Artiodactyla; family Cervidae; genus Dama; species Dama dama. The sequence continues at coordinate 987,260 of NW_026870961.1, forward strand.
TCAGGGTCCCTCTCACATACCTGCTGCTGAGAGAAGCCTCCTCTTGAGGTGCTTGTGGAAACTTGGTATCCCTCTTGAGTCGAAGCCAGGGACTAAGCTCTCATCTCGAGTAGATTTGGGGTCCACGGAGCCGTTTGTTGTTGCTCCAGTGACCTCTGGATCCCTCTAGACTTGAGACAGTGATCTTGGGTTTTCTCTAGAGTGCCATTAAGGAAATCAAGGCTCCTTTCACGTTTGATGTGGAACACGGAATTGCTCTGCACGCAGTGCAGGGGAATCGGGCCTCATCTCGCGGCGAGGGGGAAGTCTCATGGTTTTTCTCGAGTTGTGGCCGGAACTTGGGGTATACTCTCGAGTTACGACGGGGAGGGCCTTTCCAGACATGTGTTTGTTCAGCGACTTCAGGACTCCTGCCTAGGTGCGAGGGACACCTCGGGATTATCCTCGAGTCTTGGCATGGCAATTGGGATGCGTCTAAACGTGAGGCGGGAGACCCAGTGTCCCTTTCCACGTGCCACAGGGATCCTGAGACTCCTATCCATTTTCAAGAGTAGTCAGGCATCGTCTCCTTTGGAAGCATTGATCCCCGTGGACCTCTCGAGTTTTCTAAGGATGTGAGGCCTCCGGTCGCGATGAGGCGGAGAACTAGGTCTATCTCTGTGGTCTCCACAGGGGATTCAGACATCCCTTCGTCTTGGGAGATGCAAGACGAGCCTGCATTAAATTCACTGCAGGGATATCCGGCCTTACTTCGAGTCAGAGCATCTCAGTGTCCATTCCACTTGAGGCCACAAACTCAGGGTCCCTCTCACATACCTGTAGCTGAGAGAAGCCTCCTCTTGAGGTGTTTGTGGAAAGTTGGTATTCCTCTTGAGTCGAAGCCAGGGACTAAGCTCTCATCTCGAGTTGATTTGGGTTCCACGGAGCCCTTTCGTGTTGCTAAAGTGACCTCAGGATCCCTCTAGACTTGAGACAGTGATCTTTGGTTTTCTCTAGAGTGCCATCAAGGAAATCAAGGCTCCTTTCACGTTTGATGTGGAACACGTAATTGCTCTGCACGCAGTGCAGGGGAATCGGGCCTCATCTTGCAGCGAGGGGGAAGTCTCATGGTTTTTCTCGAGTTGCGGCCGGAACCTGGGGTATATTCTCGAGTTACGACGGGGAGGGCCCTTCCAGACACGTGTTTGTTCAGCGACGTCAGGACTCCTGCCTAGGTGCGAGGGACACCTCGGGATTCTCCTCGAGTCTTGGCATGGCAATTGGGACGCGTCTCCACCTGAGGCGGGAGACCCAGGGTCCCTTTACACGTGCCACAGGGATCCTGGGACTCCTATCCATTTTCAAGAGGAGTCAGGCATCGTCTCCTTTGGAAGCATTGATCTCCGCGGACCTTTCGAGTTTTCAAAGGATGTGAGGCCTCCGTTCGCGTTGAGGCGGAGGACTAGGTCTTTCTCTGTGGTCTCCACAGGGGATTCAGACAACCCTTCTTCTTGGGAGATGCAAGACGAGCCTGCATTCAGTTCACTGCAGGGATATCCGGCCTTACTTCGAGGCAGAGCATCTCGGTGTCCATTCCACTTGAGGCCACAAACGCAGGGTCCCTCTCACATACCTGTAGCTGAGAGAAGCCTCCTCTTGAGGTGCTTGTGGAAAGTTGGTATTCCTCTTGAGTCGAAGCCAGGGACTAAGCACTTATCTCGAGTTGATTTGGGGTCCATGGAGCCCTTTCGTGTTGCTCCAGTGACCTCAGAATCCCTCTAGACTTGAGACAGCGATCTTGGGTTTTCTCTGGAGTGCCATCAAGGAAATCAAGGCTCCTTTCACGTTTGATGTGGAACAGGCAATTGCTCTGCACGCAGTGCAGGGGAATCGGGCCTCATCTCGGGGCGAGGGGGAAGTCTCATGGTTTTTCTCGAGTTGCGGCCGGAACCTGGGGTATATTCTCGAGTTACGACGGGGAGGGCCCTTCCAGACACGTGTTTGTTCAGCGAAGTCAGGACTCCTGCCTAGGTGCGAGGGACCCCTCGGGATTCTCCTCGAGTCTTGGCATGGCAATTGGGACCCGTCTCCACGTGAGGCGGGAGACCCAGGGTCCCTTTGACGTGCCACAGGGATCCTGGGACTCCTATCCATTTTCAAGAGGAGTCAGGCCTCGTCTCCTTTGGAAGCATTGATCTCCGCAGACCTCTCAAGTTCTCAAAGGATGTGAGGCCTCCGGTCGCGATGAGGCGGAGAACTAGGTCTTTCTCTGTGGTCTTCACAGGGGATTCAGACATCCCTTCGTCTTGGGAGATGCAAGACGAGCCTGCATTCAATTCACTGCAGGGATATCCAGCCTTACTTCGAGTCAGAGCATCTCAGTGTCCATTCCACTTGAGGCCACAACTCAGGGTCCCTCTCACACACCTGTAGCTGAGAGAAGCCTCCACTTGAGGTGCTTGTGGAAAGTTGGTATTCCTCTTGAGTCGAAGCCAGGGACTAAGATATCATCTCGAGTTAATTTGGGGTACACGGAGCCTTTTCGTGTTGCTCCAGTGGCCTCTGGATCCCTCTAGACTTGAGACAGTGATCTTGGGTTTTCTCTGGAGTGCCATCAAGGAAATCAAGGCTCCTTTCACGTTTGATGTGGAACACGGAATTGCTCTGCACGCAGTGCATGGGAATCGGGCTTCATCTCGCGGCCAGGGGGAAGTCTCATATTTTTTCTCGAGTTGCGGCCGGAACCTGGGGTATATTCTCGAGTTACGACGGCGAGGGCCCTTCCAGACACGTGTTTGTTCAGCGACTTCAGGACTCCTGCCTAGGTGCGAGGGACACCTCGGGATTCTCCTCGAGTCTTGTCATGGCAATTGGGACACGTCTCCACGTGAAGCGGGAGACCCAGTGTCCCTATCCACGTGCCACAGGGATCCTGGGACTCCTATCCATTTTCAAGAGGAGTCAGGCGTCGTCTCCTTTGGAAGCATTGTTCTGCGCGGAACTCTCGAGTTTTCAAAGGATGTGAGGGCTCCAGTCTCGATGAGGCGGAGAACTAGGTCTTTCTCTGTGGTCTCCACAGGGGATTCAGACATCCCTTCGTCTTGGGAGATGCAAGACGAGCCTGCATTCAATTCACTGCAGGGATATCCGGCCTTACTTCGATTCAGAGCATCTCGGTGTCCATTTTACTTGAGGCCACAAACTCAGGGTCCCTCTCACATACCTGTAGCGGAGAGAAGCCTCCTCTTGAGGTGCTTGTGGAAAGATGGTATTCCTCTTGAGTCGAAGCCAGGGACTAAGCTCTCATCTCGAGTTGATTTGGGGTCCACGGAGCGCTTTCGTGTTGCTCCAGTGACCTCAGGATCCCTCTAGACTTGTGACAGTGATCTTGGGTTTTCTCTGGAGTGCCATCAAGGAAATCAAGGCTCCTTTCACGTATGATGTGGAACACGGAATTGCTCTGCACGCAGTGCAGGGGAATTGGGCCTCATCTCGCGGCGAGGGGGAAGTCTCAAGGTGTTTCTCGAGTTGCGGCCGGAACCTGCGTTATATTCTCGACTTACGACAGGGAGGGCCCTTCCAGACACGTGTTTGTTCAGCGACGTCAGGACTCCTACCTAGGTGTGAGGGACACCTCTCGATTCTCCTCGAGTCTTGACATGGCAATTGGGACTTGTCTCCACGTGAGGCGGGAGACCAGGGTCCCTTTCCACGTGCCACACGGATTCTGGGACTCCTATCCATTTTCAAGAGGAGTTAGGCATCGTCTCCTTTGGAAGCATTGATCTCCGTGGACCTCTCGACTTTTCAAAGGATATGAGGCTTCCGGTCGCGATGAGGTGGAGAACTATGTCTTTCTCTGTGGTCTCCACAGGGGATTCAGACATCCCTTCGTCTTGGTAGATGCAAGAAGAGCCTGCATTCAATTCACTGCAGGGATATCCGGCTTAACTTCGAGTCAGAGGTTCTCGGTGTCCATTCCACTTGAAGCCACAAACTCAGGGTCCCTCTCTCATACCTGTAGCTGAGAGAAGCCTCCTCTTGAGGTGCTTGTGGAAAGTTGGTATTCCTCTTGAGTCGAAGCCAGGGACTAAGCTCTAATCTCGAGTTGATTTGGGGTCCACGGAGCCCTTTCGTGTTGCTACAGTGACCTCAGGATCCCTCTAGACTTGAGACAGTGATCTTGGGTTTTCTCTGGAGTGTCATTAAGGAAATCGAGGCTCCTGTCAAGTTTGATGTGGAACACGGAATTGCTCTGCACCAAGTGCAGGGGAATCGGGCCTCATCTCGCAGCGAGGGGGAAGTCTCATGGTTTTTCTCGAGTTGCCGCCAGAACCTGGGGTATATTCTCGAGTTATGACGGGGAGGGCCCTTCCAGACACGTGTTTGTTCAGCGACGTCAGGACTCCTGCCTAGGTGCGAGGGACACCTCGGGATTCTCCTCGAGTCTTGGCATGGCAATTGGGACGCGTCTCCAAGTGAGGCGGGAGACCCAGGGTCCCTTTACACGTGCCACAGGGATCCTGGGACTCCTATCCATTTTCAAGAGGTGTCAGGCATCGTCTCCTTTGGAAGCATTGATCTCCGCGGACCTCTCGAGTTTTCAAAGGATGTGAGGTCTTCGTTCGCTTTGAGGCGGAGTACTAGGTCTTTCTCTGTGGTCTATACATGGGATTCAGGCATCCCTTCATCTTGGGAGATGCAAGACGAGCCTGCATTCAATTCACTTATGGGATATCCGGCCTTACTTCGAGTCAGAGCATCTCGGTGTCCATTCCACTTGAGGCCACAAACTCAGGGTCCCTCTCACATACCTGTAGCTGAGAGAAGCCTCCTCTTGAGGTGCTTGTGGAAAGTTGGTATTCCTCTTGAGTCGAAGCCAGGGACTAAGCTCTCATCTCGAGTTGATTTGGGGTCCACGGAGCCCTTTCGTGTTGCTCCAGTGACCTCAGGATCCCTCTAGGCTTGAGACAGTGATCTTGGGTTTTCTCTGGGGTGCCATCAAGGAAATCAAGGCTCCTTTCACGTTTGATGTGGAACACGGAATTGCTCTGCACGCAGTGCAGGGGAATCGGGGCTCATCTCGTGGTGAAGGGGAAATCTCATGGTTTTTCTCGAGTTGCGGCCAGAACCTGGGGTATATTCTCGAGTTACGACGGGGAGGGCCCTTCCAGACACGTGTTTTTTCAGCGACATCAGGACTCCTGCCTAGGTGCGTGGGACACCTCGGGATTCTCCTCGAGTTTTGGCATGGCAATTGGGACGCGTCTCCACGTGAGGCGGGAGACCCAGGGTCCCTTTGACGTGCCACAGGGATCCTGGGACTCCTATCCATTTTCAAGAGGAGTCAGGCCTCGTCTCCTTTGGAAGCATTGATCTCCGCAGACCTCTCAAGTTCTCAAAGGATGTGAGGCCTCCGGTCGCGATGAGGCGGAGAACTAGGTCTTTCTCTGTGGTCTCCACAGGGGATTCAGACATCCCTTCGTCTTGGGAGATGCAAGACGAGCCTGCATTCAATTCACTGCAGGGATATCCAGCCTTACTTCGAGTCAGAGCATCTCAGTGTCCATTCCACTTGAGGTCACAAACTCAGGGTTCCTCTCACACACCTGTAGCTGAGAGAATCCTCCTCTTGAGGTTGTTTGTGGAAAGTTGGTATTCCTCTTGAGTCGAAGCCAGGGACTAAGATATCATCTCGAGTTGATTTGGGGTACACGGAGCCTTTTCGTGTTGCTCCAGTGACCTCAGGATCCCTCTAGACTTGAGACAGTGATCTTGGGTTTTCTCTGGAGTGCCATTAAGGAAATCAAGGCTCCTTTCACGTTTGATGTGGAACACGGAATTGCTCTGCACGCAGTGCAGGGGAATCGGGGCTCATCTCGTGGTGAAGGGGAAATCTCATGGTTTTTCTCGAGTTGCGGCCGGAACCTGGGGTATATTCTCGAGTTACGACGGGGAGGGCCCTTCCAGACACGTGTTTGTTCAGCGAAGTCAGGACTCCTGCCTAGGTGCGAGGGACAACTCGGGATTCTCCTCGAGTCTTGGCATGGCAATTGGGACGCGTCTCCACGTGAGGCGGGAGACCCAGGGTCCCTTTCCACGTGCCACAGGGATCCTGGGACTCCTATCCATTTTCAAGAGGAGTCAGGCATCGTCTCCTTTGGAAGCATTGATCTCCGAAGACCTCTCAAGTTCTCATAGGATGTGAGGCCTCCGGTCGCGATGAGACGGAGGACTAGGTCTTTCTCTGTCGTCTCCACAGGGGATTCAGACATCCCTTCGTCTTGGGAGATGCAAGACAAGCCTGCATTCAATTCACTGCAGGGATATCCAGGCTTACATCGAGTCAGAGCATCTCGGTGTCCATTCCACTTGAGGCCACAAACACAGGGTCCCTCTTACATACCTGTAGCTGAGAGAAGCCTCCTCTTGAGGTGCTTGTGGAAAGTTGGTATTCCTCTTGAGTCGAAGCCAGGGACTAAGCTCTCATCTCGAGTTGATTTGGGGTGCACGGAGCCCTTTCGTGTTGCTAAAGTGACCTCAGGATCCCTCTAGACTTGAGACAGTGATCTTGGGTTTTCTCTAGAGTGCCATTAAGGAAATCAAGGCTCCTTTCACGTTTGATGTGGAACACGGAACTGCTCTGCACGCAGTCCAGGGGAATCGGGCCTCATCTTGCAGCGAGGGGGAAATCTCATGGTTTTTCTCGAGTTGCGGCCGGAACCTGGGGTATATGCTCGAGTTATGACGGGGAGGGCCCTTCGAGACACGTGTTTGTTCAGCAACGTCAGGACTCCTGAATAGGTGCGAGGGACACCTCGGGATTTTCCTCGACTCTTGGCATGGCAATTGGGACGCGGCTCCACCTGAGGCGGGACCCAGGGTCCCTTCCCACGTGCCACAGGGATCCTGGGACTCCTATCCATTTTCAATAGGAGTCAGGCATCGTCTCCTTTGGAAGCATTGATCTCCGCGGACCTCTCGAGTTTTCAAAGGATGTGAGGCCTCCGGTCGCGATGAGGCAGAGAATTAGGTCTTTCTCTGTCGTCTCCACAGGGGATTCAAACATCCCTTCGTCTTGGGAGATGCAAGACGAGCCTGCATTCAATTCACTGCAGGGATATCCGGCCTTACTTCGAGTCAGAGCATCTCGGTTTCCGTTCCACTTGAGGCCACAAACTCAGGGGCCCTCTCACATACCTGTAGATGAGAGAAGCCTCCTCTTGAGGTGCTTGTGGAAACTTGGTATTCCTCTTGAGTCGAAGCCCGGGACTAAGCTCTCATCAGAAGTTGATTTGGGGTCCACGGAGCCCTTTGGTGTTGCTCCAGTGACCTCAGGATCCCTCTAGACTTGAGACAGTGATCTTGGGTTTCCTCTGGAGTGCCATCAAAGAAATCAAGGCTCCTTTCAGGTTTAATGTGGAACACGGAATTGCTCTGCACGCAGTGCAGGGGAATCGGGCCTCATCTCGCGGCGAGGTGTAAGTCTCATGATGTTTCTCGATTTGTGGCCGGAACCTGGGGTATATTCTCGAGTTACGACGGGGAGGGCCCTTCCAGACACGTGTTTGTTCAGCGACGTCAGGACTCCTGCCTAGGTGCGAGGGACACCTCGGGATACTCCTCGAGTCTTGGCATGGCAATTGGGACGCATCTCCACGTGAGGCGGGAGACCCAGGGTCCCTTTCCACGTGCCACAGGGATGCTGGGACTCCTATCCATTTTCAAGAGCAGTCAGGCATCGTCTCCTTTGGAAGCATTGATCTCCGCAGACATCTCGAGTTTTCAAAGGATGTGAGGCCTGCGGTCGCGTTGAGGCGGAGGACTAGACTTTCTCTGTGGTCTCCACAGGGGATTCAGACATCCCTTCGTCTTGGAAGATGCAAGACGAGCCTGCATTCAATTAACTGCAGGGATATCCGGCCTTACTTCGAGTCAGAGCATCTCAGTGTCCACTCCACTTGAGGCCACAAACTCAGGGTCCCTCTCACATACCTGTAGCTGAGAGAAGCCTCCTCTTGAGTTGCTTGTGGAAACTTGGTATTATTCTTGAGTCGAAGCCAGGGACTAAGCGCTCATCTCGAGTTGATTTGGGGTCCTCGGAGCCCTTTCGTGTTGCTCCAGTGACATCAGGATCCCTCTAGACGTGAGACAGTGATCTTGGGTTTTCTCTGGAGTGCCATCAAGGAAATCAAGGGTCCTATCATGTTTGAGTGGAACACGGAATTGCTCTGCACGCAGTGCAGTGGAATCGGGCCTCATCTCGCGGCGAGGGGGAAGTCTCATGGTTTTTCTCGAGTTGCGGCCGGAACCTGGGGTATATTCTCGAGTTACGACGGCGAGGGCCCTTCCAGACACGTGTTTGTTCAGCGACATCAGGATTCCGGCCTAGGTGCGAGGGACACCTCGGGATTCTCCTCGAGTCTTGGCATGGCAATTGGGACGCGTCTCCACGTGAGGCGGGAGACCAGGGTCCCTTTCCACGTGCCACAGGGTTCCTGGGACTCCTATCCATTTTCAAGAGGAGTCAGGCATCGTCTCCTTTGGAAGCATTGATCTCCGCCCACCTCTCGAGTTTTCAAAGAATGTGAGGCCTCCGGTCGCGATGAGGCGGAGAACTAGGACTTTCTCGGTGTTCTCCACAGGGGATTCAGACATCCCTTCGTCTTGGGAGATGCAAGACGAGCCTGCATTCAATTCACTGCAGGCATATCAGGCCTTACTTTGAGTCAGAGCATCTCGGTGTCCTTTCCACTTCAGGCCACAAACTCATGGTCCCTCTAACATACTTGTAGCTGAGAGAAGCCTCCTCTTGAGGTGCTTGTGGAAAGTTGGTATTCGTCTTGAGTCGAAGCCAGGGACTAAGCTCTCATCTCGAGTTGATTTGGGGTCCACGGAGCCCATTTGTGTTGCTCCAGTGACCTCAGGATCCCTCTAGTCTAGAGACAGTGACTTTGGGTTTTCTCTGGAGTGCCATCAAGGAAATCAAGGCTCCTTTCAACTTTGATGTGGAACACGGAATTGCTCTGCACGCATTGCAGGGGAATCGGGCCTCATCTCGCGCCGAGGGGGAAGTCTCATGGTTTTTCTCGAGTTGTGGCCGGAACCTGGGGTATATTCTCGAGTTACGACGGGGAGGGCCCTTCCAGACGCGTTTTTTTTCAGCAACTTCAGGACTCCTGCCTAGGTGCGAGGGACACCTCGGGATTCTCCTCGAGTCTTGGCATGGCAATTGGGACGCGTCTCCACGTGAGGCGGGAGACCCAGTGTCCCTTTCCACGTGCCACAGGGATCCTGGGACTCCTATCCATTTTCAAGAGGAGTCAGGCATCGTCTCCTTTGGAAGCATTGATCTCTGCGGACCTCTCGAGTTTTCAAAGGATGTGAGGCCTCCGGTCGCGTTGAGGCGACGGACTAGGTCTCTCTGTGGTCTCCACAGGGGATTCAGACATCCCTTCGTCTTGGGAGATGCAAGACGAGCCTGCATTCAATTCACTGCAGGGATATCCAGCCTTACTTCGAGTCAGAGCATCTCGGTGTCCTTTCCACTTCAGGCCACAAACTCAGGGTCCCTCTCACATACCTGCTGCTGAGAGAAGCCTCCTCTTGAGGTGCTTGTGGAAACTTGGTATCCCTCTTGAGTCGAAGCCAGGGACTAAGCTCTCATCTCGAGTAGATTTGGGGTCCACGGAGCCCTTTGTTGTTGCTCCAGTGACCTCTGTATCCCTCTAGACTTGAGACAGTGATCTTGGGTTTTCTCTGGAGTGCCATTAAGGAAATCAAGGCTCCTTTCACGTTTGATGTGGAACACGGAATTGCTCTGCACGCAGTGCAGGGGAATCGGGCATCATCTCGCGGCGAGGGGGAAGTCTCATGGTTTTTCTCGAGTTGTGGCCGGAACTTGGGGTATATTCTCGAGTTACGACGGGGAGGGCCTTTCCAGACATGTGTTTGTTCAGCGACTTCAGGACTCCTGCCTAGGTGCGAGGGACAACTCGGGATTCTCCTCGAGTCTTGGCATGGCAATTGGGACGCGTCTCCAAGTGAGGCGGGAGACCCAGGGTCCCTTTACACGTGCCACAGGGATCCTGGGACTCCTATCCATTTTCAAGAGGTGTCAGGCATCGTCTCCTTTGGAAGCATTGATCTCCGCGGACCTCTCGAGTTTTCAAAGGATGTGAGGTCTTCGTTCGCTTTGAGGCGGAGTACTAGGTCTTTCTCTGTGGTCTATACATGGGATTCAGGCATCCCTTCATCTTGGGAGATGCAAGACGAGCCTGCATTCAATTCACTTATGGGATATCCGGCCTTACTTCGAGTCAGAGCATCTCGGTGTCCATTCCACTTGTGGCCACAAACTCAGGGTCCCTCTCACATACCTGTAGCTGAGAGAAGCCTCCTCTTGAGGTGCTTGTGGAAAGTTGGTATTCCTCTTGAGTCGAAGCCAGGGACTAAGCTCTCATCTCGAGTTGATTTGGGGTCCACGGAGCCCTTTCGTGTTGCTCCAGTGACCTCAGGATCCCTCTAGACTTGAGACAGTGATCTTGGGTTTTCTCTGGAGTGCCATCAAGGAAATCAAGGCTCCTTTCACGTTTGATGTGGAACACGGAATTGCTCTGCACGCAGTGCAGGGGAATCGGGGCTCATCTCGTGGTGAAGGGGAAATCTCATGGTTTTTCTCGAGTTGCGGCCAGAACCTGGGGTATATTCTCGAGTTACGACGGGGAGGGCCCTTCCAGACACGTGTTTTTTCAGCGACTTCAGGACTCCTGCCTAGGTGCGTGGGACACCTCGGGATTCTCCTCGAGTCTTGGCATGGCAATTGGGACGCGTCTCCACGTGAGGCGGGAGACCCAGGGTCCCTTTGACGTGCCACAGGGATCCTGGGACTCCTATCCATTTTCAAGAGGAGTCAGGCCTCGTCTCCTTTGGAAGCATTGATCTCCGCAGACCTCTCAAGTTCTCAAAGGATGTGAGGCCTCCGGTCGCGATGAGGCGGAGAACTAGGTCTTTCTCTGTGGTCTCCACAGGGGATTCAGACATCCCTTCGTCTTGGGAGATGCAAGACGAGCCTGCATTCAATTCACTGCAGGGATATCCAGCCTTACTTCGAGTCAGAGCATCTCAGTGTCCATTCCACTTGAGGTCACAAACTCAGGGTCCCTCTCACACACCTGTAGCTGAGAGAATCCTCCTCTTGAGGTTGTTTGTGGAAAGTTGGTATTCCTCTTGAGTCGAAGCCAGGGACTAAGATATCATCTCGAGTTGATTTGGGGTACACGGAGCCTTTTCGTGTTGCTCCAGTGACCTCAGGATCCCTCTAGACTTGAGACAGTGATCTTGGGTTTTCTCTGGAGTGCCATTAAGGAAATCAAGGCTCCTTTCACGTTTGATGTGGAACACGGAATTGCTCTGCACGCAGTGCAGGGGAATCGGGGCTCATCTCGTGGTGAAGGGGAAATCTCATGGTTTTTCTCGAGTTGCGGCCGGAACCTGGGGTATATTCTCGAGTTACGACGGGGAGGGCCCTTCCAGACACGTGTTTGTTCAGCGAAGTCAGGACTCCTGCCTAGGTGCGAGGGACAACTCGGGATTCTCCTCGAGTCTTGGCATGGCAATTGGGACGCGTCTCCACGTGAGGCGGGAGACCCAGGGTCCCTTTCCACGTGCCACAGGGATCCTGGGACTCCTATCCATTTTCAAGAGGAGTCAGGCATCGTCTCCTTTGGAAGCATTGATCTCCGAAGACCTCTCAAGTTCTCATAGGATGTGAGGCCTCCGGTCGCGATGAGACGGAGGACTAGGTCTTTCTCTGTCGTCTCCACAGGGGATTCAGACATCCCTTCGTCTTGGGAGATGCAAGACAAGCCTGCATTCAATTCACTGCAGGGATATCCAGGCTTACATCGAGTCAGAGCATCTCGGTGTCCATTCCACTTGAGGCCACAAACACAGGGTCCCTCTTACATACCTGTAGCTGAGAGAAGCCTCCTCTTGAGGTGCTTGTGGAAAGTTGGTATTCCTCTTGAGTCGAAGCCAGGGACTAAGCTCTCATCTCGAGTTGATTTGGGGTGCACGGAGCCCTTTCGTGTTGCTAAAGTGACCTCAGGATCCCTCTAGACTTGAGACAGTGATCTTGGGTTTTCTCTAGAGTGCCATTAAGGAAATCAAGGCTCCTTTCACGTTTGATGTGGAACACGGAACTGCTCTGCACGCAGTGCAGGGGAATCGGGCCTCATCTTGCAGCGAGGGGGAAATCTCATGGTTTTTCTCGAGTTGCGGCCGGAACCTGGGGTATATGCTCGAGTTATGACGGGGAGGGCCCTTCGAGACACGTGTTTGTTCAGCAACGTCAGGACTCCTGAATAGGTGCGAGGGACACCTCGGGATTTTCCTCGACTCTTGGCATGGCAATTGGGACGCGGCTCCACGTGAGGCGGGACCCAGGGTCCCTTCCCACGTGCCACAGGGATCCTGGGTCTCCTATCCATTTTCAATAGGAGTCAGGCATCGTCTCCTTTGGAAGCATTGATCTCCGCGGACCTCTCGAGTTTTCAAAGGATGTGAGGCCTCCGGTCGCGATGAGGCAGAGAATTAGGTCTTTCTCTGTCCTCTCCACAGGGGATTCAAACATCCCTTCGTCTTGGGAGATGCAAGACGAGCCTGCATTCAATTCACTGCAGGGATATCCGGTCTTACTTCGAGTCAGAGCATCTCGGTTTCCGTTCCACTTGAGGCCACAAACTCAGGGGCCCTCTCACATACCTGTAGATGAGAGAAGCCTCCTCTTGAGGTGCTTGTGGAAACTTGGTATTCCTCTTGAGTCGAAGCCCGGGACTAAGCTCTCATCAGAAGTTGATTTGGGGTCCACGGAGCCCTTTGGTGTTCCTCCAGTGACCTCAGGATCCCTCTAGACTTGAGACAGTGATCTTGGGTTTCCTCTGGAGTGCCATCAAAGAAATCAAGGCTCCTTTCAGGTTTAATGTGGAACACGGAATTGCTCTGCACGCAGTGCAGGGGAATCGGGCCTCATCTCGCGGCGAGGTGTAAGTCTCATGATGTTTCTCGAGTTGTGGCCGGAACCTGGGGTATATTCTCGAGTTACGACGGGGAGGGCCCTTCCAGACACGTGTTTGTTCAGCGACGTCAGGACTCCTGCCTAGGTGCGAGGGACACCTCGGGATACTCCTCGAGTCGTGGCATGGCAATTGGGACGCGTCTCCACGTGAGGCGGGAGACCCAGGGTCCCTTTCCACGTGCCACAGGGATGCTGGGACTCCTATCCATTTTCAAGAGCAGTCATGCATCGTCTCCTTTGGAAGCATTGATCTCCGCAGACATCTCGAGTTTTCAAAGGATGTGAGGCCTGCGGTCGCGTTGAGGGGGAGGACTAGACTTTCTCTGTGGTCTCCACAGGGGATTCAGACATCCCTTCTTCTTGGGAGATGCAAGACGAGCCTGCATTCAATTAACTGCAGGGATATCCGGCCTTACTTCGAGTCAGAGCATCTCAGTGTCCACTCCACTTGAGGCCACAAACTCAGGGTCCCTCTCACATACCTGTAGCTGAGAGAAGCCTCCTCTTGAGGTGCTTGTGGAAACTTGGTATTATTCTTGAGTCGAAGCCAGGGACTAAGCGCTCATCTCGAGTTGATTTTGGGTCCTCGGAGCCCTTTCGTGTTGCTCCACTGACATCAGGATCCCTCTAGACGTGAGACAGTGATCTTGGGTTTTCTCTGGAGTGCCATCAAGGAAATCAAGGCTCCTTTCACGTTTGATGTGGAACACGGAACTGCTCTGCACGCAGTCCAAGGGAATCGGGCCTCATCTTGCAGCGAGGGTGAAGTCTCATGGTTTTTCTCGAGTTGCGGCCGGAACCTGGGGTATATGCTCGAGTTATGACGGGGAGGGCCCTTCGAGACACGTGTTTGTTCAGCAACGTCAGGACTCCTGAATAGGTGCGAGGGACACCTCGGGATTTTCCTCGACTCTTGGCATGGCAATTGGGACGCGGCTCCACGTGAGGCGGGACCCAGGGTCCCTTCCCACGTGCCACAGGGATCCTGGGACTCCTATCCATTTTCAAATGGAGTCAGGCATCGTCTCCGTTGGAAGCATTGATCTCCGCGGACCTCTCGAGTTTTCAAAGGATGTGAGGCCTCCGGTCGCGATGAGGCAGAGAATTAGGTCTTTCTCTGTCGTCTCCACAGGGGATTCAGACATCCCTTCGTCTTGGGAGATGCAAGACGAGCCTGCATTCAATTCACTGCAGGGATATCCGGCCTTACTTCGAGTCAGAGCATCTAGGTGTCCGTTCCACTTGAGGCCACAAACTCAGGGGCCCTCTCACATACCTGTAGCTGAGAGAAGCCTCCTCTTGAGGTGCTTGTGGAAACTTGGTATTCCTCTTGAGTCGAAGCCCGGGACTAAGCTCTCATCAGAAGTTGATTTGGGGTCCACGAATCCCTTTGGTGTTGCTCCAGTGACCTCAGGATCCCTCTAGACTTGAGACAGTGATCTTGGGTTTCCTCTGGAGTGCCATCAAAGAAATCAACGCTCCTTTCAGGTTTAATGTGGAACACGGAATTGCTCTGCACGCAGTGCAGGGGAATCGGGCCTCATCTCGCGGCGAGGTGGAAGTCTCATGATGTTTCTCGAGTTGTGGCCGGAACCTGGGGTATATTCTCGAGTTACGACGGGGAGGGCCCTTCGAGACACGTGTTTGTTCAGCGACGTCAGGACTCCTGCCTAGGTGCGAGGGACACCTCGGGATACTCCTCGAGTCTTGGCATGGCAATTGGGACGCGTCTCCACGTGAGGCGGGAGACCCAGGGTCCCTTTCCACGTGCCACAGGGATCCTGGGACTCCTATCCATTTTCAAGAGCAGTCAGGCATCGTCTCCTTTGGAAGCATTGATCTCCGCAGACATCTCGAGTTTTCAAAGGATGTGAGGCCTCCGGTCGCGTTGAGGCGGAGGACTAGACTTTCTCTGTGGTCTCCACAGGGGATTCAGAGATCCCTTCGTCTTGGGAGATGCAAGACGAGCCTGCATTCAATTCACTGCAGGGATATCCGGCCTTACTTCGAGTCAGAGCATCTCAGTGTCCATTCCACTTGAGGCCACAAACTCAGGGTCCCTCTCACATACCTGTAGCTGAGAGAAGCCTCCTCTTGAGGTGCTTGTGGAAAGTTGGTATTCCTCTTGAGTCGAAGCCAGGGACTAAGCTCTCATCTCGAGTTGATTTGGGGTCCACGGAGGCCTTTCCTGTTGCTCCAGTGACCTCAGGATCCCTCTAGACTTGAGACAGTGATCTTGGGTTTTCTCTGGAGTGCCATCAAGGAAATCAAGGCTCCTTTCACGTTTGATGTGGAACACGGAATTGCTCTGCACGCAGTGCAGGGGAATCGGGCCTCAACTCGCGGCGAGGGTGAAGTCTCATGGTTTTTCTCAAGTTGCGGCTGGAACCTGGGGTATATTCTCGACTTACGACGGGGAGGGCCCTTCCAGACACGTGTTTGTTCAGCGACGTCAGGACACCTACCTAGGTGTGAGGGACACCTCTGGATTCTCCTCGAGTCTTGACATGGCAATTGGGACTTGTCTCCACGTGAGGCGGGAGACCAGGGTCCCTTTCCACGTGCCACACGGATCCTGGGACTCCTATCCATTTTCAAGAGGAGTCAGGCATCGTCTCCTTTGGAAGCATTGATCTCCGCGGACCTCTCGAGTCTTCAAAGGATGTGAGGCCTCCGTTCGCGTTGAGGCGGAGAACTAGGTCTTTCTCTGTGGTCTCCACAAGGGATTCAGACATCCCTTCGTCTTGGGGGATGCAAGACGAGCCTGCATTCAATTCACTGCAGGTATATCCGGCCTTACTTCGAGTCAGCATCTCGGTGTCCATTCCACTTGAGGCTAAAAACTAAGGGTCCCTCTCACATACCTGTAGCTGAGAGAAGCCTCCTCTTGAGGTGCTTGTGGAAAGTTGGTATTCCTCTTGAGTCGAAGCCAGGGACTAAGCTCTCATCTCGAGTTGATTTGGGGTCCACGGAGCCCTTTCGTGTTGCTAAAGTGACCTCAGGATCCCTCTAGACTTGAGACAGTTACCTTTGATTTTCTCTAGAGTGCCATCAAGGAAATCAAGGTTCCTTTCACGTTTGATGTGGAACACGGAATTGCTCTGCACGCAGTGCAGGGGAATCGAGCCTCATCTTGCAGCGAGGGGGAAGTCTCATGGTTTTTCTCGAGTTGCGGCCAGAACCTGGGGTATATTCTCGAGTTACGACGGCGAGGGCCCTTCCAGACACGTGTTTGTTCAGCGACGTCAGGACTCCTGCCTAGGTGCCAGGGACACCTCTGGATTCTCCTCGAGTCTTGACATGGCAATTGGGACTTGTTTCCACGTGAGGCGGGAGACCAGGGTCCCTTTCCACGTGCCACACGGATCCTGGGACTCCTATCCATTTTCAAGAGGAGTCAGGCATCGTCTCCTTTGGAAGCATTGATCTCCGTGGACCTCTCGACTTTTCAAAGGATATGAGGCTTCCGGTCGCGATGAGGTGGAGAACTAGGTCTTTCTCTGTGGTCTCCACAGGGGATTCAGACATCCCTTCGTCTTGGTAGATGCAAGACGAGCCTGCATTCAATTCACTGCAGGGATATCCGGCTTAACTTCGAGTCAGAGGTTCTCGGTGTCCATTCCACTTGAAGCCACAAACTCAGGGTCCCTCTCTCATACCTGTAGCTGAGAGAAGCCTCCTCTTGAGGTGCTTGTGGAAAGTTGGTATTCCTCTTGAGTCGAAGCCAGGGACTAAGCTCTCATCTCGAGTTGATTTGGGGTCCATGGAGCACTTTCGTGTTGCTCCAGTGACCTCAGGATCCCTCTAGACTTGAGACAGTGATCTTGGGTTTTCTCTGGAGTGCCATCAAGGAAATCAAGGCTCCTTTCACGTTTGATGTGGAACACGCAATTGCTCTGCACGCAGTGCAGGGGAATCGGGCCTCATCTCGCGGCGAGGTGGAAGTCTCATGATGTTTCTCGAGTTGTGGCCGGAACCTGGGGTATATTCTCGAGTTACGACGGGGAGGGCCCTTCGAGACACGTGTTTGTTCAGCGACGTCAGGACTCCTGCCTAGGTGCGAGGGACACCTCGGGATACTCCTCGAGTCTTGGCATGGCAATTGGGACGCGTCTCCACGTGAGGCGGGATACCCAGGGTCCCTTTCCACGTGCCACAGGGATCCTGAGACTCCTATCCATTTTCAAGAGCAGTCAGGCATCGTCTCCTTTGGAAGCATTGATCTCCGCAGACATCTCGAGTTTTCAAAGGATGTGAGGCCTCCGGTCGCGTTGAGGCGGAGGACTAGACTTTCTCTGTGGTCTCCACAGGGGATTCAGACATCCCTTCGTCTTGGGAGATGCAAGACGAGCCTGCATTCAATTCACTGCAGGGATATCCGGCCTTACTTCGAGTCAGAGCATCTCAGTGTCCATTCCACTTGAGGCCACAAACTCAGGGTCCCTCTCACATACCTGTAGCTGAGAGAAGCCTCCTCTTGAGGTGCTTGTGGAAACTTGGTATTATTCTTGAGTCGAAGCCAGGGACTAAGAGCTCATCTCGAGTTGATTTTGGGTCCTCGGAGCCCTTTCGTGTTGCTCCAGTGACATCAGGATCCCTCTAGACTTGAGACAGTGATCTTGGGTTTTCTCTGGAGTGCCATCAAGGAAATCAAGGGTCCTATCATGTTTGATGTGGAACACGGAATTGCTCTGCACGCATTGCAGGGGTATCGGGCCTCTTCTCGCGGCGAGGGGGAAGTCTCATGGTTTTTCTCGAGTTGTGGCCGGAACCTGGGGTATATTCTCGAGTTACGACGGGGAGGGCCCTTCCAGACGCGTGTTTTTTCAGCAACTTCAGGACTCCTGCCTAGGTGCGAGGGACACCTCGGGATTCTCCTCGAGTCTTGGCATGGCAATTGGGACGCGTCTCCACGTGAGGCGGGAGACCCAGTGTCCCTTTCCACGTGCCACAGGGTTCCTGGGACGCCTATCCATTTTCAAGAGGAGTCAGGCATCGTCTCCTTTGGAAGCATTGATCTCCGCGGACCTCTCGAGTTTTCAAAGGATGTGAGGCCTCCGGTCGCGTTGAGGCGACGGACTAGGTCTCTCTGTGGTCTCCACAGGGGATTCAGACATCCCTTCGTCTTGGGAGATGCAAGACGAGCCTGCATTCAATTCACTGCAGGGATATCCAGCCTTACTTCGAGTCAGAGCATCTCGGTGTCCTTTCCACTTCAGGCCACAAACTCAGGGTCCCTCTCACATACCTGCTGCCGAGAGAAGCCTCCTCTTGAGGTGCTTGTGGAAACTTGGTATCCCTCTTGAGTCGAAGCCAGGGACTAAGCTCTCATCTCGAGTAGATTTGGGGTCCACGCAGCCTTTTGGTGTTGCTCCAGTAACCTCTGGATCCCTCTAGACTTGAGACAGTGATCTTGGGTTTTCTCTGGAGTGCCATTAAGGAAATCAAGGCTCCTTTCACGTTTGATGTGGAACACGGAATTGCTCTGCACGCAGTGCAGGGGAATCGGGCATCATCTTGCGGCGAGGGGGAAGTCTCATGGTTTTTCTCGAGTTGTGGCCGGAACTTCGGGTATATTCTCGAGTTACGACGGGGAGGGCCTTTCCAGACATGTGTTTGTTCAGCGACTTCAGGACTCCTGCCTAGGTGCGAGGGACAACTCGGGATTCTCCTCGAGTCTTGGCATGGCAATTGGGATGCGTCTAAACGTGAGGCGGGAGACCCAGTTTCCCTTTCCACGTGCCACAGGGATCCTGAGACTCCTATCCATTTTCAAGAGGAGTCAGGCATCGTCTCCTTTGGAAGCATTTATCCCCGTGGACCTCTCGAGTTTTCTAAGGATGTGAGGCCTCCGGTCGCGATGAGGCGGAGAACTAGGTCTATCTCTGTGGTCTCCACAGGGGATTCAGACATCCCTTCGTCTTGGGAGATGCAAGACGAGCCTGCATTAAATTCACTGCAGGGATATCCGGCCTTACTTCGAGTCAGAGCATCTCAGTGTCCATTCCACTTGAGGGCACAAACTCAGGGTCCCTCTCACATACCTGTAGCTGAGAGAAGCCTCCTCTTGAGGTGCTTGTGGAAAGTTGGTATTCCTCTTGAGTCGAAGCCAGGGACTAAGCTCTCATCTCGAGTTGATTTGGGGTCCACGGAGCCCTTTCGTGTTGCTAAAGTGACCTCAGGATCCCTCTAGACTTGAGACAGTGATCTTTGGTTTTCTCTAGAGTGCCATCAAGGAAATCAAGGCTCCTTTCACGTTTGATGTGGAACACGTAATTGCTCTGCACGCAGTGCAGGGGAATCGGGCCTCATCTTGCAGCGAGGGGGAAGTCTCATGGTTTTTCTCGAGTTGCGGCCGGAACCTGGGGTATATTCTCGAGTTACGACGGCGAGGGCCCTTCCAGACACGTGTTTGTTCAGCGACGTCAGGACTCCTGCCTAGGTGCCAGGGACACCTCTGGATTCTCCTCGAGTCTTGACATGGCAATTGGGACGTGTCTCCACGTGAGGCGGTAGACCCAGGGTCCCTTTCCACGTGCCACAGGGATCCTGGGACTCCTATCCATTTTCAAGAGGAGTCAGGCATTGTCTCCTTTGGAAGCATTGATCTCCGCGGACCTCTCGAGTTTTCAAAGGATGTGAGGCTTCCGGTCGCGATGAGGCGGAGAACTAGGTCTTTCTCTATGGTCTCCACAGGGGATTCAGACATCCCTTCGTCTTGGTAGATGCAAGACGAGCTTGCATTCAATTCACTGCAGGGATATCCGGCTTAACTTCGAGTCAGAGGTTCTCGGTGTCCATTCCACATGAAGCCACAAACTCAGGGTCCCTCTCTCATACCTGTAGCTGAGAGAAGCCTCCTCTTGAGGTGCTTGTGGAAAGTTGGTATTCCTCTTGAGTCGAAGCCAGGGACTAAGCTCTCATCTCGAGTTGATTTGGGGTCCACGGAGCCCTTTCGTGTTGCTACAGTGACCTCAGGATCCCTCTAGACTTGAGACAGTGATCTTGGGTTTGCTCTGGAGTGTCATTAAGGAAATCGAGGCTCCTTTCAAGTTTGATGTGGAACACGGAATTGCTCTGCACCAAGTGCAGGGGAATCGGGCCTCATCTCGCAGCGAGGGGGAAGTCTCATGGTTTTTCTCGAGTTGCCGCCAGAACCTGGGGTATATTCTCGAGTTATGACGGGGAGGGCCCTTCCAGACATGTGTTTGTTCAGCGACGTCAGGACTCCTGTCTAGGTGCGAGGGACACCTCGGGATTCTCCTCGAGTCTTGGCATGGCAATTGGGATGCGTCTCCAAGTGAGGCGGGAGACCCAGGGTCCCTTTACACGTGCCACAGGGACCTGGGATTCCTATCCATTTTCAAGAGGTGTCAGGCATCGTCTCCTTTGGAAGCATTGATCTCCGCGGACCTCTCGAGTTTTCAAAGGATGTGAGGTCTTCGTTCGCTTTGAAGCGGAGTACTAGGTCTTTCTCTGTGGTCTATACATGGGATTCAGGCATCCCTTCATCTTGGGAGATGCAAGACGAGCCTGCATTCAATTCACTTATGGGATATCCGGCCTTACTTCGAGTCAGAGCATCTCGGTGTCCATTCCACTTGAGGCCACAAACTCAGGGTCCCTCTCACATACCTGTAGCTGAGAGAAGCCTCCTCCTGAGGTGCTTGTGGAAAGTTGGTATTCCTCTTGAGTCGAAGCCAGGGACTAAGCTCTCATCTCGAGTTGATTTGGGGTCCACGGAGCCCTTTCATGTTGCTCCAGTGACCTCAGGATCCCTCTAGGCTTGAGACAGTGATCTTGGGTTTTCTCTGGAGTGCCATCAAGGAAATCAAGGCTCCTTTCACGTTTGATGTGGAACACGGAATTGCTCTGCACGCAGTGCAGGGGAATCGGGGCTCATCTCGTGGTGAAGGGGAAATCTCATGGTTTTTCTCGAGTTGCGGCCGGAACCTGGGGTATATTCTCGAGTTACGACGGGGAGGGCCCTTCCAGACACGTGTTTTTTCAGCGACTTCAGGACTCCTGCCTAGGTGCGAGGGACACCTCGGGATTCACCTCGAGTCTTGGCATGGCAATTGGGACGCGTCTCCATGTGAGGCGGGAGACCCAGGGTCCCTTTGACGTGCCACAGGGATCCTGGGACTCCTATCCATTTTCAAGAGGAGTCAGGCCTCGTCTCCTTTGGAAGCATTGATCTCCGCAGACCTCTCAAGTTCTCAAAGGATGTGAGGCCTCCGGTCGCGATGAGGCGGAGAACTAGGTCTTTCTCTGTGGTCTCCACAGGGGATTCAGACATCCCTTCGTCTTGGGAGATGCAAGACGAGCCTGCATTCAATTCACTGCAGGGATATCCAGCCTTACTTCGAGTCAGAGCATCTCAGTGTCCATTCCACTTGAGGCCACAAACTCAGGGTCCCTCTCACACACCTGTAGCTGAGAGAAGCCTCCTCTTGAGGTGCTTGTGGAAAGTTGGTATTCCTCTTGAGTCGAAGCCAGGGACTAAGATATCATCTCGAGTTGATTTGGGGTACACGGAGCCTTTTCGTGTTGCTCCAGTGACCTCTGGATCCCTCTAGACTTGAGACAGTGATCTTGGGTTTTCTCTGGAGTGCCATCAAGGAAATCAAGGCTCCTTTCACTTTTGATGTGGAACACGGAATTGCTCTGCACGCAGTGCAGGGGAATCGGGCCTCATCTTGCAGCGAGGGGGAAGTCTCATGGTTTTTCTCGAGTTGCGGCCGGAACCTGGGGTATATTCTCGAGTTACGACGGCGAGGGCCCTTCCAGACACGTGTCTGTTCAGCGACGTCAGGACTCCTGCCTAGGTGCGAGGGACAACTCGGGATTCTCCTCGAGTCTTGGCATGGCAATTGGGACGCGTCTCCACGTGAGGCCGGAGACCCAGGGTCCCTTTCCACGTGCCACAGGGATCCTGGGACTCCTATCCATTTTCAAGAGGAGTCAGGCATCGTCTCCTTTGGAAGCATTGATCTCCGAAGACCTCTCAAGTTCTCATAGGATGTGAGGCCTCCGGTCGCGATGAGACGGAGGACTAGGTCTTTCTCTGTCGTCTCCACAGGGGATTCAGACATCCCTTCGTCTTGGGAGATGCAAGACAAGCCTGCATTCAATTCACTGCAGGGATATCCAGGCTTACATCGAGTCAGAGCATCTCGGTGTCCATTCCACTTGAGGCCACAAACACAGGGTCCCTCTTACATACCTGTAGCTGAGAGAAGCCTCCTCTTGAGGTGCTTGTGGAAAGTTGGTATTCCTCTTGAGTCGAAGCCAGGGACTAAGCTCTCATCTCGAGTTGATTTGGGGTGCACGGAGCCCTTTCGTGTTGCTAAAGTGACCTCAGGATCCCTCTAGACTTGAGACAGTGATCTTGGGTTTTCTCTAGAGTGCCATTAAGGAAATCAAGGCTCCTTTCACGTTTGATGTGGAACACGGAACTGCTCTGCACGCAGTCCAGGGGAATCGGGCCTCATCTTGCAGCGAGGGGGAAGTCTCATGGTTTTTCTCGAGTTGCGGCCGGAACCTGGGGTATATGCTCGAGTTATGACGGGGAGGGCCCTTCGAGACACGTGTTTGTTCAGCAACGTCAGGACTCCTGAATAGGTGCGAGGGACACCTCGGGATTTTCCTCGACTCTTGGCATGGCAATTGGGACGCGGCTCCACGTGAGGCGGGACCCAGGGTCCCTTCCCACGTTCCACAGGGATCCTGAGACTCCTATCCATTTTCAAATGGAGTCAGGCATCGTCTCCGTTGGAAACATTGATCTCCGCGGACCTCTCGAGTTTTCAAAAGATGTGAGGCCTCCGTTCGCGATGAGGCAGAGAATTAGGTCTTTTGCTGTCCTCTCCACAGGGGATTCAGACATCCCTTCGTCTTGGGAGATGCAAGACGAGCCTGCATTCAATTCACTGCAGGGATATCCGGCCTTACTTCGAGTCAGAGCATCTCAGTGTCCACTCCACTTGAGGCCACAAACTCAGGGTCCCTCTCACATACCTGTAGCTGAGAGAAGCCTCCTCTTGAGGTGCTTGTGGAAACTTGGTATTATTCGTGAGTCGAAGCCAGGGACTAAGCGCTCATCTCGAGTTGATTTGGGGTCCTCGGAGCCCTTTCGTGTTGCTCCAGTGACATCAGGATCCCTCTAGACGTGAGACAGTGATCTTGGGTTTTCTCTGGAGTGCCATCAAGGAAATCAAGTGTCCTATCATGTTTGATGTGGAACACGGAATTGCTCTGCACGCACTGCAGTGGAATCGGGCCTCATCTCGCGGCGAGGGGGAAGTCTCATCGTTTTTCTCGAGTTGCGGCCGGAACCTGGGGTATATTCTCGAGTTACGACGGGGAGGGCCCTTCCAGACACGTGTTTGTTCAGCGACATCAGGACTCCTGCCTAGGTGCGAGGGACACCTCGGGATTCTCCTCGAGTCTTGGCATGGCAATTGGGAAGCGTCTCCACGTGAGGCGGGAGACCCAGGGTCCCTTTCCACGTGCCACAGGGTTCCTGGGACTCCTATCCATTTTCAAGAGGAGTCACGCATCGTCTCCTTTGGAAGCATTGATCTCCGCCCACCTCTCGAGTTTTCAAAGGATGTGAGGCCTCCGGTCGCGATGAGGCGGAGAACTAGGACTTTCTCGGTGTTCTCCACAGGGGATTCAGACATCCCTTCGTCTTGGGAGATGCAAGACGAGCCTGCATTCAATTCACTGCAGGCATATCCGGCTTACTTTGAGTCAGAGCATCTCGGTGTCCATTCCACTTGAGGCCACAAACTCAGGGTCCCTCTCACATACTTGTAGCTGAGAGAAGCCTCCTCTTGAGGTGCTTGTGGAAAGTTGGTATCCCTCTTGAGTCGAAGCCAGGGACTAAGCTCTCATCTCGAGTTGATTTGGGGTCCTCGGAGCCCATTTGTGTTGCTCCAGTGACCTCAGGATCCCTCTAGTCTAGAGACAGTGACTTTGGGTTTTCTCTGGAGTGCCATCAAGGAAATCAAGGCTCCTTTCAACTTTGATGTGGAACACGGAATTGCTCTGCACGCATTGCAGGGGAATCGGGCCTCATCTCGCGGCGAGGGGGAAGTCTCATGGTTTTTCTCGAGTTGTGGCCGGAACCTGGGGTATATTCTCGAGTTACGACGGGGAGGGCCCTTCCAGACGCGTGTTTTCTCAGCAACTTCAGGACTCCTGCCAAGGTGCGAGGGACACCTCGGGATTCTCCTCGAGTCTTGGCATGGCAATTGGGACGCGTCTCCACGTGAGGCGGGAGACCCAGTGTCCCTTTCCACGTGCCACAGGGATCCTGGGACTCCTATCCATTTTCAAGAGGAGTCAGGCATCGTCTCCTTTGGAAGCATTGATCTCTGCCGACCTCTCGAGTTTTCAAAGGATGTGAGGCCTCCGGTCGCGTTGAGGCGACGGACTAGGTCTCTCTGTGGTCTCCACAGGGGATTCAGACATCCCTTCGTCTTGGGAGATGCAAGACGAGCCTGCATTCAATTCACTGCAGGGATATCCAGCCTTACTTCGAGTCAGAGCATCTCGGTGTCCTTTCCACTTCAGGCCACAAACTCAGGGTCCCTCTCACATACCTGCTGCTGAGAGAAGCCTCCTCTTGAGGTGCTTGTGGAAACTTGGTATCCCTCTTGAGTCGAAGCCAGGGACTAAGCTCTCATCTCGAGTAGATTTGGGGTCCACGGAGCCCTTTGGTGTTGCTCCAGTGACCTCTGGATCCCTCTAGACTTGAGACAGTGATCTTGGGTTTTCTCTGTAGTGCCATTAAGGAAATCAAGGCTCCTTTCACGTTTGATGTGGAACACGGAATTGCTCTGCACGCAGTGCAGGGGAATCGGGCATCATCTCGCGGCGAGGGGGAAGTCTCATGGTTTTTCTCGAGTTGTGGCCGGAACTTGGGGTATATTCTCGAGTTACGACGGGGAGGGCCTTTCCAGACATGTGTTTGTTCAGCGACTTCAGGACTCCTGCCTAGGTGCGAGGGACAACTCGGGATTCTCCTCGAGTCTTGGCATGGCAATTGGGATGCGTCTCCAAGTGAGGCGGGAGACCCAGGGTCCCTTTCCACGTGCTACAGGGATCCTGAGACTCCTATCCATTTTCAAGAGGAGTCAGGCATCGTCTCCTTTGGAAGCATTGATCTCCGCGGACCTCTCGAGTTTTCAAAGGATGTGAGGCCTCCGGTCGCGTTGAGGCGGAGAACTAGGTCTTTCTCTGTGGTCCACAGGGGATTAAGACATCCCTTCTTCTTGGGAGAGGCAAGACAAGCCTTCATTCAATTCACTGCACGGATATCCGGCCTTACTTCAAGTCAGAGCATCTCGGTGTCCATTCCACTTGAGGCCACAAACTCAGGGTCCCTCTCACATACCTGTAGCTGAGAGAAGCCTTCTCTTGAGGTGCTTGTGGAAACTTGGTATTATTCTTGAGTCGAAGCCAGGGACTAAGCGCTCATCTCGAGTTGATTTGGGGTCCTCGGAGCCCTTTCGTGTTGCTCCAGTGACATCAGGATCCCTCTAGACTTGAGACAGTGATCTTGGGTTTTCTCTGGAGTGCCATCAAGAAATCAAGGGTCCTATCATGTTTGATGTGGAACACGGAATTGCTCTGCACGCAGTGCAGTGGAATCGGGCCTCATCTCGCGGCGAGGGGGAAGTCTCATGGTTTTTCTCGAGTTGCGGCCGGAACCTGGGGTATATTCTCGAGTTACGACGGGGAGGGCCCTTCCAGACACGTGTTTGTTCAGCGACATCAGGACTCCTGCCTAGGTGCGAGGGACACCTCGGGATTCTCCTCGAGTCTTGGCATGGCAATTGGGACGAGTCTCCACGTGAGGCGGGAGACCCAGGGTCCCTTTCCACGTGCCACAGGGTTCCTGGGACTCCTATCCATTTTCAAGAGGAGTCAGGCATCGTCTCCTTTGGAAGCATTGATCTCCGCCCACCACTCGAGTTTTCAAAGAATGTGAGGCCTCCGGTCGGGATGAGGCGGAGAACTAGGACTTTCTCGGTGTTCTCCACAGGGGATTCAGACATCCCTTCGTCTTGGGAGGTGCAAGACGAGCCTGCATTCAATTCACTGCAGGCATATCCGGCCTTACTTTGAGTCAGAGCATCTCGGTGTCCATTCCACTTGAGGCCACAAACTCAGGGTCCCTCTCACATACCTGTAGCTGAGAGAAGCCTCCTCTTGAGGTGCTTGTGGAAAGTTGGTATTCCTCTTGAGTCGAAGCCAGGGACTAAGCTCTCATCTCGAGATGATTTGGGGTCCACGGAGCCCATTCGTGTTGCTCCAGTGACCTCAGGATCCCTCTAGTCTAGAGACAGTGACTTTGGGTTTTCTCTGGAGTGCCATCAAGGAAATCAAGGCTCCTTTCACCTTTGATGTGGAACACGGAATTGCTCTGCACGCATTGCAGGGGAATCGGGCCTCATCTCGCCGCGAGGGGGAAGGCTCATGGTTTTTCTCGAGTTGTGGCCGGAACCTGGGGTATATTCTCGAGTTACGACGGGGAGGGCCCTTCCAGACGCGTGTTTTTTCAGCAAATTCAGGACTCCTGCCTAGGTGCGAGGGACACCTCGGGATTCTCCTCGAGTCTTGGCATGGCAATTGGGACGCGTCTCCACGTGAGGCGGAAGACCAGTGTCCCTTTCCACGTGCCACAGGGATCCTGGGACTCCTATCCATTTTCAAGAGGAGTTAGGCATAGTCTCCTTTGGAAGCATTGATCTCCGTGGACCTCTCGACTTTTCAAAGGATATGAGGCTTCCGGTCGCGATGAGGTGGAGAACTAGGTCTTTCTCTGTGGTCTCCACAGGGGATTCAGACATCCCTTCGTCTTGGTAGATGCAAGACGAGCCTGCATTCAATTCACTGCAGTGATATCCGGCTTAACTTCGAGTCAGAGGTTCTCGGTGTCCATTCCACTTGAAGCCACAAACTCAGGGTCCCTCTCTCATACCTGTAGCTGAGAGAAGCCTCCTCTTGAGGTGCTTGTGGAAAGTTGGTATTCCTCTTGAGTCGAAGCCAGGGACTAAGCTCTCATCTCGAGTTGATTTGGGGTCCACGGAGCCCTTTCGTATTGCTACAGTGACCTCAGGATCCCTCTAGACTTGAGACAGTGATCTTGGGTTTTCTCTGGAGTGTCATTAAGGAAATCGAGGCTCCTTTCAAGTTTGATGTGGAACACGGAATTGCTCTGCACCAAGTGCAGGGGAATCGGGCCTCATCTCGCAGCGAGGGGGAAGTCTCATGGTTTTTCTCGAGTTGCCGCCAGAACCTGGGGTATATTCTCGAGTTATGACGGGGAGGGCCCTTCCAGACACGTGTTTGTTCAGCGACGTCAGGACTCCTGCCTAGGTGCGAGGGACACCTCGGGATTCTCCTCGAGTCTTGGCATGGCAATTGGGATGCGTCTCCAAGTGAGGCGGGAGACCCAGGGTCCCTTTCCACGTGCCACAGGGATCCTGAGACTCCTATCCATTTTCAAGAGGAGTCAGGCATCGTCTCCTTTGGAAGCATTGATCCCCGTGGACCTCTCGAGTTTTCTAAGGATGTGAGGCCTCCGGTCGCGATGAGGCGGAGAACTAGGTCTATCTCTGTGGTCTCCACAGGGGATTCAGACATCCCTTCGTCTTGGGAGATGCAAGACGAGCCTGCATTAAATTCACTGCAGGGATATCCGGCCTTACTTCGAGTCAGAGCATCACAGTGTCCATTCCACTTGAGGCCACAAACTCAGGGTCCCTCTCACATACCTGTAGCTGAGAGAAGCCTCCTCTTGAGTTGCTTGTGGAAACTTGGTATCCCTCTTGAGTCGAAGCCAGGGACTAAGCTCTCATCTCGAGTAGATTTGGGGTCCACGGAGCCCTTTGGTGTTGCTCCAGTGACCTCTGGATCCCTCTAGACTTGAGACAGTGATCTTGGGTTTTCTCTGGAGTGCCATTCAGGAAATCAAGGCTCCTTTCACGTTTGATGTGGAACACGGAATTGCTCTGCACGCAGTGCAGGGGAATCGGGCATCATCTCGCGGCGAGGGGGAAGTCTCATGGTTTTTCCCGAGTTGTGGCCGGAACTTGGGGTATATTCTCGAGTTACGACGGGGAGGGCCCTTCCAGACACGTGTTTGTTCAGCGACATCAGGACTCCTGCCTAGGTGCGAGGGACAACTCGGGATTCTCCTCGAGTCTTGGCATGGCAATTGGGACGCGTCTCCACGTGAGGCGGGAGACCCAGGGACCCTTTCCACGTGCCACAGTGATCCTGGGACTCCTATCCATTTTCAAGAGGAGTCAGGAAAGTCTCCTTTTGAAGCATTGATCTCTGTGGACCTCTAGAGTTTTCAAAGGATATGAGGCATCCGGTCGCCATGAGGCGGAGAACTAGGTCTTTCTCTGTGGTCTCCACAGGGGATTCAGACATCCCTTTATCTTGGGAGATGCAAGACGAGCCTGCATTCAATTCACTGCAGGGATATCCGGCATTACTTCGAGTCAGAGCCTCTCGGTGTCCATTCCACTTGAGGCCACAAACTCAGGGTCCCTCTCACATACCTGTAGCTGAGAGAAGCCTCCCCTTGAGGTGCTTGTGGAAAGTTGGTATTACTCTTGACTCGAAGCCAGCGATTAAGCTCTCATCTCGAGTTGATTTTGGGTCCACGGAGCCATTTCGTGTTGCTACAGGGACCTCAGGAACCCTCTGGACTTGAGAAAGTGATCTTCGGTTTTCTCTGGAGTGCCATCAAGTAAATCAAGGCTCCTTTCACATTTGATGTGGAACAAGGAATTGCTCTGCACGCAGTGCAGGGGAATCGGTCCTCATCTCAGGGCGAGGGGTATGTCTCATGGTTTTTCTCGAGTTGCGGCCGGAACCTGGGGTATATTCTCAAGTTACGACGGGGAGGGCCCTTCCAGACACGTGTTTGTTCAGCGACGACAGGACTCCTGCCTAGGTGCGAGGGACACCTCGGGATTCTCCTCGAGTCTTGGCATGGCAATTGGGACGTGTCTCCACGTGAGGCGGGAGACCCAGGGTCCCTTTCCACGTGCCAAAGGTATCCTGGGACTCCTATCCATTTTCAAGAGGAGTCAGGCATCGTCTCCTTTGGAAGCATTGATCTCCGCGGACCTCTCGAGTTTTCAAAGGATGTGAGGCCTCCGTTCGCTTTGAGGCGGAGTACTAGGTCTTTCTCTGTGGTCTCCACATGGGATTCAGACATCCCTTCGTCTTGGGAGATGCAAGACGAGCCTGCATTCAATTCACTGCAGGGATATCCGGCCTTACTTCGAGTCAGAGCATCTCGGTGTCCATTCCACTTGAGGCCACAAACTCAGGGTCCCTCTCACATACCTCAAGCTGAGAGAAGCCTCCTCTTGAGGTGCTTGTGGAAAGTTGGTATTCTTCTTGTGTCAAAGCCAGGGACTAAGCTCTCATCTTGAGTTGATTTGGGGTCCACGGAGCCCTTTCGTGTTGCTCCAGTGACCTCAGGATCCCTCTAGGCTTGAGACAGTGATCTTGGATTTTCTCTGGAGTGCCATCAAGGAAATCAAGGCTCCTTTCATGTTTGATGTGGAACACGGAATTTCTCTGCACGCAGTGCAGGGGAATCGGGCCTCATCTCGCGGCGAGGGGGAAGTCTCATGGTTTTTCTCGAGTTGCGGCCGGAACCTGGGGTATATTCTCGAGTTACGACGGGGAGGGCCCTTCCAGACACGTGTTTGTTCAGCGACGTCAGGACTCCTGCCTAGGTGCGAGGGACACCTCGGGATTCTCCTCGAGTCTTGGCATGGCAATTGGGACGCGTCTCCACGTGAGGCGGGAGACCCAGGGTCCCTTTCCACGTGCCACACGGATCCTGGGACTCCTATCCATTTTCAAGAGGAGTCAGGCATCGTCTCCTTTGGAAGCATTGATCTCCGCGGACCTCTCGAGTTTTCAAAGGATGTGAGGCCTCCGGTCGTTTTGAGGCAGAGGACTAGGTCTTTCTCTGTGGTCTCCACAGGGGATTCAGACAACCCTTCGTCTTGGGAGATGCAAGACGAGCCTGCATTCAATTCACTGCAGGGATATCCGGCCTTACTTCGAGTCAGAGCATCTCGGTGTCCATTCCACTTGAGGCCACAAACTCAGGGGCCCTCTCACATACCTTTAGCTGAGAGAAGCCTCCTCCTGAGGTGCTTGTGGAAAGTTGGTATTCCTCTTGAGTCGAAGCCAGGGACTAAGCTCTCATCTCGAGTTGATTTGGGGTCCACGGAGCCCTTTCGTGTTGCTAAAGTGACCTCAGGATCCCTCTAGACTTGAGACAGTGACCTTTGATTTTCTCTAGAGTGCCATCAAGGAAATCAAGGTTCCTTTCACGTTTGATGTGGAACACGGAATTGCTCTGCACGCAGTGCAGGGGAATCGGGCCTCATCTTGCAGCGAGGGGGAAGTCTCATGGTTTTTCTCGAGTTGCGGCCAGAACCTGGGGTATATTCTCGAGTTACGACGGCGAGGGCCCTTCCAGACACGTGTTTGTTCAGCGACGTCAGGACTCCTGCCTAGGTGCCAGGGACACCTCTGGATTCTCCTCGAGTCTTGACATGGCAATTGGGACTTGTTTCCACGTGAGGCGGGACACCAGGGTCCCTTTCCACGTGCCACACGGATCCTGGGACTCCTATCCATTTTCAAGAGGAGTCAGGCATCGTCTCGTTTGGAAGCATTGATCTCCGTGGACCTCTCGACTTTTCAAAGGATATGAGGCTTCCGGTCACGATGAGGTGGAGAACTAGGTCTTTCTCTGTGGTCTCCACAGGGGATTCAGACATCCCTTCGTCTTGGTAGATGCAAGACGAGCCTGCATTCAATTCACTGCAGGGATATCCGGCTTAACTTCGAGTCAGAGGTTCTCGGTGTCCATTCCACTTGAAGCCACAAACTCAGGGTCCCTCTCTCATACCTGTAGCTGAGAGAAGCCTCCTCTTGAGGTGCTTGTGGAAAGTTGGTATTCCTTTTGAGTCGAAGCCAGGGACTAAGCTCTCATCTCGAGTTGATTTGGGGTCCATGGAGCACTTTCGTGTTGCTCCAGTGACCTCAGGATCCCTCTAGACTTGAGACAGTGATCTTGGGTTTTCTCTGGAGTGCCATCAAGGAAATCAAGGCTCCTTTCACGTTTGATGTGGAACACGCAGTTGCTCTGCACGCAGTGCAAGGGAATCGGGCCTCATCTCGGGGCGAGGGGGAAGTCTCATGGTTTTTCTCGAGTTGCGGCCGGAACCTGGGGTATATTCTCGAGTTACGACGGGGAGAGCCCTTCCAGACACGTGTTTTTTCAGCGACTTCAGGACTCCTGCCTAGGTGTGAGGGACACCTCGGGATTCTCCTCGAGTCTTGGCATGGCAATTGAAACGCGTATCCACGTGAGGCGGGAGACCCAGGGTCCCTTTCCACGTGCCACAGGGATCCTGGGACTCCTATCCATTTTCAAGAGGAGTCCGGCCTCGTCTCCTTTGGAAGCATTGATCTCCGCAGACCTCTCAAGTTCTCAAAGGATGTGAGGCCTCCGGTCGCGATGAGGTGGAGAACTAGGTCTTTCTCTGTGGTCTCCACAGGGGATTCAGACATCCCTTCGTCTTGGGAGATGCAAGACGAGCCTGCATTCAATTCACTGCAGGGATATCCAGCCTTACTTCGAGTCAGAGCATCTCAGTGTCCATTCCACTTGAGGCCACAAGCTCAGGGTCCCTCTCACACACCTGTAGCTGAGAGAAGCCTCCTCTTGAGGTGCTTGTGGAAAGTTGGTATTCCTCTTGAGTCGAAGCCAGGGACTAAGATATCATCTCTAGTTGATTTGGGGTACACGGAGCCTTTTCGTGTTGCTCCAGTGACCTCAGGATCCCTCTAGACTTGAGACAGTGATCTTTGGTTTTCTCTGGAGTGCCATCAAGGAAATCAAGGCTCCTTTCCTGTTTGATGTGGAACACGGAATTGCTCTGCATGCAGTGCAGGGGAATCGGGGCTCATCTCGTGGTGAAGGGGAAATCTCATGGTTTTTCTCGAGTTGCGGCCGGATCCTGGGGTATATTCTCGAGTTACGACGGGGAGGGCCCTTCCAGACACTTGTTTGTTCAGCGATGTCAGGACTCCTGCCTAGGTGCGAGGGACACCTCGGGATTCTCCTCGAGTCTTGGCATGGCAATTGGAACGCGTCTCCACATGAGGCGGGAGACCCAGTGTCCCTTTCCACGTGCCACAGGGATCCTGGGACTCCTGTCCATTTTCAAGAGGAGTCAGGCATCGTCTCCTTTGGAAGCATTGATCTCCGAAGACCTCTCAAGTTCTCATAGGATGTGAGGCCTCCGGGCGCGATGAGACGGAGGACTAGGTCTTTCTCTGTCGTCTCCTCAGGGGATTCAGACATCCCTTCGTCTTGGGAGATGCAAGACGAGCCTGCATTCAATTCACTGCAGGGATATCCAGGCTTACATCGAGTCAGAGCATCTCGGTGTCCATTCCACTTGAGGCCACAAACACAGGGTCCCTCTTACATACCTGTAGCTGATAGAAGCCTCCTCTTGAGGTGCTTGTGGAAAGTTGGTATTCCTCTTGAGTCGAAGCCAGGGACTAAGCTCTCATCTCGAGTTGATTTGGGGTGCACGGAGCACTTTCGTGTTGCTAAAGTGACCTCAGGATCCCTCTAGACTTGAGACAGTGATCTTGGGTTTTCTCTAGAGTGCCATTAAGGAAATCAAGGCTCCTTTCACGTTTGATGTGGAACACGGAACTGCTCTGCACGCAGTCCAGTGGAATCGGGCCTCATCTTGCAGCGAGGGGGAAGTCTCATGGTTTTTCTCGAGTTGCGGCCGGAACCTGGGGTATATGCTCGAGTTATGACGGGGAGGGCCCTTCGAGACACGTGTTTGTTCAGCAACGTCAGGACTCCTGAATAGGTGCGAGGGACACCTCGGGATTTTCCTCGACTCTTGGCATGGCAATTGGGACGCGGCTCCATGTGAGGCGGGACCCAGGGTCCCTTCCCACGTGCCACAGGGATCCTGGGACTCCTATCCATTTTCAAATGGAGTCAGGCATCGTCTCCGTTGGAAGCATTGATCTCCGCGGACCTCTCGAGTTTTCAAAGGATGTGAGGCCTCCGGTCGCGATGAGGCAGAGAATTAGGTCTTTCTCTGTCGTCTCCACAGGGGATTCAGACATCCCTTCGTCTTGGGAGATGCAAGACGAGCCTGCATTCAATTCACTGCAGGGATATCCGGCCTTACTTCGAGTCAGAGCATCTCGTTGTCCGTTCCACTTGAGGCCACAAATTCAGGGGCCCTCTCACATACCTGTAGCTGAGAGAAGCCTCCTCTTGAGGTGCTGGTGGAAACTTGGTATTCCTCTTGAGTCGAAGCCAGGGACTAAGCTCTCATCTCGAGTAGATTTGGGGTCCACGGAGCCCTTTGGTGTTGCTCCAGTGACCTCTGGATCCCTCTAGACTTGAGACAGTGATCTTGGGTTTTCTCTGGAGTGCCATTAAGGAAATCAAGGCTCCTTTCACGTTTGATGTGGAACACGGAATTGCTCTGCACGCAGTGCAGGGGAATCGGGCATCATCTCGCGGCGAGGGGGAAGTCTCATGGTTTTTCTCGAGTTGTGGCCGGAACTTGGGGTATATTCTCGAGTTACGACGGGGAGGGCCTTTCCAGACATGTGTTTGTTCAGCGACTTCAGGACTCCTGCCTAGGTGCGAGGGACAACTCGGGATTCTCCTCGAGTCTTGGCATGGCAATTGGGATGCGTCTAAACGTGAGGCGGGAGACCCAGTTTCCCTTTCCACGTGCCACAGGGATCCTGAGACTCCTATCCATTTTCAAGAGGAGTCAGGCATCGTCTCCTTTGGAAGCATTGATCCCCGTGGACCTCTCGAGTTTTCTAAGGATGTGAGGCCTCCGGTCGCGATGAGGCGGAGAACTAGGTCAATCTCTGTGGTCTCCACAGGGGATTCAGACATCCCTTCGTCTTGGGAGATGCAAGACGAGCCTGCATTAAATTCACTGCAGGGATATCCGGCCTTACTTCGAGTCAGAGCATCTCAGTGTCCATTCCACTTGAGGCCACAAACTCAGGGTCCCTCTCACATACCTGTAGCTGAGAGAAGCCTCCTCTTGAGGTGCTTGTGGAAAGTTGGTATTCCTCTTGAGTCGAAGCCAGGGACTAAGCTCTCATCTCGAGTTGATTTGTGGTCCACGGAGCCCTTTCGTGTTGCTAAAGTGACCTCAGGATCCCTCTAGACTTGAGACAGTGATCTTTGGTTTTCTCTAGAGTGCCATCAAGGAAATCAAGGCTCCTTTCACGTTTGATGTGGAACACGTAATTGCTCTGCACGCAGTGCAGGGGAATCGGGCCTCATCTTGCAGCGAGGGGGAAGTCTCATGGTTTTTCTCGAGTTGCGGCCGGAACCTGGGGTATATTCTCGAGTTACGACGGCGAGGGCCCTTCCAGACGCGTGTTTGTTCAGCGACGTCAGGACTCCTGCCTAGGTGCCAGGGACACCTCTGGATTCTCCTCGAGTCTTGACATGGCAATTGGGACGTGTCTCCACGTGAGGCGGGAGACCCAGGGTCCCTTTCCACGTGCCACAGGGATCCTGGGACTCCTATCCATTTTCAAGAGGAGTCAGGCATTGTCTCCTTTGGAAGCATTGATCTCCGCGGACCTCTCGAGTTTTCAAAGGATGTGAGGCTTCCGGTCGCGATGAGGCTGAGAACTACGTTTTTCTCTATGGTCTCCACAGGGGATTCAGACATCCCTTCATCTTGGGAGATGCAAGACGAGCCTGCATTCAATTCACTGCAGGGATATCCGGCCTTATTTCGAGTCAGAGCTTCTCAGTGTCCATTCCACTTGAGGTCACAAACTCAGGGTCCCTCTCACATACCTGTAGCTGAGAGAAGCCTCCTCTTGAGGTGCTTGTGGAAAGTTGGTATTCCTCTTGAGTCGAAGCCAGGGACTAAGCTCTCATCTCGAGTTGATTTTGAGTCCACGGAGCCCTTTCGTGTTGCTCCAGTGACCTCAGGTTCCCTCTAGTCTAGAGACAGTGACTTTGGGTTTTCTCTGAAGTGCCATCAAGGAAATCAAGGCTCCTTTCACCTTTGATGTGGAACACGGAATTGCTCTGCACGCATTGCAGGGGAATCGGGCCTCTTCTCGCGGCGAGGGGGAAGTCTCATGGTTTTTCTCGAGTTGTGGCCGGAACCTGGGGTATATTCTCGAGTTACGACGGGGAGGGCCCTTCCAGACGCGTGTTTTTTCAGCAACTTCAGGACTCCTGCCTAGGTGCGAGGGACACCTCGGGATTCTCCTCGAGTCTTGGCATGGCAATTGGGACGCGTCTCCACGTGAGGCGGGAGACCCAGTGTCCCTTTCCACGTGCCACAGGGATCCTGGGACTCCTATCCATTTTCAAGAGGAGTCAGGCATCGTCTCCTTTGGAAGCATTGATCTCCGTGGACCTCTCGAGTTTTCAAAGGATGTGAGGCCTCCGGTCGCGTTGAGGCGACGGACTAGGTCTCTCTGTGGTCTCCACAGGGGATTCAGACATCCCTTCGTCTTGGGAGATGCAAGACGAGCCTGCATTCAATTCACTGCAGGGATATCCAGCCTTACTTCGAGTCAGAGCATCTCGGTGTCCTTTCCACTTCAGGCCACAAACTCAGGGTCCCTCTCACATACCTGCTGCCGAGAGAAGCCTCCTCTTGAGGTGCTTGTGGAAACTTGGTATCCCTCTTGAGTCGAAGCCAGGGACTAAGCTCTCATCTCGAGTAGATTTGGGGTCCACGGAGCCCTTTGGTGTTGCTCCAGTGACCTCTGGATCCCTCTAGACTTGAGACAGTGATCTTGGGTTTTCTCTGGAGTGCCATTAAGGAAATCAAGGCTAATTTCACGTTTGATGTGGAACACGGAATTGCTCTGCACGCAGTGCAGGGGAATCGGGCATCATCTCGCGGCGAGGGGGAAGTCTCATGGTTTTTCTCGAGTTGTGGCCGGAACTTGGCGTATATTCTCGAGTTACGACGGGGAGGGCCTTTCCAGACATGTGTTTGTTCAGCGACTTCAGGACTCCTGCCTAGGTGCGAGGGACAACTCGGGATTCTCCTCGAGTCTTGGCATGGCAATTGGGATGCGTCTAAACGTGAGGCGGGAGACCCAGTTTCCCTTTCCACGTGCCACAGGGATCCTGAGACTCCTATCCATTTTCAAGAGGAGTCAGGCATCGTCTCCTTTGGAAGCATTGATCCCCGTGGACCTCTCGAGTTTTCTAAGGATGTGAGGCCTCCGGTCGCGATGAGGCGGAGAACTAGGTCTATCTCTGTGGTCTCCACAGGGGATTCAGACATCCCTTCGTCTTGGGAGATGCAAGACGAGCCTGCATTAAATTCACTGCAGGGATATCCGGCCTTACTTCGAGTCAGAGCATCTCAGTGTCCAT